>NC_031497.1:13922119-14070744 GCF_000237925.1 Schistosoma mansoni
CCAGGCGATTCAATATGCTAAAGCCCCACATTACGACATTCGTAACTCCTTGTCTTTAGCGAAACAAACATATTCTAGATCTTCTCTCTATATGAATTACTTTGCCTGTAAGTTTTCTAGGCTCTGGAATAATTTACCCCAAACTATCCGTATGTTAAACTCTCTCCCATTGTTTGTTCGCTCAATTAATGCTTTTTGCTCTTCTGAAAATGCATTAAATGCTCTAGCGCCTGCAAGTGTATCTTACTCCACAAGTGAGATTATCGGAACTTTAAGTGTTTAACCTCTTACTTGCTATCATTGTTTTGTTGTTCCGTGCTCTTTGCTTTAATCTTACTTTCTCTAGTTGTAGATAATTAATAATAACTCGCTCTGGCACTGGTAATAACCTTACAGAACAACGTTCATAAATCGTCAGGCTATCCACTTAAGAAAAAATGACAAGTTCCCTGGTGTTGCATTGGCTTGCCGTGATATGTGCCATATATAAACTACTTATCAATTACTAAACCAGCAAACATAAAACTTTCTTCTATTTCATGTTTGTTCTCTACATTAAATGTTGATTTTTATAACAATCTGATCATGCCTGTAAACTGGTGTGAATTCTGTAAATATTATCTTCAGAATATATTATTATTATTATTATTATTATTATTAATAGTGTCCCAGATGCCATCAACGCATTCAATCTGATCGTTAACGTTTGCCTAGATTTCTGTGCACTCCTTAAAACGTACAGGTTTTGTAAACCTTAAGAATTGAAAATACCAGCTAATTATCTTAATAAACTAAGACGCCTACAGAAACGTTATTTTAAGTCAAATGATTTCACAGCAGTTTCATAAACAACAATAGATTCTGAGGAAATGAAGAGTAGCAAATGTTAAAAGCTATTATGAGGAGCAGTTAGCACTTAATTCTAGCTCAGAAGTACAAAACTTTATTAACCTTTACAATAAACGCGTTAAAGCAACTCAAAATATTGAAATATCGTGCATCCTGCATAATGGCACTTCTATATACGACTTTTAAACTATAGCAGACCTTTTTAGTGGTTTTTGTGAGTGGTAAAGAATTCCTAAATCACCCTGTTTCGAGAGTCATGAGCGTGACCAGTAACTTGGCAAAACCTATCTTCACATTCTTGAAAATTAATAAGGTTATAAATACCCGTAAGGTTTCGAGAGGTCACGGAGCAGACGGGATTTCATCATTTCTCTACAAATTTGGTGATCCATATATTCCAACTCTTTTTCTAAAGTTACTTACTCTCTCTATAGAATCAGGTGCTTACCCTTGCTATTAAAAACCGCATATATTATGCCATAATACAAGTCTGGAGATAAGACTGTCATGAACCAATCGCTCTACAGATCCTCACAGTCTTGTTTACAATTTATAAGGTCTGGAAAACAACGTATTGGCAGTGAGTGTAAATTACCAACTCCAACTTTTTGAATCTTCGAAAATGCACTAATAATCGTGTGGTCACTAAACTGTCAAGTAAAAAAATATGAACGTAGAAACGATAATTTACACGAATCTATGTACTTGGTCTTCAGATGCAATGTCATAACATCGGCAAGAAGAACTAGTGATTCGAACTTCTATCTACGTCAAATTTTCATTATTTGTGCCAGCCTTTTACGAAATGGACACGTTATCTTAACCTTCTCAACCTTAGTTACATTGGTGGTTACGATTTCAGTCGATGTTAACTATACTCTTTGTAAATGCTGTTGTCTCATACGGCAAATCGCGGATCGACTTCCTTATTACACGGAGGTCATTTAACTCAGTTTCCGGTTTATTTACATGCAATACGGGTTTGAAAAATATCTGAAAGACCTCTGAAGTTCCCCACGAACCCCACCACATTCTTCGTATACGTTTGTTTCTACACATTCAACTGTCACGCAAATAATACCCAAGTTAACGTTCAGTGAAACTGTTAGTATACGTAAGAACGATGCCACATCAATGTGACATTATGACACATCCGAACTATTTTAGCTGTTCAACTTCGACGTCATACTTCATTTTACGAAGTACTGTTTCCTCGTGGCTGTTATCTAACAGATGATTTTGGTACATCAATGGACTGTTCAACTACTCGACGATTCAAAACCTGTCCAGTTCAATCTGTGGTCTGACAACACTATCATTCGCGCGAATCATCAGCTTGCGCACTCAAGCGAATCTCCTGCAAACTGAAAATAACATTGCCGCCTCTGTCCCAACACTGACAGCATTTTTCACTTATACCATTGACGTGCGTCCAGAGTGAGAGTCTTGATTTCTTATGTTCCTTTCTATATTTTTCGGTTCACTTATCGATAAAACATGCAGTGCTCACCGATTATCATCCTTTAGAGACTTCATCGTGCCACCTTTGCTCTCGATCTGTAGTCTTCGACCCTTACTGATGGTAACAGAAGTCACCGGTTTTTCAAACTCTGACTACAAGTTGATTAATAGCTTCACACACTCAAATCACGGTTATACTTCCATACTTACAGTTAGTCTCTTGAATATAGATATAACTGAAATCCGATACTTACAAACAGAAGCTGTCAGTGACACTGTCTGACTTTATACTTTAGACCATTGATAGTATAAACATCGACATCGATTAATAATGCACTTATTCTACTATCACCGTAGCACCATTAGGCTTGCGGCGAACTTAACGTTTCTCATCTAGTAAAATCATTCACTTGTGAGAGATATTTATATCAACGCCACCTGATAGAACTTTTCTTTGGTTAATCGCTTTACATTCGACCAATGTCCTACAAACATATTATTAATGGCTGTTTGTCGGTCAGTTTCTGCCGCCTCCATCCCACTTGTCTTACAGCTCGGCGACACCCGGAGGATTTGTATTGATCGTTTGGCAACCTCCGGCTCGCGACTACTCACGACATGTTTGGTATCGATTCAAACAACTGTTGAATCTGGTGGTGGAGTGTTGTGAGGCCAGTGAAATGTCACTGAACCTTAACCAAATCATCCGGCAGTTGAGTCACCGAATATTGAGCAGATCGTCGATCCCTTTCAATGTCAGGGACAAATGATGCGCATCAGTTGATCTTATGCCATGAACTGGCGTATGCGACTGTAGTCTCACTATCTGCTCTGTACTTAGTCTTACTAATATATTTCCGGAGTAACGCCCTGTATTTTATACGGTCTTCAAGGCAAGCATAGTACTTTGATACGACGAAGAAATAAACCACGTTGGGTGCTGACCACGGGGTGTAACTTCAAAGTCAGCTGGTTCGTCAGACCATTCCCGTCCAACTCGAGTGGGCCCCCAGTCATTCCACACAGATCATCAACCCTGATGATCTAACATATGTGAATTATCAGAGTCCTCATCACGAACTGATATCAGCTATTGTGGATGTATGAATTCAACACCGTAATCTGACTGGCCCATTCATATATTTCAGCGGAAATTGGACTGTCTGGAGAAACAGGATTGTTGAGCAGAATATGTTCATCTTTTCTAAAGAATATGCGAAAAATGGTCTGAAATTTCATCACTCTCAGTAGCTTTTATAATCAGACACAAGATGGCGGACCGATCTGTATGGCCTCCAAATACCTACTCTGTAGGATTGATTGTGGGAGTAATTAAAATAAACTTATTTTGAAGTTAGTTTTCGTTACTATTTGCATTTTCAATCGATTCCCATGATCTGTGCAATTACCACTATTGTCTATAAAATTGTTGTTTAAAAAGCGTGATCTTCGTCCTTCCGTTCCGGTTGATGAGCATCTATAACATGACCTATTGATTACCGCTCACAAAGACACTGTTGCAGAAAGGCCATTCTAGCTTCCGGAGAGACCGATTTATCCACTCCACTCAATCCACATTCTAACCTTGTCACTTATTGGCTTATTAACCCTGACTGTTTTATATGATCGTATGTGCGTTAATTACTGATACCATTCATCATGTGTCTGTAGCTAATTTCACTTTGACAATAAGTGTAGAGTCACGCTCGATTAAAAAGTGTTTACTCACTCGCCTACTCCATTGCACGTCATTTTCCTTCGTTTCGCTCTATCCTCTTTGCTTCCATCGCCCCGTCTCTCGGATTTTCTGTTCAGATCAACAATTATACGAAATATACGCACTCAAAATTTATTCTCATATTTAACTTATTTAGTCCTGTTATTCGTGAACGCGATTAAAGTCAATAAAATACACGAAGGCAGCTGAGATGCATACTTGAATAAGAGCCATTCATTGGTTCATCACCCGATCTAAATGGAGTCAGATACACAAGGGTCAGCAAATGATGTTCAAAGGTATAAAACTGACAGCCAAAATTTATTATTTTGTACACACACTACGTTATGGTATTTTTGTATCATTCTGTTAAAGCATTTACTGTTGGTGTATGTCTATGTGCTCATGAAATTCTGTGAAGTACTTGTGATTTTGCACCTCACATTTGTACCGTGACAGTCCCAATTACTCATACATTGAAATTCATCATTTTGGTGCCTCGTCGTCTTACATTTTGTGTATATAATAATGTAACGCTCGTTCTAAGAACATGACGATGTAGTGGATTGGTTATCCCAGTGTTCGAACCGGTAGTTAAATGAACGGTAAAATTTTACGTTGACCATGAAGCATTAAGATATGATGAATTTGAGTTTGTGGAATTATTATTATTATTATTATTGGTTGGCGAAGAGTTTACGAGTGTTGGCATAAAGAAATGAAATCAATTTCTATATAAACAACAGTTGATTCATTGATATTCATGTGGATACTGTGTTTTGGTCACCAATCCACTCAGAACAATTTCAATACGACCCACCCGAAACTACACTTTAACAGTCTGTATATAGTACATTTGGAGAGTTTTAAAAAATTGACCATCAATGTGATTTAAATGTCCAATTGAAAGTGAAATTCTCTTGAGAGAAAATTTTATGAATTCATCAAACAGGATGATCACGTTCAGTGTCCTCAGTTCTATGAGTACAGTTTGTACTAAACTGTAATTGATGAAAATCTACTTACATCAAGTGGAAAGTTGATGGAGTTGTGAATGAAATTGTCTCACCACAAACGGAGTACGCATATGAGTAAAATAAATTAAACTTGCTTCACACCCAGAATCACATCGTGATAAGAATATCATTATAAGCACTGTATTCAGTGTCCTCAATTTCATGAGTGCATTTCTCATTAATGTTTCATATCATGAGAACCTAATTGCAGTCTTGGAATCAAACTGAAAGTGTTTATGAGAATATTTCAGTTCACTCTATTTGCTTTCTCACAAAAACAGTATATAAACAAACGTTATCTGCATGTTCATCAGAGAAATTGAATTTAGAAGTAGTATGTTGCAGGAATACAACCTTCTAATAAACGGAGTCACTTTACTGATTTCACGTGAGTATATTTGTGGGTAATCTTTAATCAATTGACATGTATCGGGTTAGGGTTACTTCAAGTGTTAGTCATTTACTAGAATCGCTTTCTCTCAATCTATTTGATGGTTGGTGGTTGGAGGTAGTTGGTAAGGCATTCTGGACCAGTGTTCCTCGTTAATTGGCAATTTGTTCATACAAACGTACCATTTTGTCCTAAATTCCACCTCAAGATTTATTCGAATATAATCTAGTAGAAAGTCTTAAAGCTTCAGATATTCTGTTTACCATGACATTATGGTAATCGTGATTTTCATAGTAAGCAAAATTACGTAGAATTTCTGTGAACAATCTGTTGTTGTAAGTGGATATTGCCTTCAGCCTGTTTGTGAACAGTGGACAACCGTTAGGTTTGTTGAGCAACGGGAATCCACGGAGAGTTAGGTCAGTTTTAGAACAGTTTTCAATGAAACATTACATACTAGCTCCTTGTTTAAGAGGACATAGGGAAAGATATTTACTGGTCGAACAGGAAATTCTTGACCTGGTTACCATGTCGATTTGAAGATATGATTTTGTACCATGTTCACAGACCAGATCATTGTGAAGCAAGTTTAATTATTTCCCATGTAAATATAAATACTAACTTTTAAACCCATGAACTCATTTATATAATTTAGTAAGTGGTCTCATTTGCGAAGCTCAGTCTCCTACAAACGGTAAGTCTGTTGTTCATACTGTAGTGCTAAAATGATAAACTGTCATAAGTTGAATTCAGAGAGCACCAACATTTTCCTGAATATATCTACTGAGAAACAAATTCCAATTTGTGACAAACACGTGGTTCCATCCATGTAACTTCCTCATTGCGGACCATCACACCTCAACTTGTTTCCAAAGTGTTTTTTCTCAATTTGATTAGAAATACCGTCTAAAATCACTGACATTAACGTGATACATAAACCATATTCTTTCTATATGGTCAAGTGTACAATGAAAGGAGAACGTGTAGTCATATCATGTTACCTGTAATTGAAATTATCCAGGAGCATTGACTGTCTACAATTGTTAGTTAGACTACTTTCCAACATATGCATCACAATTGGTGATGAAACACCAGACAGAAGGAATATACCGTTTTAGAGGGAGTAAGGTTCACTCAATTCTAAACTCATTCAGTGTTTGCATTTTACCTTTGAGCAGCCTCACCAGTTTTGGAGCAGATAGTGAACAATACTGATGCTCTACATGTTTCATTATCCTTTAGGTGACATAAATGCCGCCATATCGTAATATGGGAAACTTTATGCAGTAAATATTCAGATTCGTTGTAAGTAAATATTACTTACACTAACTGTAACCCCAACTAGTATTTCACTGGAAGTATTTAAAAATAGTCAATACTTGTTAGTTGTACATGAGAATATAATGTCAGATATTGTCTTTTCGGTTGTTTAGATAGACTTCTCATTATGGCATTGAAATCGGATATGAATCTCACACTGGAAAAAAGTTATACCTGTAAGTATTCAGTTAAAATACATATGCCAATTAGAGACTGACCAGTTGCAGTCCTAAAACATCAATGGGAAGATTCAAACAAACAATACTAAGTGAATTTATTCAGTTAATATATTTTTACACAAGAAGCACAAACTGCTCAGTTTTAGTAGTGTCTTATAAAGTAGAATCTTATCTGCATATCTACTGTATTGATAGTACCCAGTAACTCCACATGGATTCGAAGAGATTGTTACTGTATTTACCCAATATCAAACTGAACATCAAGGAAAGTATGTGAAAGGAATTAATAACGGTGTTTGTATATCAAATGGGTTGGTAGTACTTCAATTTGCAAATACGACTGATTGTAAACTAGTGAGGGTTTCTATTAAGACGAAACCCATGTCCTGGCTCCTACCACAAACCACGACCCATATCTACTAAAAAGCAGAGAGTTTTAGTCAACAGACTTAACGAAGCTAAATGACAAAATAACTGTTGTTACGTATTATGTTAAAATTGGGCAAAAATGTATGCTTAAAGAAGTAGAAGGTCATACATCACTTCTCCCATTTATATCATTTGATTTGACCATCTGTTTACCGTTCCTAATCATTTGTGCAGTGATTCGCAGGTCGGAAGATGAATGATAAGCGAAGTGGGCACTTAATTATCTCAAAGGTATGTTGCAACGTTTTGTCATTGACACGCAAAAACTAAGTACCACTCAGTTGCTAATCTTGACCCCTAAACAAAGTATGAAACGTTATCACATTCATCTATATTTGATGCGCATTTGTAAATTTCCCAATTCATCACTGGCAGGCTTGTTTTGATCTAAAATATGGCCTTCATTTGGTGCTGTCTGCCTTAATACCACACATTTGCTGACATTCCAAATTCTTTTGAACAATATCGATGAGTTTGATCATGCAGCTATTTGAAATCTCGTTTCCGAATTCGTAGAAATCTGAACTGTTGGAGAACACAATTTCTACATTCATTTCTCAGAGTTCCGAATATACAAACGCAAATAACTGCACATACATATGTATATGGAGTTTCCTGCTACCTACGTGCATGCTGTTAATCATTGGTAAAGAATTTAGACGTTTCATCCTTCAATCTGAATATGATGCCTTCAAATTAATCAGAGGTCGTCTAGAGAAGTATGTAGAGTTGATATTGAGTAAGTAGTCCTTGTTTAAAAACATAAAATAGACATATGAGGATTTTTAGTTAAAATTATTCAACCCTTTAACATTTTTTCTTGATACTCACTCAAGCTGCTGGAGCAGCTTGGAAACTGGAAAATGAAGACACATTCAGAATGAATATGGATTCTTATATGGGTAAGCCTTGATAAATTTAAATGAATATCTCTCACATTTTTGAATCCAAAATGTGTTTACTTTTCAATCGAACCATTAGATAAACTAACCAATTTCATTTACAAACAAGAAATGAAAACACTGGTAGGTCATCGATTCTCTACTTCATGAAAAGCAAATAGTGTCGTCCCATCAAACTGATAATGTCCCTTTCGTTTACCACAATATCTTCATAGACTTTACTCAGCTTGAAATGTACACATACCTTCACATATTATCTACCTCGAGTTAAATATCACTTGTTTATCTTACAGGTGTGAACAAAACCATTGTACCAAACTTCTGTGAGTGATGTGGAAATTTTAAATTTTATTTCACACAACACAACCAATTTGTGTTCAGAACTCACTTTGGATCATTTCTCAATAAATTACTACATTCCAACCATCTCTACCATATTCTATCGTAATTAGTATGTCTGAAACAATGGTGAAATATTGTACTTTACTCTATCCATTAACTATCTAGTAGGTTGTTAGGAGTTATTAGCAACAGTCTGGTGTGGTATCACTATGATACACAACTTGCAAACCGAGTGATTTAACCCTGATTCCTCTATCTCTGAATTTCGAAACAGCAATGATCTTTGAACACATGTTCTTGACATTTTGTATCACAACAAATTGATTTACACATACTCCTTGTATAAATCTGTCTGTAATTGTTCATTTCAGGTATGACTATGTTGCAGCAAAGTAGTGCTAGAAACTGGGATAAGAATATTCAAAACAATATAGCATATGGTGAGTTCAATGGAATTTTATTCAGAATATTTGCGTTTAAAAATCTTGCTTTAAATAACTTGGTTGTATGTCTCTAGGCTGATAGGTCACAATTTATTTCTCCACATCGGTCTGTCATCTTTCAACCAGTAACAACATTCTCCAATGACTTGAGATTATGACTATTGGACGTAATATCCTTAAAACAATTTAAGATGTCTAATCTCTCTTCACACAGTAAATAGGCACTTGCAAGCATTTGGAAGCCGCCTGTAGACCTGAGGATGCTAACTTTATAACAGTTTGCAACAACCTCACACGAATAGTCGATCAACATGGTTAAATTGTATATACGTGTGTTTTCATAGTTTCTTTGTTAACGAAACAGAAGTTGAATCCATCCATCTCGTGAGCATCGTCACAATACCTTCCATTCACTTTAAGGAATCATGTTCAAATGACAGATCACAGAAGAAAAGATTACTTACATAACAGCTATATGAGAATACTATTTCAAGTTAACTTACTTATTCACCTGTGCCTTTGACACGTCAACAGGTTGTGAAGTCCTGAAGAAATATTCCGAGTTGAAATGGGGAGCAAGAAAAAAATTAGATTTGATGACAAGTAAGCAAATGTTTCTCGCATTCAGTTAGCTGTCAGATTCTGCCTATCGCATGACTAGTAGAGCCATTCATGTTTGGGGACCAATCTCATACTGTCAACTTTTGAACGTGATTTTCATAATACGGATCTAAGTTATTTGCATGACGTGATGAATTTTCGAGTTGCCATATTTGAGAAAGCGAAACAACGTTAACTGACTCGACTTGAGATTCACAGACCTACAAGATTACCTGAATTCAATAGGTGGAACAATTTACCAATGAAGATGTGTTGAAACACGTTTTAGTGTGGATTTCGTGTTTTTATTAACAAGTCCATTGTATCCTGTTTAAGGATCGTGACATTCCATTTACACAGTACTTGTATTCTGACTCCGACTATTTGGGTTTTCATTTGTTAAACCTGTGCATTTCATAGTTCTCAATGAATGATTCTGAAATGTTATGTTTTCTGTCGGAATAACGTCTAGCAGCGTCATATGCATTTTTTCGAATAGCATATACGGAATTTTATAGTGCTAACTTCTATGTTTTCTTTGATACAGTTCAATGGTTAGTTGGTTCAGATAAAAACAGTCAATCACGATACATTACAGACAGGGGTAGGTTTGTTTTTGAAAAGTAATGAGTTGGTGAATTTGGTCTTTACTCAAATATAACTTACCGACTGATATCAGTTTGAGCCGTACCGCACTCCAGATAAGATGAAAAACAATACTTGCCTAAATCAGTTACTTGTGTATCTGTAAACATTTCAACAGAGTTAACTGATGGCTAATTCAGTGGGTATTGGAAGTTACATTAGAAAAACACCATTTATAGAAGTTATGGAAAGCAAGGTTGTACGGCACTACTTATCCAATTAGTAGGTAAACATTTTGATGTTTCTAGTCGACGAAAGACATATAGACGTTTGTTAGACGTAGAGCGCTTACCAAAGAATCAATTGCAAGTGCATGCACAGTCTTATTTATCTCCGAAATCAATTTTGTTACCAAAACACATGCTCATTGACCGTGCTATTGAAAACAGCGTTTTCGTAGTGTAGTACTGTGTAGAAACGTTCACATTTCTTACGATATTTTATTGAATAAGACGGACTTCGCCTGTCCTCACTTAATTCCACCTAAAATTCTGAATTGCATAGAAGTGGAAACGATCAAACAGTTTTCGATTTCAAATCTTCCCAATATCACTGAACAATTTCATCAATAGTGAAATCCACTGTTTTAAACTCTCGTGTATTTAATTGCGATATTCAAAACAGGTTTTGATTACTGTTTGAAAGAAAAAGCACTCCAATGTTCTGAGGATGTGATGAAGATACACCGAGGCAAGTATAGCTGGAGTTTTTATGAGAGTTAACAAATAAGTGTTGCTTACATACCTTGGTTCTTATTTGACGGTGACACATGTTACATTGACTGAAATCTTATGGTTACTCTAATCTCATTACAATTTCAACCAGACATTCACCGATATAAAATGACTGTGGCAATTTCGTTTTCCATTGTTCATAGCTAAAGCCGAGGTAAACTGTATATCAACGACAAGAGAATATTTGGAGTTACAGCGAGTAAAAGGTAAGTTGACAAGCAAGTCCTCCATATGCGTAATACGTAAAAAGAATAGTGTCAACCTGAGGCACCATTCACTATCAATCATTGGAATAAAGTGCTACCAGACGCTCAATATTCTAAAAGTAATCATGACAGAGGGAACGGGAACGTCTCTAGACATCGAATCAAGCGATGAGAAGAAACAAAATGGAAGCAACAGATTTCCAAATTATCTGTTATTTATCGTAGTTGCACAGAGTGTGATTTTATCCACTTCACACACCAATGTATCTCATAAGCAGTTTATGTCTGTCAGTTACTTACATTTATATGCGTTGTATTTCTGCTTGGTGTCTCTACTTCTCCTTGTCACGGATAACCCATTCTTTGCAGATACCCCGAACTCCAAAACCCAAGCTATACAATTTGACAAAATTAACGAAAATTTCAACAGTTCACTAAGTAAGACCAATGATTAATTCCTTTAAACTAAATATAAACACGTACGCATCTGAAAGTGAAGTAAGAGCTTGTCGTTCCACTGTGCTGAATTCATGGCAACATTTATACTGAACTGTACCTAAGCCTTACAATATATTTTTAGTTTCCATCAAAGAACAGAGAATCAAACAAGACTCGTGACCTAATTTCCAGGCGTTCTTCTACTCACGGTGTATCGCCATAACTACTGAAGTTAGTGTGACTGCAGTAATGCTTTCTATCTTTCCAAACAAGTCTCAAACATTGATATGCCACACGGAAACAAACGTGTTCACATAGTTACTTTCAATGAGTTTGCTCAGACAATTAAATCCCTGGTATTGCCATATTATGCGTCATAAATAGATTGTTTCATCAAATTGGTGAACAAAGCTTCCAGTTTTCAGCTAAGTTTTTACACCATTAACTCACTAAGTATATTAGGAACATACTGATACCACAGTTGTTACGAATTCGCTTCATTTTGATTAACATTTGTGCTTTGGATATTTATTTTTCTGCAATACTACTTCAATTTAATTCACAGTCGAGTTGAAGAGAAGAGTGGAAAACCTCGAAATCAACAGGATTAATTATTTAAAATGTAAGTTTAGAAATACTCTTAACTAGTACGGTGTTCAGTTATGAATCCCATGGAAAGGGTCATCTCAGTTATAGATGCAATGGAAGAAGAGGTGGATCACAAGTATGGTAAGTATAGCTGACGTCCATTCACTTATATCTTCACACTTACTCAGTATCCTCTTACTAATGCCAGTCATTTAAAACGTCACCATAAGCCGGTAAACGTGTCAATATCATATTGTGAAAATGTATGAAATATGAAAGCCGTCCAGTGGGATTTCGACCACGAATAACAAAAACGATTGTGTCACAATCAATTTTGTCAGTGTGCGACTTAACATCTCAGACGGAACCCAAGTTCTATAACAATGATGATTCCAGACGTATATTATTAATATCACATATTCACTGGTGTTATGTGTTCAACACACTCGAGAGAATTCATCTAGATACGTGAGTTCAGAGCGATTCCCCGAAGAACTGCATAAATCCATGGGATTCGCAGTGTTTGCACTTGTCTATAAAGGCATATATCTGTGCAGATATTGAATGAGAAGCAACCATAATACATCACTGTCCACACACTGCCAATTACTGATCAGTATTTGGGAGATTCGTGGGAATATATTGTGAAGTGAGTGAAGTAAAATAGGTGACTGACCAGTCATGATACATTTATGTCCTTGCTACTTTACATCGGTCATAACTCTTTTATTTACAGTGGAGCTGTATAGTTCAACAATAATCAACTTCATTGAGCATATGTTTTGTGTTGTTTACCTCCATTCCTTCAAATTACTCTAAATAGTCATCAACTCAACGTATACTTCTCTTGTAGGATTCTACATGTAACTCAAAGAATAGAACGGAAGACACTGTCGTCTCATTTAATGACATTTATTTTGCTGTAGTATTAGTAGTACTTTGAAATTATTTCATTAAATACAAGTTCACCACTGTGTGTTCAGTTTCTCTATCTACCTGAGTTGCTTAAAATAAATTATTGACTGCAAAGTGTTTTCTCTTTGCTTGTGTCCTTTCCGTGCTCAGTTTTTACCTATCTCAAAGGTCAACACTGAAAATACAGTCTTCCTATCTTTTCAAATTACCGAGTTACAAATATTCATCTGATTCGCAAGTTACTCTAAACACTGAAGTCGAAGGATTCAAGGTATAAAAGCACATTCAATGGGATTCGTTGGATGAATAGAGATCGAGTTCCAATTCTTATGCATTATGTGTTTATCAGATAATAAACAGGCGCAAACCGCTAGTTGAAAGGCCGTACAGACTAATAGGTAGAAAATCATTAGCTCAAAACAATTTACAGACAATCTGATCAATACCTAGAATACATTATATAAAGCAACAGTGAGCTGTTACCATTGAATAGAAACGAACATCTATTAATAAAGACAGATGAATTGGATTTCACTATGCTGAACGTCTAGAAATATTGTGTTTTGTATATTTCCTCTTCAATGAGTTCTGTCTTCCATCTGTTATAAATAATCTTTCAAGCAGACCTCATTTTTGACACACTATACAACTGAACGTTTCATGTATCGCTACACTTCTTCAGTTTAAAGTAGTCACATGAACAAGTATACTCAATCTCATCAACAACTTCACTTTCATCCAATATAGTTCACTGATCGAGTTATCCTGATATTAGCGTTTGCACTCCTCACAAAATGGATAATCAATAGCATTCTTAGAAGTTCATTCACAGTAGATCGAAATCGAATCAAAAATCAAAAATCAGTATGTTCGTATACCTCATAAAAGCCTATTCCACCCCCACACTGTTCTCTGTATTCGTTGAATTCCAATATATTAGCCTCCTATTATATTTTAGGGATTGATAGAAACGAAAATATGACAAGAAATGTATCGTTCCTGTGGCGATAATTTGGAGTCACTTCATAAAAACGCGCAAGAGCATACAGTTAACACTCAAAACTGTTCGGTTCGACTACATCTACAATAGATAGGTTAATTTCAATGCTTATACAGCCGGAGAATTGTTGGCGCAAAAGTTTGACTAGGTGTCTGTGTACCCACTATTTCACTACAAGCTACTTCAGAAAACTAACAAATCGAACGGTTAGTTCGTGAACTTCTATACACATCCACAATCGTAAAGACGATAGCAACACAACAATTTATTCAGAAGGCATTGGCTGTTAAAACTATGGCATATCAAATCCGAAATTCATACAACACTAATAAACATAGAAATGGAATCTGTAGTGGCGATCAATTTCGATTGATGATATAATTGACAATAATTGGTATCAGAACAACATATGTAAGCGAACAATTGTTTTCAATTAGATCGTCATCAGGCTTTACTCCAATATACATGAATATTTATATGAAAATGTTAGACCAATCAAGGCTATTTGAGTCAATAATCACAATGAAATAGAATACGTTACCAAGCATAATAGTTAAAAGTACAAGTTGATAGTGGGAAGACAGGTGTACTCATAGTAGTAAGAATAGTAAATTACGATAACAAAAGTCTTTTCAATAATTAATTTCTACCAAAGTGGAAAATATGAACGTTAGTATGAAAAAGATGTTCTCACTAGATGTAGTACCCTTGTTTACTAACGTACCACTTATGGAGACTATTGAGTTCATATGCGAGCAAATAACAGAAAAAGATTGTCTGAAAGAACTGCTTTTAAGATGTACAATGAATGTTCACTTTGTCTTCAACAATTCCTATTATAGACAAATAGACGGAATAGCCATGGGCTCACCTCTAGGCCCGATTCTCGCTGATCTCTTCTTAGCTAAGCTAGAAAATGGCCCACTTAAGGAGGCTATTAAGAAGCTCGATCTATACTGCCGCTACATCGACGATACATTCATTGTCGTGGATCAAAACACCAGTAAGGATGAACTACTAGAACAGTTCAACTGTGTACATCCAGCGATTAGCTTCACTGGGGAAGGCGAGTGTGACATGAAGCTGAATTTCCTTGACGTTACACTAAGAAGGCGACGTGATGGCTCGTTAAGTAGAAGTGTGTATAGAAAAAGACCCTCTGCCTACCAATACACTCACTTCTATAGCTTTACACCTATCCAATATAAGAGAAACTTGGTTAGATGCCTCACTAGTAGAGCAAATAAGATCTGTTCTGTTGATACTTTAAGTCAGGAACTGCAATTTATCTATAACTCACTGACTGAGATCGGCTACCCTGCTGCGTTCATTAAAAAGTACATGTATGATACAAGGAGGAAATCGGAGATTTCAACTGCTCGTAAGAAGCCTTTATACATGAAATTACCATTCAACGGGGATGTAGCTAGTGAAACTCTGAAAGAAAGGTTAACAAAAGTAATTAGTAGAACTTTCTACGCAGCCTATCTCGCATTGACTTTCTCGAGTCGACCAGTGATGTCTACTCAAACGAAGGATAAGTTACCTGAGTTGGCCTCCTCCATGTGCATTTATAAGTTCAGCTGCTCCTGTGGAGATAGCTATATCGGGCGTACTACTAGGCAACTTAACCAACGAATGAGTGAACATCTACCAGCATGGTTTGGAAAGGGCCAAATAAAAACAATACGCAGTTCTATCTTCGCACATCTAATCGATAGTGGTCATATTGTTGATAAATTGAAATCATTTCAAGTAATCTATCGTATACCTCCATCATTTTCCAACGGAGTTCGCTCCCGTCTACTTCATATAGCAGAAGCCATAGGAATTCGTACATTCCATCCCAATTTATGTGTACAGAAGAAATTCGTAACCCCCCTATCCCTTCCATGGCCGGACATAACTTAATAAATGACATTATTATTATTATTTGTAAAATTTATTTTTATTTGGTTATCATTTTTTGTTGTTGTAATTTTCTACCTCTTTCCGTTTGTATTCTTCACTATCTATTTACTTACATCTTATTACGTAATGATTTTAATGTTTTGTGATTACTATTCTAGTCTATTTACCCACGTTTGACCTCTTATTTCTTATGTTTAATTATTGATAAGACTTTTGTTATCGTAATTTACTATTCTTACTACTATGAGTACACCTGTCTTCCCACTATCAACTTGTACTTTTAACTATTATGCTTGGTAACGTATTCTATTTCATTGTGATTATTGACTCAAATAGCCTTGATTGGTTTAACATTTTCATATAAATATTCATGTATATTAGAGTAAAGCCTGATGACGATCTAATTGAAAACAATTGTTCGCTTACATATGTTGTTCTAATTTTCACAATGGGAATCTTTAATAATTGGTATTCTGCATTCAATTTCTCAAACGTGTGATACTTTCGCATATGCTACAATTTTACCAAACACGAATATTAAAAGACTAATATTTGACATTCCTAAATTTACATGCATTAAACGATGTACATTGCCTTTAACCTGGCCAATTTTTCGGATTATTAATTTGGATATATAATTGTAGAACCTGAAGAGAATTTATCGAAAAGAATATTCTTCGTTCAAATATTAGTCTTTTAATATGATTGGGATTTTTAAACGATTAAACACGAATATGATCAAAACCCAACATTTTCATGACTAGGCGATATAAATTACTACGTCAATATTTCAGTTACTTACTCAACACTTGTCAGCTTGGAGGTAAATTTGTCAACAATACCAAAGGTATTGCTGAAACCATAATATGACGAAGAAATGAAACTGTAACTTGTAAGCTGAGTGATGCAAATAATTTAGACAATAAAAGCAACAACTTCATGTTTTATAATTTATGCTAAATTAGAAATGCACGAAAAATACACGTTATACTTTTGGAATGGAATACAATCTATGGAAAACATTTCCAGTCAGTGATTTACAATACTTCCATTTCAATTACAATAATTTGTACTGTAAAGGCACGCAAATCTTATGCAAATGAAACACAATCAAGCTTAGAATAAGTAGGTATTGCAAAGTGAAAAAATGGGTAGGAAAAATCTCTATTGATAGAGGACATTAAAATAACAGTGTCGTAACATGATATCGGGAGTCAGCATTCGTACAGGGAAGAGATTGTTTGTGTCTGAAGGCATGTCTCCCTGCCTGCCTGTATATGTGTATGTGCGTATGTAATTATGCATGTACTATTATTGTATATTTATCCCAGAATAAATGAGATACTCCTCCAGCAATTGTGAAAACAGTTTTGATGCTTTAGAAATTGATAATGGAAATATGTCAACCCTGAGATGAAGTCAGGCAAAAATTAGAGACATGGTAAGGAAGACAATCAAAATGGTAGGAAAAGCATTATCATTGTAAAATGTCGTTCACATTAGTTGAGATTGTTTCTCTCGATGATGGGAACAAGGAATTTATACATGTGATGTTTTCACTGTTTGGGTCTCAGATATCTTGCAGGCTTGGCGAATGTTCATGTTGTTTTGCACTACAATTCTTTCTAGTAGTCACTGGTATATGCCACCACCAGAAGACTCAGTTCTCATCGGGTATCGAAATGACGTGTCAGATTGCAACAAATGTCTATGACGTCTTTTTGTGTGGTTTGAGACTTTTCTTTGTTAGAGTAATCTGGGATATTGAGGGTTCTGCTGATTTCTACGATCCGGTTGGCAGATGCAGTTTACAGTGTTGGTTCGGAATGAGACAAGGACTGCATGCACCTGT
Organism: Schistosoma mansoni; assembly: GCF_000237925.1. Classification (NCBI taxonomy): domain Eukaryota; kingdom Metazoa; phylum Platyhelminthes; class Trematoda; order Strigeidida; family Schistosomatidae; genus Schistosoma; species Schistosoma mansoni. Next base: position 13,940,058 of record NC_031497.1, read on the forward strand.
TGGGGAAGTTAAGACAAGAAATGCTGTCTAAACAGGCCCTCGTCAAAGGCTCATCGACCAATGACCTCTCTCATTCGTAGCAACATTTCTGTTGCTGAGCCATGTTGCAGATCGTTATTGCGAAGTAGGTGGTCCAACCTTTTTAGGTTGTTCTTTCTGTTGTAGTCAAAGATCGGATTGTTTATCAATCCGCGTTTGCATATCGTACAATGCATTTGAGTAGTAAAGCATGTTCAAAAACATAAGAAGTGGGTTTTCCCCGGGTATGATGAGAAGAAATAGACAGATGTTTTATAAATACAGAGAGAATTGTGGGAGTGGAATTAGTTTTTACGAGGCTTGCGAACATAGTGACTTTCGTTGTGTGCGTCAATTTCGATCTTCTGTGAATGATTTTCTAAGATTATATGCTAAATCAAAATCTAAACATTGATAATGTAATGCTGACTGAGGTTCATGGTCATGTTAAAAATATTATTGTTAATTGTAATTTCATCTTAAAATGTTTGAAAATGCACTGGTGATTAACTGTTTGTCTGGAAAAATGTGCAACATGGATTTTCGGGATTCCACTCAAAATTTCCCAATAATGAGGAGATTGAGATGTTATTGATTATCATTTTCTTGAGCAGCGTAAACGCTAATATCACGGTAATTATATCAGTGGTTTATATTTGCTCGGAGTTTAAGACGAAATTTCAAGTAACCGGTAAGACCTAAGCTTCCACCTCTAAGGTTAATTTACTTTCTCCAGTTAGTAGAGTATTATTGCAATGAATAACTGTTTGTATTGTTCTATAATTACTCAATACTGTTCATTGTGCTTCGTGTTCGAGAGATATCTCAGTCAACATAAGCGAAGCGCTTCAATGCATAATACTGAACAGGCGTTTTGGAAGCTGAGGTTAGTTTGAAAGTGCGCCAAGTGAACTTCAGTAATCAGAAGAAGAAGAATGTTATAACTTTTAAGACTATTCATGCTGATCAAATTCATATCTAAAGTAAAGTTTTGGATCTTGGTAACGGCACTAATAATCGTGTGGTCACTAAACCATCAAGTAAGAGATATATCTACGGACAAAGGATAGTTTGCACGAATCTATGTGCTCGTTCCTCAGGTGTAGTATCATAACTTCGGTAAGAAGAACTAGTGATGACGTGAAAATAACCTGTAGGTCCTATAAGCACTGTAGGACCATTGAAATTTAGCCGATTACTGGACAAACCATCTGGCAGTTTGGTCACTCAATTTCGAACAGTTCATCGATCTCCGTCAAGGTCGAGAATAACCAACGCGCACCAGTCAATCTCACACAATGGATTGGCCCATGTCTTGGTGGTCACACTCTCAGTTGTACCTACCCCAACTATTATACTTCTGTAATAACGTCCTTTGTGTTATACGGTCTTCAAAACTTCAATATTATCTTAATACAACGGAGGAAAAAACCTCGTTAGGTGCTGGCCGCATAATGTAACTTCGAAGTTAGCTGTTGGTTACACCAGTCCCTCAACCATTCAAAATAGATCATCTGCGTTAGAAATATGCAGTACGAAACACTGAGGCAAGTAGTTTCGATTTTTAGCCGGCTTTATCCCCTTGCACAGAGGAAGGTTTTACCGTAGCTCAAAAAGATGCATTATGTCTGCGTGGAATACGAAAGCGGTGATTGAATGTCTTATGATTGACTGTGGCAAACCTTATGAGGTAGATGAGGACACTTGCGAGAGAAACTGCTGAGGATTTGAGACATGCCGGTATTCGTGCATTCACATACTTCCGACCTATGTCAAAAGACAAACTCTTACAGCCAAGCTAGATCAATTGCAAAATACAAACTACATAAATAATCATACTCTCGGACAATGCGGGCGATAGAAGGTAGGTAACTAATTGTCACGACATGACGAGTCAGAAGAGACAATGATGTGACATCTACGTAAGATCAAATAGATTTATCGTGTCGTAACAATCCGCGATATTTCGTTTGGTGTTTGTAAAGAATACGTTTAAGCTGAAGATAGAATAATATACTTAATATGAGTAAAGATAAGGTACACACAATAACCACATCAGCAAGGCTGAGTCATGCCATCTGATTGATTTCAATTAATTCCTCCCACCTTGTCCATTATTCACCTTCTCTTTGTGTTAATTGTTGAAGATGAGTTTTCCTAGTTATCTCGTGTTCAACGTTGAGGGTTTTGTGCATAGGACCAATACCACTACAAATTTACTGACAACAAACTAGACCGTAATCCTGCATACGCTCTCAAACTACTCAAATAATTGCGCTACGACAAATATCTGTTTCTTGACCACCAGTGACAAATAATTTACACTGGTGTTGATGACACAGTAAATCTTGAAATCTCAGAAAACCGTACAATAACTGAGCTTCATAACATCCGACACGGAAAACCTTTCCGAAAACGTCCTAATCGGCACGCGTTAACGGCATCTGTACCCTGTGAACAAAGCCATCTTTTATATCTTACTAATGTGATGCATAAAAGTCGCTATTCCGTTAGCACTGGCGCAGAATTTAACGTTTTCCTTCAAAATCCGACGACCCACTACACGAATCAATTTTCAACTTACAGAGAGCAAATGGAAGACAGATGTCCACATGCAGTAAGCGATATGTGTATTTTAAAGTGGGCTTACGCAAACGCATTCACTGGAACTTTGTTGTTGCGGATGTTTCTACGTCAACCATTTGTATAGTGTTCCTACAAAACTATAATTTACTCATCGATAGGCGCGAACGGAGGTTAGTAAACGGAAACATCAAATTATCTGTTTGTATAACTTCTTTTTCCGGTTGCAGATTATCTCCAGTCATAGTTGGACACACGATAGATCCATTCTATCAACAATTACTCTGTAAGTACTTCGAGATATACCAAGCGCGACTGAAATTGCCGTGTGCAACCAGCCATGTTACACATCACATCACGATGACAGGACCGCCTGTATTCTCGAAAGCACGTTGATTGGCTTCCAAAAGCTGAGGTTGGTCAAAAACGAATTAGATCACTTGATAGATTTAGGAATCATTCGGCCATCATAATGCCCATGGGTATCTCTCTTGCACACAGTTCCTAAAAAGGTCAGTAAAGATTAGCGTTCAACTGGTGACTATCGGCTGTTGCATGGGGAAACTAACCATTCACGATCGTTACCCGTTGCCCCATATTAACGATTTGACAGCTTCCTTGAACGGTACAACTGTCTTATCGAAAATCGACTTGGCTAGAACATGTAATCGAATTCACATGGCTGCTGACGATATTCCAAAAACCGCTATCATCACACCTTTTAAACTCTAAGAGTTTCTGCGCATGCATTACGGCTTAGGAAATACCGCACATATCTTACATATATTCGCCGATGACATTTCTCGAGGTCTCAGCTTTATACGTGCGTACGTTGAAAACTGCTTGATAACAAGTTCAGATATTGAATCTAGTCTCCAGCATGTGGACCCTGTTTTCAAAATGACTGCAAAAACACGGCATCACTGTAAATGTTCAGAAATATCAAATCCGAACTGACTACTTAGATTTCCTTGGACACAATGTTAATGCTTAAGACGTCTGACCTCTGAAAAGCAATGTGGTGGTCATTCTGGATTGCCCGAAACCTATCAAAGCCCAGTGACTGCGAATGTTCAACGGCCTAGTAAGTTTATATTCACGGTTCATACCAAATTGCACGTGTTTTATGAGACCTTGACCGACCACCTTCGTGGAAACGCAAAAATCATTAATTTTGACGATATAGAGAAAAATGCATTCTTCACAATTAAGGAACTTATCGCAAAAGCAACATTACTCTCAAACAAGCATACCAAAGCACTCATTAGTATCGCAGTAGATGCATGCGACTTGCCTACTGGAGGGGTCTTACAATGATAAGTTAACCACTCCTGACAACCTTTATCATTCACCTCGAAGCGGTTGCTAGACACTGAATCGAGGTAGAGAACCTTCGATAGGGAACTCTCAGCCATGTATCATGCTGTACAGTATTTTCAACAATCCGTGGGAGGCCGAGAACCTATTCTTCTCACTGATCACGAACTTCTTACTTTCTCTTCAAGCTCATCTTCAGACAAGTATTCACCTCAAGAATCCCAACAATTCAACTATGTTTCGCAGTTCATTTCAGATACATAACATATTTCTGAAGGAAACAAAGTTCTGGCAGAAATTTACTAATATCCTTTTGTTAAACTAGGTGAGTGACTGTTAAGTTTACAAAATACCCCGACCATGTTATCCAATACACTGTGGTGAAAAGTTAATACACGAAATAAATTGTACTGTAAGTCTTCGACACTGGATGCTGACAGAATTAGTTTTGATGGACTCAACTAGCTGAAAGCGTCCGGCCGTGAATCCGCACCAGATTACGAGTGGGTTCGCCGTGCTATGTATCCTTTGCAACCACAACAGGCTTGGAGTAATCACTTCTCAATATATCGATATTCTACCGAATATATCTTTGAACCTTCTTTTTCCTGACTTTGAATTAGACTGGGTTAACATACTTCGGCCATCAATGTGTAGTGACCTACATTTGTGACGAGAACTTGATCGGTATAGTGTAACCAGTTATTATTATAACCAATTGTACCAGGGAATGTTTTACTGTACTTCTTTGTTTAACTGTACCAAAAAGACGTCTCCTTCCGTTGCCTGTGACTTTGCATGAACTTGCCTACACTCGGCAGTTCCACCCGTAAACTTTAGCACGTCTCGGTATTCTTTCGATACCACAAGATCGCCAGGAAACATATCTTATTGCATCCATTAAAAGCCTTCTGGTTTTTTGCCTATCAAGGGATTCAAGTCGATATCTGGCACGTAATCTTCATGTAGTGCTGATCATAGTCAATCGCGATTCGACTCTACCTACAAATGTGTTGCGCGTAAAGGCATTATCTAACTCCGGATACTCGTGGCATCTTAACCAGAATGTCCGAGATTTTACTCTGAAATCGCATCAACAGGCCAACAACTTTATGTTTCGTGAACAAGTTCATGCAGTAATCAGCACACGATAAATAGGAAGAAAGTTGACAGAAATGCCAAGGTATTCTTCTCAAGGTGTTAAAACTGCACGTTTCACTTATGAGGTAGTGGATGGAATCAATTTGTAGGATATCAAGAACTGTACCACACCACGTGGTCTCACCAATCAGATTAGTACTCAAGGTCAAGCTGGTAGGTGTTTAAGTAACGATAACTCCCGTTCGTTTGGTACTACGACGGTTCTGAAAAAAGAGGGATGAAAGAAATGATGAGAAACAAAACAGTGTTCATAACTAGTGAGTATTCGTCATTAGTGACGGAATAATGAGGTTATGGACATTTGGAATTATTCTCTTTGATAAGGTCAATTAATTTAACGAGTATATTTCATCAGGTTAGAGAAAACAAGACGAAACATGGCGTTTGATGAACAGAGGATTGTACGAATGAAACTGGCTCAATAGAGCTTAAAAATAATGATTATTTATATTTTTCAATCTTGGTAGGGAAAACAGAATGTTCAAAAGTCGACTGGCTCTTTGTCGTCGGAATTATTTTCGCTCGTTTTCATTATTTGTCTTGGGTGCGTTGTAGCCTGGAATAATTGTACACTTTTACTTGTAATAAGATTTCTCTGATGAAGGTGAAACTAGTTCAAGTTTACAGACCTTAAGTCAAGGAGGCATTCGTGAGTCGATTGAACCGATCCAGTCTTCAGTGTATGGTACTTATGTAGTTACACGCTTGAAGTCTGATGACTAGACCTTCAGGATATGTGCGATTATGGATGAACACTGAATACTCGCTTGTTAAGGCAATCATGCACCACGTTGGGAGCTGAAGATATTCCCAACTGACTTCCTGGTTCTAAGGTATATTAGAAAGTCAATATAAAAGATTATTTTCCTTTGATTCACTTCAATCAATCTTCATCTGTTTGAACAACATTAGCACTCCTTTTGGTCTATTCAAATACAACTTCCTTACGCGCGGCTTAAATGGTTCTTCAGTCACACTTCATAAAATGAATAATAGTGTAGCCAGTGGTCGTAAAGATGATGCAGTGAGGAGAGGAGTAGACACATTTCTGCCGCAATATCGGAATGATAAATAGTCCATAACGAAAGAAACTCAACCAATGTTAATAAAAGAAAGGATTCACCGTTCGAATATTAGGTGTTTAAAGTCTACAGATGTTGCATAATATCGTGGAAATGATCTTCAATCAGCCACGGGTATGTGGTGGTTCGAATTGTAGATACTTATGTATCAAGTACACAAAACTGACATGTCTATCCGACACAAGTACAGGAACCACGTGAGTCTGTTCAAATTTCGGTCTTTATTTCCGATACTAATAGGTACATTCTAGATCACACAGAGTCTATACGGAATAAACGGCTGGACAGACATATGGTCAACGTAAGTGAGGATGTACGATAGAGTACAGCAATCTGGACTCACATTTGAGGTGTGGCAGTTGTGATACATCTACTAACCGATGATCGCATTGTACCTTATCGAGTACATATTGCGAATTCCAAATATGAAACCTCCAGTTAAGCTCAGTCATTTCTACCTTCTTCTAATTGCGGTATTCCTATAATTATTAGTAAGCACATTAACTCTAATACTTCTAATTGTCATAATGTGTCATCTTACACTTTAAGTTCTATAAACCCAATTCCTAACCCTCTACTTCACTTGGGAAACGCAACTATCAATCTCTAGGTAAAGTGTCATAAGTTTCTTTTGAATTTCAAGTTTGAGCCTTCAAAAATCTCTCTGCCTAGCATGGACAATCCTGTTCAGCTAACAAAACACAGAAAGGTGCATGAACAGTAGTCACATCAAGTAGGCATTGAGTAACTGTCTACCATTCACAGCTACAAGAATACACAGTTTCCGAATATCTCTTACTGAAATTCCCTTTATTGTCACCAGCTGTGCTTGTCTGTTCTTACTTGGTACCACTCTAGGACAACCTCTTCCACTGATAAATCCCATTAGTGTCGTGACAAACGGGTCAACAGTAGAACTATGCTCCGCTTCCAGATGCACAAGTCTCAAGCTGAGACAAGTAAATGTACAAACACAGTGCCTCTCAGTACTTCTATCATGTTTTACCATGATGGGTCCAATGTAATCCATGTGAACTGATTAGAAAGGATTGTCAACATCCTTTACTCTGATCGCTGGTTAGGGTGTCATTAGTTGTTGGGTACGGAAGGTGTTCCTTCTTTCGCAATAGACACAGTGTCCCATTACCAAGAACACACACCTGTAAGGACAGGTTAGTTCTTCCGTAGCGTGTTGTCAAAAGATATCGTTTGAACCGAAATAACTGTGCGACGGCAGAAGTAATCTAGTCTAATCTGAATAATAAACAATGAGTTGAAAAACACTGCACTCTTCAACTATTATACATGTGATGACTGCCTTCTCTAATTTCAAGAGATGGAGGTCTGAACGTTGTTCAACATCTTTAGCCAACCACCACTTTGGCCTCCGCAGGAAATGTGGTCCTTCTTTCCATACCTTAACATAATCGATGTCAAACTTGATACTCCTGAGTGTAAAGTCTGCCAGGTTTTCTTTGAAGGGAATAAATCTCGATTATTCTATCTTAGTATGGTTGTAAATCGTTCAAATTCGATTCGTCACAAATGTTTTAAACTGGGTGATCTTGTTAGTTCACTCGTGCAAACATAATGTGTAATTGGGATTGCAACTGAGACCCTATGAGAGCTGTTAACATTGCTGCCGCAAGCTCCAGGAGTTGTATAGTCCAAGCGTACAAGACAGCTACACCTGTCTTCGCAGTAGTAAGACGAGAAAAAGCTTCTGTACTAGGTACATGGCAACAGACTTGTGCTATAGCGTTATAACCAATTCCCGAGGCACTATCGAATACATGAAGTCCCAGGAGCGGGCTGTTTGTGTGCAGAAACAGTGTGCATCATGGAAAAGTAATGTTTTCAAACTTCTGAAAGTCAGTTAGAAATTCCAATCAACGACTACTCTCTTCCTTTGGAATCTCATAGTCATAGTCTAGTCCCAATTCCCCTACTTGAAGCAACTGTTTTATGGAGGTGTAAGCGTTACTAACTATGCCAAAGGATCGTACAGTCAGGTTACATTAGATAATATGCCTCGCCTAGTGATGGGTCGTTTCGGTATCTAGATCTTTAATTTAGATGAATCAATTATAGCATCCTAGAGCAAGCCTAAAATACGCACCAACGGGATCTTTTCAATTTTGATCATGTTATGACTTTATAAAAAAATAGGAAGACCGTATGCTAATTCGTTATTGATTTTATGTCCGGCTTTTATCACGTGAATTATCCACCAACTGAAACACGACTTTTACGATCTTAACACTGTGACAAACCAATGGCGTTCGACCAGTATGAGTAGTCTAGCGTCCTTATTGGTCCCTTGTCCGTCTAACCCTTCCAATTGAGTCCAGAACACCGATTGCAGCTTCTGTTATGCGAATCTATGCGAATCATTTATTTCAAGCATACTCTGTTTATATACCAGACAGACAGACCGCATCACGCCATAGAATAGAAAATAATGTTTGTGCAAGATCAAACCAAATGTGACTGTGAACGTGGGATACAGTAATCTATAAACTAAACCTAATTTGGAAACAGTGAATCGTACAGTAATAGTTCATAGGTCAAGATGAAGCTTATAATAAGATGAATATAGATATACACAATCTAGATGAACCATAAGAATATTACTTACTTACTTACTTACTTACGCCTATTACTCCAAATGGAGCATAGGCCCACTCTGTCCTGGGCCTTCCTTTCTAGTTCTAGCCAACTTTTGTTAATTCTTCCCATGTCTGTCTCCATTTCTCGGCGTAATGTGTTCTTTGGTATCCCTCTTCTCCTTTGGCCTTCAGGATTCCATGTGGGGGCTTGTCTTGTGACGCAATTGGATGATCTCCTCAAAGTGTGCCCAATCCACTTCCAGCATTTCTTCCTGATTTCTTCCTCCGCTGGAATCTGGTTTGTTGTCTCCCACAGTAGTTTGTTACTGATAGTGTCTGGCCATCGGATCCGAAGTATCTTGCGTAGACAACTGTTAATAAACCATAAGAATATAGATAGAATAATCGTCCATCAATAGGTTCCGGCATTTACCCGTAGGATATAACAGATCTCCCTTGCAGCATCTATTCACTCTTCTGTTCGAATTGATCCAATGACTTGCAAGCAATTACTTATTCACTTGATGAGTCCAACGCCACCATTTTTGAGGACTAAACTGAGAATTTTTGTCAATCAAATCGCATCCTGCACATTGTCGATAGAAGCTAAGTAAAGGTCGATGTAGAATTTTCGTTTAGGGCTTCTTGGACATCTTTCATCAACTCTTTGCCGAATGTGTCCACCGTCTTCATAAGAGCGAAATTAGCACAAGGGGAGGGAGATACGGCCATTTACAGTATTTGGACCCCTCAAAAGCTGATCATTAAGGAAATAACCTTGATGGTCCACTATGCAATCAAAAACAACTTCCACGTTTCCTGCATTCTTGAGGCTAATAACAGAAGGATGGGGAATATACCGAAAACCTGCGTCACAGTCTAGTTCCTCGTTACTGGCTTCGATGATATAGACCATACATAAATGTCTATCCATCACAGCTCGACACTTCTTCAGAAGTCTGTTATATTTCATGAACCTATTCTTTAGACATTCTAGTCTGCGTTGAACTAGTTCAAGATTTTTCGGTAACCTTGGTTTGCCATGCTTCCAAGGTAATCCAATACAGAAATCGAAATTTACCAAAATAAAGGAAACTTGTTCTGATCGATGTGCCCCCCCGGGACCTGTAATCATCCAAACGAAATGTAAACCCACACCAAAAGAATGTTTCCCGTCTTACAGACATTGTTTCGGAACCCAATGTGACTCTGCAGCATCACATCCAGCCAAGATTCCTACTAGATTACTTCAGAACCTCTGAAAGTTTACATCCTCTAAATGTTTTCATCGTCCCAGCCGTCTTTCGTTTAAAAGTAATCCAAAATCCATCAGTAACCTTTTATTCGTTTAAGCTTTACTGATCTGTACAGACTCCTTGTCATCCAAAACAATTATCCCTAACTTTAATTCCAGACATTTACAAGTAGTGGTATCATGTACAGCCGTTGTTTATCAAAACATCCTTACCCTTGAGACCTAACTGATAAATCGACTCTTCGCATACAAGAGAAGTATCAGAACCATCATACAGAGGGGAGTACGTTTCCGAACTTCTTTTGGTACCAAATAGCTTGGCCAGAATCACAACCAAACAAATTTTCTATCAGTCCCAAACCTTAGCCAAACTCATCACATGGTTATTATTACCGTCAGTATATAACATTGAATTATCCCGAATCATTCAATTGGCAACATCAAACTTGGAGTTCGAGTTACATATCTAGCTGTGTGAGATGTGCTCAAACACAGATAATATAGTACCCGTCTTTTCACCTTCTATCTCCTTTCCTCAACATTCATTTTCGACAATCTTGTAGAATCCACCACATTGTGATCACTTAAGCAAAACCTGAAACCTACGTTTTTGGTTGAGTTGCTTGAGTCGTGCTTAACCACAACGAAGCGTTCTATTCTATCAACTTGACCCTCGTAACTCTTCTACCGGACTCTGTTTTGCACTGTGCCATTCGCCATGACGTGTTTGAGCAATCCTGCCCATTACCTCCATAAGGGCCACCAGTTGTTCAAAACCCGGCTCCTCGCCGACCATCATGATCTTATTGGCATGTTCCATCCATTTTTTCTTCAAATCCAGTGGTAGACATGGCATCATTATTCCCAACTTGGGCGTAAAATACACAATGGACATATATGCTATATACATCGATGTTATAAATATGTAGTCGCGTTGTTCCTAAGCACACAATCCTCAAAGATGAACATGAGATAACTAAAAAAATAAATATTCAGTATTTAACAAGGAGTCAAGGTAAACAAAAGGGGATGTGGGAGCATTCATTCAATGACATGGCCGAGCCTTGCAGATGTGATCATTCTGTATAACTCGTCTTTCCTCACATTAAATATATTATCTTACCTCAGGATCAAATGCGTACTTCAAAAGCACTAAACGTTATACTGCTGATCCTCACGATACGACGAGTCAGTGTAGATAACGAGGGGGCTTTCACGTAAGATCCCGTAGATTACACAGTCACGCTACGACAATTTTGAAGTTTAAGGATTAGTTCTATCATTATAGCAGTACTAATAGCGAACTAGATCATTATTCCACACACACATTACGTAGCTTACCTGCAAAATCAGTCAACGTATCTTTCGAACATACAACAGGTTGATGATTGAGCAACTCTGTGATTAGTTTGCAACCCGAAACGTTGTAGCTGTGAATAATTCCCAAAAATCAATAGCTTTGTAAGTGTTCGACATTGGATGCTGATCACACTAGTTTAAGTGGACTTGTTTAGCTGAAGACGCCCGGTCATGCATCCGTACCAGATCACGTTACAGCACAGCGTGGGAAACATCTACGATCATTAGCCAGATTAGATCAGTCATTTCTCGATATATTGATAACCCATCAAATATATCTTCCAACCTCCTCGCTTCTGACTTCTGATTTTAACTGGGTGGGCACGATTCCATTATAGAAGGTGTTACTGGTAAAGAGTTGACAAACTACAATGCTGGTGGTATCTTCAACGTGTTCCCTGCCAAATAATTTACACAAAAAGCTTTCTACTTCTGTCATGACCTAATTGACTTGGCAAGGAAATGCAAGCTTTAATAGCCATCCCTGTCCTTCCATTACAGTAGTTCGAGAGATACGAAAACATGTGACACTGACCGAACAATTTACTTTATATGGTGCTAGTTGACTGACCAGGAAGACAGTGATGATTACAGGTTGTTCATCAAAATACATGACACCCATTTGTGTCAGCCACAATTATTGACAATAGTATACAAAACTCATTATTGTAAGGTCCATTTAGAAGGTTCTGTGTGTGAAAAGCCCTCCATGAATACATTTGCAGCTTTTTGTAATTGGTTTCTTTTGTTGTACATTTTGTTAGTCTTTTTGATGCCATATGAGGTTGTTATGTTTCATTTTATAATGGTTTTCTCATTTTCTTCTTTCACTGAGTTTATATGTTTCTTCCTGAACTGTATCTATTTTGTTTTATTTGATGTTTAATCTTGGCGGCAGCCACATTGATCGTTCCCTTTTTGATTGTGTTGCCAGAGTTGACTGGGTTCGTGCATTTTAATTGTGAATTGAAGTACTTTCCAAGAATTGGAAACACAGCGTTAAAAAGCAACAAACCATTGTCTTTTCAACGGATTTATACTTGATCTATCCAGAAAGGATAGAATAACACTTAATTTTTGGTGCGTTCGGTAATTTTCTCATATATATTATCAAATTGGTATATCATTCCCATTTAAACATTTAAATTAAAACACGGCGTTCAGCGAAGGGATCTCTTTTCAACGAATTTATTATCAAGCTGTACAATCGTATATATATGAAAATGTTTTATTAAAGTACTAATTCTGTGAGGAAATGTGAACACTTATAACCAAGATTATAATAAGATGATTAGAATGAATAAAATGTTTTGGATACAATAATTAAAGGTCATAGAGGTGTAAAATGAATAAGATGATCTGATGAGTATTCATGAATAAAATAATGAGAATATAAAATATAAGTGAAGGGGAAATGGAGTAATAATAATAATCATAAAAGAATGATAATAATAATCATATTAAGGCCATGGTAACGATAATGATAAGACGCACTTCTTTTGTACGCATAGTTCTGGTTTGAGCTCATGGATAGTAAGAGCTTCGGCTATTTTTAAGAGTTTGATCCGAAGAAATCTGGGTAGATTTGAATGAACCATATAAACAACCTTAAAATCAGACTGTGGATCCGTAGAATGATTACAGTCGATTAGGTGTTCAAGTATAGAGCTCTTCACTACTTTCTTTTCACCTTTGCAGAACCAAACTGGGATATTTTCTCGTATCCGAGTTGAAAGCGAGCGCTGGCTACGGCCGATGTACCTTGCTCCACAAGAGCAGGTGAACTGGTAGATGCACATAGAGGCGACCAGACGCGGAAGCTTATCTTTGATGAATACAGAAAATAAGTTCTTGCTCGTGAAGGTGATTCGTAGTTTAGCAGCATTAAATGTCCTTTTTATCGTTGTTGTTAAACTATTTTTAATAACGTCTGATGTTCGATCACCTTTAAATTCCAGACTTATATAAAGGTTTTTCCTCGGCACTGCATAACTAGGTTTCCTGTTGACGCTACTTCTATTCATATTTTTTATCTATGAACCGGTCTGGGTAGCCGTTTTTCATCAAAGTTTTCTTAAGGAACGCGAGTTCTTCGTTGATGCATTCCGTACTACATATTCGATGTATACGATAACATAAAGTATGAATCACATACCTCTCTCTGCTTAACGGAACCCAGCTATAGAAGTTAGTTAGTTGGCCGTTCCATGTTAGCTTTTTAAAAATGGATCCTTTTAAAGAACCATTATTTTTTCTTACTAGACGTACATCGAGAAAAGGGATTGATTGTTCGCGTTCCCTTTCTAATGTGAAGTCTATGGAAGGGTGGCATGAATTAAAAGAGCGTAAGATATCATTTAAATCAATATTATCATCACAAACGACAAATCTGTCGTCCATGTATCTTACGTCTAGGTGGAATCGATTTATCATTGAATTGAGTTGGTCGTTTTCTAGTTTTGCCATGAAGCAGTCTGTTAGAATTGGACCTAATGGAGACTCCATTGCAATCCCATCTCTTTGTCTATATATTTCATTGTTGAAACTGAACTGAACATTAGAGGTACAACGTAACAATAATTCTTTTAAGTGTTCAGTTGGAATACCTAGATCTATGTTGTTAGAGTCAATATACTCACAAATATAACAAGTCGTTTCCGTTAATGGTACACTAGTGAATAAAGAATTAACGTCAAGCGAGAACATGTGTTTTCCGGAAGTATTAACATCCTTAATACGATCAGTAAATCGAAAAGTATCATGAATAGAATATTTAGATACTTGCCTTCTAACTGGTTCCAATTTTTAAGCTAACCATTGGGCTATTCGGTGGTATGGTGAGCTTGACATATGTAAAATAGGTCGTAATGGTAAACCTGCTTTATGTACTTTCGGTAGTCCGTATAAGCGTGGGATGTTTGAACCCATTGGGCGAATGTGATCATATAAATCCTGGGTAATTATCTCTTTAGTTTTAAGGTTTTTAATAACATCCGTTAGCTGTTTTTCAATCTGCAGTGTTTTGTCACCTTCTCCTTTAGGTTTTGAGAATTTAGTGGCATCGTCTAAGATTAGTCTCATTTTTTCCAAATATTCTTGGCGGTCAAGTAAGACTACACCAGCTCCCTTATCAGGTTTACTTAGTATTGAATCCTTATTTCTTTTCAGGAGCATTACTTGATCCAGATGGTCCTTAGTTAATAAGTTGTTCTTACCACACTGTATATTAACATATCCACAACTACAGTCCAGTAATGTGGATTTAAAATGCTGAAGATTTTGTGGGGATGTTGGCACAAGATCATGAGTTTGGTTTGATAGATTTTCGAATTGAATTTGTGTATAAAGTTTGTTGGTTTTTGAGGTGCTAATACAGAATTTGGGACCCAATGATAAGGCCTCCATTTGGATAGCCGAAAGTTTAATAGAAGAATGATTAAATACATAATTTTCAGGATGTTCTGGAAACTTGTTAATCACGTCTACGTGTCGCAATGTTTCTAAGTGTTTACATTTAGCTTTTTGTGACTGTTTTTCAGTAACATCATTAACATAATCCTCAAATTGTTTACGTTCATCTAACGACAATTCAAACAATGTGTGACTTCTCAGAGATATGTTGCGATCTAATTCAACTATTCGAGATTTAATGGCATCTATACAATTGAGAGTATGACGTTTGAGGGTTTTTGCATTGGGATGAATTTGGTTTCGTCTTAGTGTCTTCCAGAAAAGTTTACGATAATCATTACTTTCGATACACCTTTCGAGAAAATTGGTGATTGGCCAACTAACTAACTTCTATAGCTGGGTTCCGTTAAGCAGAGAGAGGTATGTGATTCATACTTTATGTTATCGTATACATCGAATATGTAGTACGGAATGCATCAACGAAGAACTCGCGTTCCTTAAGAAAACTTTGATGAAAAACGGCTACCCAGACCGGTTCATAGATAAAAAATATGAATAGAAGTAGCGTCAACAGGAAACCTAGTTATGCAGTGCCGAGGAAAAACCTTTATATAAGTCTGGAATTTAAAGGTGATCGAACATCAGACGTTATTAAAAATAGTTTAACAACAACGATAAAAAGGACATTTAATGCTGCTAAACTACGAATCACCTTCACGAGCAAGAACTTATTTTCTGTATTCATCAAAGATAAGCTTCCGCGTCTGGTCGCCTCTATGTGCATCTACCAGTTCACCTGCTCTTGTGGAGCAAGGTACATCGGCCGTAGCCAGCGCTCGCTTTCAACTCGGATACGAGAAAATATCCCAGTTTGGTTCTGCAAAGGTGAAAAGAAAGTAGTGAAGAGCTCTATACTTGAACACCTAATCGACTGTAATCATTCTACGGATCCACAGTCTGATTTTAAGGTTGTTTATATGGTTCATTCAAATCTACCCAGATTTCTTCGGATCAAACTCTTAAAAATAGCCGAAGCTCTTACTATCCATGAGCTCAAACCAGAACTATGCGTACAAAAGAAGTGCGTCTTATCATTATCGTTACCATGGCCTTAATATGATTATTATTATCATTCTTTTATGATTATTATTATTACTCCATTTCCCCTTCACTTATATTTTATATTCTCATTATTTTATTCATGAATACTCATCAGATCATCTTATTCATTTTACACCTCTATGACCTTTAATTATTGTATCCAAAACATTTTATTCATTCTAATCATCTTATTATAATCTTGGTTATAAGTGTTCACATTTCCTCACAGAATTAGTACTTTAATAAAACATTTTCATATATATACGATTGTACAGCTTGATAATAAATTCGTTGAAAAGAGATCCCTTCGCTGAACGCCGTGTTTTAATCTTATCGAATAGTCTATTTATTGTAATTCCGATCGATTACTGAGGGAACAATTATTGATTGAGTAACAGCGGTAATATTTGTTTCGGTAATAATATACATTTGTATTTATAGGGAAGTTTAGAACCGTTATTTCAAAGGGAATTTACTGCGTCTCTAAAATACCGGGACAGTTATTCTTCAGCCGAACCTTAGTTTAGATTTTACTGTATTGAGGGCTGACAAAGAGAAGAACGAACAGAAATATCAGTCGACAAACTAGTAAGCAAACACGATGTGTCCGCATCGATTAAAGAAGTAATGAACTATAATCAGAAGTAACAAAGGCGTCGGGGGATAAAAGCCTTGGAATTGAAGCTGGATGCACATAGTTTGACCTTATACTCTACCAACAGTTCAGCCTTGTAACACAGCGCCCATACCACGAGCCATCTTTAGGAGCGTACAATTCATTCCTAATTCAACAATTGCCTATTTATGTACCAATATTTTACTGTCTTCGCTCTATAGGAAAACGTTCGTTAAAACAAACCAAAGTAAGTGGTCAGAGGATTTTAACGCAATAAATTAGATAGCAATAATGACAATCCGGGGTTACCTGCAAATTAGCATGCCTAATGTACTTTATGTGTATTATAAATGAAGTATTGCTCTTTATCACCTAATAACTTCTATCGACATAGTAACGCATCTGAACCAGTTTGTATCATGTACTAGATTTCAGAATATATTGTTGAAGCACAAGCTGTAATTGAATTTGAACATAGTTACAGTTCAGATTGTCAAATTTTGAATGTTGTTTATCCTCCCCATGAAGTCTCCACCAATAGAGTCTATTCAACTATCGATCAATAGTTCTTATGATAATGAGTACATTCTTGATCATACAGAATCTACATCCAAATGTCAGTCGAACAGACACATGATGAACCTAAGGAGAAGTGCAAACTTCGTCTATTCTAACAACCAGAGTGACAACATTTATAATAATAATAATAATTTATTCTCAAATAACAGTCTGTTACATGAGGCATACCGGTTTACAGGCAAGATCAAATTGTTAAAGAAGTTACAATTTTCACTGTTGAGAATTACTCAGCTGGGTTGATATTTCATAATATATGAATGTAAATGGATTTCGTAAGGAACATGTCAATATAACACTTGGCGCACTTTATGGAGGTAGCGTTGCAACATACAGCTGTTGGTCGAGAATAGATACATGCGAAGTTGGGGGCTTTTAGAAGTTTCGAACTTATATCCCTCCAGGATATCGGAAGCTTTAATAACGGTGTAGGACGAAGTCACCCGTGCCATATCTGTTTTCGGTGGAGTATCTGCAGGAGGCTGAAAAAGGTGTAAGAAAAAGGGGCGAGACTAAAGAACACGGACGACCTTTGAACGAATCTTAAATGACCTTGATAAATATTAGCCAATCAGGAGACAGTGTACAGTAAAAATTTATTATACAAAACCAAAGAATTAAAGTGGATACACTTCTTTTACATGAGTTAAAAACTTATCAAGGTTGGATATAGGTTCGGAAGTTTTAAAATCGTATTGCATGCGGTACATAAATTCATCCATATGGCTCCATAGTAGTCTGCCTCTGGAGCCATGGTAAGGTCTCAAAAACTCCTTTAGTCTCGACCACATAGCTTCTATGTTGTTGGTATGCACCCCAGTAGTAGGGTCAACGAAATGTCGCTTATGTATAACGACTTCATGCTCATATCCCAGTCTACCTAGACATCTGTAAGCTCCCCAATCATCTGTATAAATAGTAGTACCCGGTAGCACATATTGCTGTATGATCGGTATGATTGTTGGTGCCTTCCGGTTCCTGACTCTTTGAAAATGTCCTTTCCGTAATGATCTATCATATATTCCAAAGACCTGTGAGGTATATTTATGGAAGAGGTACTTACCCAATCTTCTTTAATACAACGGCCACGGTTGTATTTGCGTTTCCTTACCACCGTTTCGTCTATTTCAACAATCTTTCCCACTCCTCCATACAATTGGTGTATGCTTGTCAGTTTTGTTGCGCATATATCTCTGCAAAACTCGTACCATTGAACTGCCGAAACTTCGCTTACATCGGCAAAGGCGGCAGCTAGTGTTACCGGTTCTTTTATTACCCAATTCGCAATAAGGAGCATAATTTGTCTTAACCTTAACTTTGAGCGAGCGAAAAATGTCCCTGTTCTAGCTGATTTCTTCTTCCAACATGAGGGACATCGAAAGATAATATCGTCACGATAGTCTGCACATTGTACAATGTTCATTTGACAACCGCAGTCACAAGTACAGGAGCTTCTCAATAATCCCTTTTCCTGCAGTCGCTGAATTATCACGTCCTCTCGAAAATCCGCTGTAAAGCGATCGTACGTAAGCATCGTGTTGCGAAATTACCGCCGTGACCTAGAAAACCAGCGAAAGCTTCTGATTGGCTCGTCCATGTTCTTTAGTCCCGCCGAAAAAGGAAGGACGAAAAGCAGAGCACACAATATTCATGGAGGAATAGTTAAGGTATAACCGCTTAGTCTATTTGTCTGTTACTAAAGTACTTATTAGGTAAGAACATACTAATGTGTTAAAGAAAAATAAGTGTGGGCAAGGTATGAGTGGATAAGGAACTGTATAAATGAAGGTAGTTCAGAAGGAAGTGTGGAATTATGTAATTATAAAATAAAGTGCTGAAAACAGTATTCCGATACAAATGACTGTCTTCCTTTACTTTAGAAGCTGTTTGAACTCTCTTTTTTTGTTTTTAGATTTTATAGGGTATAGAGTGGCCAATTGTCTAGTTTGCTTGTATTAGGATTACTCGGTAGGAAGTGGAACCAAGTCAGCTTTTTTTAACATAATTCAAAGTGGTATTTTGCATGAGTAATTTCGCATCAATACCGTTGGTTCGTGACATCCCACTAGACATAAGGAGCCGTAATTAATATGTTCTGCCCCACAGACACGGGTGGATTGAAGTTATCTCCCCACCATCATGTTTGCTGGTAAGTAACACCACCCTCCCTCCTTTTATAATGTTAGGCTCTCTTACGTTTGTGGTCGGTATGAATATTGCTTTAATCAAGGACCATATTTGGAATACACTGTCTCTACAAGTTCCATGTTACAAGCAAATCAGATGGTAATAGCATTTGTATTATGGGTTAGATATCCATTTAATATATCGTACCACTATAAAGATAACTAATGGTAAAGGTTAGAAGAGACAAGTCAGATTATATGTGGTTAAGAGATAGTAAGGGCTAATAGCAAACCAGAGGTTATGCAAGAGAATATTGTAAAATTTTCAGGGTAAGAAAAATAAAACATTGAACAACTCACAAGAATTTAGGACATATGAGCTTCTTTTGATCGGCCTTAGTTGGTCAGCATCCATAAGATTAGTGAGTTATCTGTCTACTTGTAATAAGAAAAATAAAAGGACATGACACCTAGGAAGAATAATTTGGTTTTAACCATTAGAGAGATTCGGAAACTGAAAATGAGGGTTAGGAGCGGAAGGCCATGGTTAATAATCAATAAATAATGGGGAAGGATGAAGCATGTTTTCTTTAGTTTTGCTATATTCATACTAACGACAATGGAGTTCGTTATATTCTTGTTCTGTCTAGATATTGGGCGGTCCATAATAAAGTGCCTCAATAGTAGGCGGGAGTTCAAGGAATAGTTGGTGAAGTTCTTTAGAGTTTAGTAACAGGGTTATTAGCCTTTTAAATTTGGTAAATGTGTCACAGTTACGGATAGGTATTGGCAACCTGTTCCACAATAAACTATACCGAACTGTAAAAAACCTACAACGCATTTGTTTTTGGTGTGTTTCGGTAAATAGTGTATATGCATTGTTTCTTAGTTTATAGGCTGGGTCATTGATCATAGTTGGGCAGGAGGTTAGGAATGACAGTCCATTTATTGCTTTGTAGAGAAATATCAGATTGTTCCTTAACCTACGGTGCCATAAAGGTTCTAAAGAGAGGTGCTTACATCTACTTGTGTAATCAAGAGTGGTGTCACTTCCTAGCAGTTGGAGTGTAAAGCGTCTTTGAACATCTTCTACTCTTATTTTGTCAGTGGTATTCATATTAGAGAAGATAAAAGAGCAGTATTCTAGGGAAGGTCGTACACATATTTTGTAGAGGGTAAGCTTGGCATATGTCGTGAAGAAATTTTTTGTTATGAAGCCAATTAGACGTCTGGCTTTAGAAATAATAAAGGAGGCGTGTGCTTTAAAGTTTAGGCTTCCTGTGTAATTTATTCCTAGATCGTGTACTGAATTAAGTGTCTGGACTTTACTTTTATTTAAGTAAAGTTGGGGTTCATAGGGGTGCATTCCATAGTGCAAGATCCCGCATTTGTTGAGGTTGAATGGTAATTGCCACTTTTCGCTCCAGATAGTTAGGTTATTGAGATCATTTTGAATCAGGGGCACACTTTCACTTAGAACCTCAGGCTTATAGCTGTATACTATTTTGAGATCATCAGCATATAAGTATGGTTTCCCAGACTTTATGATGTTACATATATCGTTTATATACATGAGAAACAAGAGTGGGCCTAATACACTTCCCTGGATGACGCCACTAGTTATTGGTCTAGGTAATGGGAGACAGTCGTTGTACTTTACCATTTGTTTACGTCCCTTTAAGAATGAAACAAACCATGAATAGAGTGGGTTGTTGATTCCGAAGGACCGTAGTTTGGCTAGTAGCCGTTTGTGTGGAACCTTATGAAAAGCTTTCTTAAAGTCTAAAAATATGACTGATACAAGGAGTCCATTGTCTCGTTTCAGAGTTATATCATTCATGTAGTCCACTAGGCATGTATCACATGATCTGGACCTAAGAAATCCATGTTGGGAGACCGAGATGAGATTATTAGTAATTAGATGTTGGACTAACGCCGCCTTAACTACTTTCTCCATCACTCTAGACACCACTGAAGTTATCTTTATGGGTCGGTAATTTTCAACATTTGCTTCAGGTCCTGTTATTATTTTGGGAATGATGTGTGTAGTTTTCCAGGCAGTAGGGTAATGCGCTGTAGAGAGTGATATCGCAAATAGTTTGAGTAATAAAACACACATATCATCGCCTCCACGTTTTAGCATGCTAGCCGGAGTACCATCTGGTCCATCAGTGTAGGAGTATTTCAATGTACTAATTGCCTTAGAGATATTCTGTACATTGAAGTCTACGTTAGTAATCTCACAGGCAGATGCTGTGATAAGTTCTAAATCATTAAGTGGTTTTTCAACAGTTTATTTCTAGCTTTCGCTACCCACCACTGTTCGCGATCATTGTGTAGGCTTCTTATTAGCCTGCGCCTAAGTTGACTCCGCTCTTCGTTATGTCCAGAGCCAGATGGGATTAGTTTTCGAGCATCTATCAGTGCGGTAGATGTTGCTGAGATCCGATGTTTCTCCCTAACCTTATGGTTTACCATACTAGCAGATATCACTGCTGTTTCTACAGCTTTTTGGATGTCATTCTGCACTGCCTTGGAGTGTGCACAACTTACATGGCTGCCCAACTGTTTTTGTAGTTGTTCCCGAAAGATATTCTTAGCTTGCCTATCATTAAGTAGAACTCTAAGAAGCTTCCTTGCAGCTACTCTCCTACGTCCAGTAAGACGCAGACTGATACTTGCTCGCACTAGAGCATGATCTGAATCTAAGCATATGCTCCAGAATGAGCAACAGTCTTCTATCGAACCCCTCCATTGGTGGCTGACAGCGATGTGATCTATTCGGGCCCAACGTTGGGACGAATTCGGAGGTCTCCATGTCCAAAGATGTTTTTCCTGGTGCTTAATGTTAGTATTTGCAATAAACAGGCGGTTATCTGAGCATAGCTGCGGCAGACGGTCGCCATTATCTGTTCTTTTAGCCACGACACCATAAGATCCTCCCAGGTATCTTTCCATTTTGCTTAGTTTACCTACTTGAGCATTAAAGTCACCAGCCGTTATTACTACATCACAGCGCCTAGCTTTTTGGAGAAAGTCGGAAAGCTTTCTGCAAAGCTCATCTTTTACATCATTTCCCTCCCTTTCAATCAATCCGTTGATTATCATCTGTTCAATATTTTGAACGTGTATGAATATTAATAGTATGTACAATTATTTTCTCACAAGTGAACTAAATGTTACACACACAATCACATCTGTCGAAACATTTTGTTTATTTATTTAGACAGATGCGTATGTTGAAGATGAAATGAATCCACTTTATCCCACAATGTTTATTATTCTTGCTTTATAAGAGTTTATCATACGTACTAATTACAAAATAAAATTATTTATGAATATGAACTTCTTACACGTTTTCCTTAAATCACACTAATGATAAACTTATGTTATTGTCATTGCTAATTCAACCAGTCTACCATTATCATGTATTAACAGATCTTCACCATTATTGGTTTGCATCACAATTGGTTAAAAAAAACCATGGATACCTGTTATATTCTAGCTCAGATACCTTAATAGTATTTGTTATTAGTTATATTATTTATTTCCAGAATAACAATATAAAACTATAATTATGGCTTTATCATTTGATATGATTTTTTTCATCTGAACTAGAAATGGTACATATTATTTTTTAAAATACACTGACGCATTTTACAAGATTTAAAGTCCTTTAAATTGACTTGGTAGAAGACTAAATATTTGACTTCTTAAAGTGTATAAAAATACAGTTGATCCTAGCTATTTCGATGGATAATAATTTTTAAAAATTCCCATCATATTATAGAGGTGATATAAGAACAAAGAATTTTTTTTCGGTTAAGGTGGGAATTGATGGTTTTAAATAAATCGAGAATTGAGTAGAAATTTTATAAAAAAACATGCCTATTTGTAGTGTTCCATTGGTAGAAAATTGTTTTTCAGACGTACTATTTATTCACTCTGGGGAAGTGGCTTACATTAAGTCACGAAACGCCGAAAATATAGTTTTCTGCTCATTAGGATAACACGAAAATATGTTTATTATTAAGTTCTCTTCAGGTTCTATAGTTTTACATCCAAATTGATAATCCAAGAAGTGGCCAGGTTTAAGACAAAGTGCATTGTTTAAAGCACAGCATGTGGATTAAGGATTGTTTACAATTTATAATAAGATGTTGGGTTGAATAATGTGATGTGTTGACTTATACGTCAAATGAAACTATGATATTCATTATCAAAATAACTTTGGATCAGTTAGCCCTTCTAGAGTTACTGCTGGTCCCATGTCCAGTTCAAAAGGACGGTTGAAAATGGGGTCGGCGACCCCATCCCGTAGAAAAGAGTCTTGCCAAACTAATGCCAATCAGACTAAACAAATTAAATCATTTAAATTCCGACCTCCGAGTTAAAGGGGGAATTATGGCGCCTCAAGATGAAGGCCGAAATCCTTCGAAAGTCACGAGGTCGATACGCATAGTAACAACCACAAAAAAATTGTTAATAGATACGTGAAATGTCCAGGCGATGCCGGAGACTGGGAGGATCAGTCAAATAGCAACGACAATGAGGAGATGCAAATTGGCAGTACTGGGAATCAGCGAAACCAACTAGACACAAGTTATACAACGAAAGCTAGGTACGACAGAGATGATGCTATACTCCGGTTACGAAGGGGAAAGTGCTCCACACACTCAGGCAGTTGCTCTAATGCTGTCAGGAGGTTCTTGGTCCTAAGAAGCATCATCATAAGAAATAGATCTCGCTGGAAAACGTGGACAAGATTCTAGAAAGGAGGAACAAAAAGACAGCAAATAACAAAAGCCGAACAAGAACAGAGAAAGTCGAGATACAAGCTAAATGCACAGAAGCAAACAAGCAAGTGAAAAGAAGCATTGTGGCCAACAATCAGAAATGCGTGGAAGAACTAGCAACGACAGCGAAAGGAGCTTCAAGAGAAGGAAATATGGAACATCTTTATGACACAACGAAGAGACTAGCACGGAAACATGGCAAGCCAGAAAGATCGGTCAAAGACAAAGAAGGCAAAATAATCACGGAGATTCAAGGACAGAGGAACAGGTGGGTGGAATACTTTGGGAAGCTCTTAAAATAGACCAGCTCCATTGAATCCCTTGGACGTCGAAGCAGCACCTACAGACCTTCCTATGAATGTCACTCCACCAACGATCGAAGAAATCGGGATGGTCATCAGACAAATCAAGGGCGCGAAAGCAGCAGGACCTGACAATATATCAGCTGAGGCACTAAAGTCAGATATTGAAGTGAGTGCAAAGCTTCTCTACATTCTATTGAGGAAGATTTGGGAAGAAGATCAAGTGCTGATAGACTGGAAAGAAGGACTTCTGTAAGCCTCTTTTGATTTGGGTTCATTTTCTGGGTCAGAGCTACTAGAACTGTTCGTAATGTTCTTCTTGGCTGACTAGCAAGGCTTCAACTTATTCCAAAGATAAAGGCATCTTGATACGTTGACCCTGTCGCCACTTGTAATATCCGGAGCTTAGATTCTTAGTATACCGCGCATAACGTTGGCACTTGAACAGTTGAACCCTCGAAATCGCAAATGAGAAGACAGAAGACAAGTGAAAAGAATGCTATTCTAAACAGTGTTAATATGATACAAAACCATCGGGTATTTACAGTTTTAGTGAAAGGAAATCATCATTATGATCATCCAATCCGCATACAGGGGTTTTAGCACTTATCCAATACGGAAGCTTCATGTAGAGATTCAGGAATATTCATCAAAACTATGATTGTATGGGATATTTTCGGCTCTTTCTGAGCTTCTTCGAGTTCTCTCATGGACCATCCTCACAACGTCCATCTTCGAAATCAAGAGGTCGGATTCCGTATGGATCGGTCGTGCACTGATCGATTTGAGGCACTGCGGATCATCGTTGAAAAATCATTTCAGCGGAACTCGTCAATATACATAAACGTCCTTGACCATGATAAGGCGTTTGTCAGTGTGGTTAAGAAGACATTATGGAAACATCGTCGACCTATGGTGAACCTAGATGATCGTCAGCATTATGCGCAATCCAAACGACGGATTACACTGTCATATGGTGCATCGAAAGCAGTAGACAGATGCATTCCAAGGGAGGACACTAGTCAGATAAGGCTGCTTCCTCTTCCCGTTTATCTTTCTTCTGGTGGTTGACTGGGTTTTGAAGACCTTCACATCTGTGGTGAAGCACGGAACACGGACTGCTTGAATGAAACCAATTTCGCAGATGACTTCGTCCTTCTATCCCATACACACGAACGAATATAGGTGAGGACAGCCAGTGAAGTAGCAGCCTCTGAAGCAGTAGGCCTCGACATACACAAGTAGAAAAAAAAGATTTCCGAATGTAACACGGAAAACACTATTCCAACCCCACTTGATCGGGAAACTCTGGAAGAGGTGGGTAATTCCACGTACCTGGTCATGATAATCATCGATGAACGATGAGGATCCGATGCAGACATAAAGGCAAGGATTGGTGAAGCAACGGCCACATTCCTACAATTGAGGAACATATTAAACTCGAGACAACTGTTAATCAATGTCAAATTGAGAATCTTCAATGCGAACGTCAAGACAGTCCTACTGTACGGAGGTGAAAATTGGAGAACTAATACAGCCATCATTGCGAGTAAAACCTGCTTTAAAAGTGCCTTAATACTTTTCTTAGCAAGAAGTGTATTCAACGAGTCTATACTTCAGTCACACAGATGTTAGAAATACGGAAGGCCGGCAAATGGTATTTATGATTTATTTCAAGTATATTAACTACTCACCAAACCTAGGAAATGACGGAAGCAACTGAATGCATCAGTGTGTTTAGACATTCGGGTGGATAGGTTAGTGTGGTACTTCCAAGCCTAACATAATTTTCGTGAAGTTACTCACATCCACACTGTCATGAAAGTGAAGATGCCACAGATATTTGTAGTTGGACAACACATTAGCCAGTAACACCTTCTATAATTCAGCCATGTACACCTAATGAAATCAAAATCCAGAAGGGAGGAGGTTCGAAGATATATTTGATAGGCTGACGATATATCGAGGATCGACTGATCTAGACTGGCTAGTGATTGCAGATGTTAAGCACGGCGTTCTCACTTGTGATCTGGTGCGGATGCTTAACCGACTGCCTTCAGCTAAGTGAGTCCATTAAAACCAACGTGGAGAGCATCCAATGTCGAAGACTTACGGAGCTATTGATTTTGAGGATTTATTTACCATTACAAAAGTATTCCGTTTCGTATAGTTGAAATTTTGATGTTTATCAAATTTTCCGATTCAGTATGACAATCTAATTTTGACTGCTTATAACTGCATAGAATAGTTTGTACATTGTATAGCTTGTGTTTAGTCTCTTCAAATACATATTAACTCTCACACACACCCGTTGGAATTTCTCGTTAATAATTATCAGACAATACTTCTTTGATTGGTGTTACTGTTAGTCTTTATTTTTATCTAAAAGTGTTAGGAAATCGAAATAGGAAATGCAATGGAGACTGAGTTGAAGTGTCGCTTGTTCTGTACTTCAATATCAATGGCTTCGAAAAAGTTAGAGGAAGTAGAGTCAGGAAACACTTTATCAGGGAGCAATTCAATTCCGCTTAATTCACCATGCAAGTTTCTGAAAATTATTTTGTGTACTTTACATGATATTCCCTGACTGTTATAATAATAAATTTTTGTTGATATAGAAATTATCTCAATAACACACGATCGTTATCAAACGGTACTGTTTGATTTCCCAGCTTGGTGAATAATGGTGTGGTAAGAATGATTAAATGTCTTTAATTTTCATCTATGCGGCCATAAATATTCTAATAATAGGGATTTTATTGGTAGAAGGTAAATATTACCATCAACTTACTGTTTGGATACGCAAAGTCAATGAATAATGTAGCGATAATTACTCAGGTTCCACATCACATTCGGATCTGCAAAATATAAAAATAACGCTTCAGTCATTTGCTTTGGTTGGTCTTAAAAAATTAATAATCTTTAAGCATTTCAACAACCAAACATTTTTCTTTGGTAATCGTTGGGATGAATCACCATCCAAACATTTGAGTTGATCGTTGGTCTGGGATTCCCGACTTTGTGTATAACTATACAAATGAGTAGTCGTTGTGAAAAATATTGGTATGACATACTGGCAAGAAATTCGTTATCGCCAGATTTTAGCCGTTTGGAAATAAAAATGTGTAAAGACAGTCAGTTATCATCAACGTAGAATCTGGTATAAATGTGCATTATCCCGAAATACCTTACTGCGTCCGCTCGTTCAGATGAAGTTAGCAAGATGGGAGGTAAAATAGACTGGAACAATGTAGTTGCAGTACAACTGAATCAAAGTCCTGAGAATGTAGATCCGACGGGATAACAGTTAGTATTGCCTCTCTATATGTCATTACAGCAATGATTGACATTCAGTAATCAGGATAGTAGGTCTATGAACCTGTGTTAATTCTTGCAGTCTATTTTCCAGTGAAGGTCTAGCTTCCCCTTGAGGCTGATGCCGTTTGCTCGGGTAAAGCATCCAAGTCGTTGACCACTACGAGAAAAACACAGCCTCGCTGTTAGTTAACTAGGTAGCAGTTTTTGAACCTTCTTGTTATGACCTCGGAAATGACTAGCTCTGGTGGAAGCAAAAAGGTTAAGATTGTACAATAAGCTACCTGACCCGTAACACTATCATGCGCATCTGATGTGATCGATTGTACACGAAAATGATCTCTAACAGATAGTATTATGCCTTCTCCTTTGTGATTTGTAACTCACTTCTAATACTGGTGTATACTGCAATGATTGAAGAACAGTTAACATATGCGGTGAGGCACGTTTCTATGACAACAATTATATCGAGACTTAATCCATTCATCATCAAGCTCAGCTCGGACGTTTTATCTGTAAGACTATGAGCGTTCGTGTAGCACATTTCAGGTGTTTTGAGAACTATTCGTTCTGCGCATACGGGTTTTGAAAGCACTGACCTTCAACACCTGACTCCTCAAAAACCCCGAATCCTAAGATTTGCTGTGCCATTTGGATTTTGAGTTTTTAACTCAGTAATGGTATTCTTTTACTCGATTCGACCCCAAGTGACCGATCTGGTCGGTGCAAGTATTTGAATTTTGATTTTGTATGGATTATTTCGTGTAACATCTTCCTCACAACTTCTGAGTGCTAACTTCGATATCTCTCTTGACCGTGTCTCACCTCCAATCCACTTACCAAGTTTTATTACCTTGGTAATTTGCACTCCAAAATTCACTTTCGGCAGTGTATTTCTGATGGCAGATTCCACTAACTCCAGATAGTGTGCATGTCTTTGGGCAGGGTCACTTTCTTTCGACTCCTCCATATTTCAAATAATTAAACAAGGAAAGGAACCGACATCTTTGAAAGTCGTGTTCACGACTTTCATTTATGTTGTCATCCCCTTTTCGTTAACTACTGGGAGCTTTTCTTTAGTTGTCTTTCTGGTTTTGAGTTCCAGATGAATCCGTTCATTTATATTACCCAATTTCCCTTGTGAAAGAGTTTACCTCTCTGCGTATCGTATATTTGCATTCATCTCGCTAGCAATGTCTGGAGTAGATACACTTTCGATGGATGACAATATTCTTGTCTTGACAGTGCTAGACTTATTACGGTTACGCGTAACATTAGTCTAGACAAGGGTTGTTTCCTCTTTGAGTGTATGAACAATTAGAGTCGCAGCCTGTCGACCAAAGATACGAGCTGATTTAACGGTATTAGCAACTACACTTGTTATGAAAAAGAAAACGATAAAATATCGAGAGTATGGTTCTAAAAGAAATTTGAGAAGTGTGTATTAAGGAATACTAAGAATATTGTGGAGGAATACTAGAGAATAATAGGGATATAAGGAGTGAGTGCGTTTGTGTCATTGCTAATCATTCTAAGCCATCTCTCATAAAGTGGTTATCTCACGAACTTCAATCGGGTGGTCTGCATCTACCAATATGGCTCAGACGAACGGTTTCGTTTTTGCATGCTAACCTTGAACAGCATTGCTCCTTTACGGTAAAGTAGTAAGGCGAAGTACTGCATTTCCAAAGCTTTAACTGTGTTCTAACTTGTAACAAAAATACAGTCATAATCGGAAAAATATAATGTGTTTGCACGATACTTTTTGATTAATCCGACTACCCATATTTATCATGTCGACTCGTATGAAATTGTAAGAAAGATTTAATAAAGAAGGATAAGAAAGAAAATGAGATTCTATAGATCAATTTTATCTTCTATTACACTTTTGAGCCTATTTAGAGGATTATTTACTTTCAACAGTTCTACCTAAATAAGATGGTTTTATAAGAAGGGCCTCAACGTGGCATAAAATACTTATAGCTTTTATAAAGCTCAGGATTAACGTTATTGGCGTCTTCTGATAAAGCCCTCTGAGTGCACCTCACCTACTACTTTTGGAGTAGAAGGCTAGAGTGTTAATTCTCTGTAGACTTAACAACAACCAATCGTTTTTCTTCCGGTATCAAACGTGAAATTGGTCTTTTTCTATGTAAACAAGAAATACATGGTATTTTTGTTTGTTTGAGTTTGGTGACGATCTTACTTTGAGTTGGTTTACAACACGTCAACCTATTCTACTATTTATGCAGCCATGGTTGTACACTTTATTTACTTTTACTAACTTCAGAGCCATTGAAACGTTAGGAACCCTGTGTGGTTTGATAGACCTAAAGTCGAAATAGTGATGCACTTTGAATCACTTCCTGAAGAATAGAGTTTTATTGCTTGAACTCAATACTTTAAATTATACGGAAAGATCAGTTGTAAATAGACGAACATTCCTGACGTCACTGTCTTGCATTGTCAACTTTAAGATTAGTATAATAGCTGAAAGTAGATCAGCACTAGTTTTGTACTTCAGTGTTCATTAGATAAAGGGGTTCGTTAAATGTACTGTCAAACAAAACACTATCAAATTTATACTCTTACCGTAATCAACTATTGTTTCCGAAACCTGAAGTGTGCTACCTATTTTCTCACTAAATATAAAGGTTTTTGTCAATTCATTTTAAAACATTTAAAAACCTGTTTAGCTCATTAGCTTCAACTAAGATTTTATTAAACTATATGGCGTATCTAGCCAAAACAAATTTCTATTCCTTTTCTAACCAGTTTATTTAACTCATTTTTCACAACCTATCTCAAACAATATAGAATCAGTTTATATATTAAGAAGTTGAACTCTATCTAAAAAACATTTCTCTCCGAAATAAATAACTTTATGTTACTATGATCAGTAATACGTTTGTGAAACTTGACCGTGCTATTAGTTAACGTCTACATCAAGTGTGAGGTAATGCTGCTGGGGTAATTAAGTAACTGGGGATCGATTATCACATTAGGAGAAATCTCAGGTTTATGTTGCGTGATAGGTTGGTTAACATTGCATAATAAGACATCATTTTGTGTCGTAAAACCGTTGCTAAGATCGTTAATG
Organism: Schistosoma mansoni; assembly: GCF_000237925.1. Taxonomy (NCBI): domain Eukaryota; kingdom Metazoa; phylum Platyhelminthes; class Trematoda; order Strigeidida; family Schistosomatidae; genus Schistosoma; species Schistosoma mansoni. The sequence continues at coordinate 13,970,785 of NC_031497.1, forward strand.
ACATATTCCTACGTAAATCAGAAATCTTTGGCCATTTGAAAAGTACAGTTAGGAATTTGTACGAGTTTTTCACGAGTTTAGGACCCCTGACACCCGAAGTCAGACAGTCGCGAAGTTGAATATGGAGTTATTTACCGAAACTGTACTAATAAGTCTGTGTTCGAAGCTTTAGTATAAAATCTCTTATGTCTGGTTCAGAGTACGGAATAGTTTTTTGAACTGTGTGATTTCATGCGCTTCAATCATGTCAATTGTAAACGATTTGTTAGTAATCTTAGTTTGTCACTCAAGATTCTCTGGCAGGCCATAAGTGTTTCTATAAATAGAAGTTATAAATGTGCGAAAGTGTTATCCTCCTTAAAATTGAGATAAATTCTAAGGTTTGAAATAATCCAGGTAATCTTCCAATTCCAGTAGTAACGCTCCAATAAGTAACTTCCCAATATTTTTAGAATCTAGGTTACCTGCGACTCTAGAAGTGAATTATAAATAGCCTAGCGAATCACTATTGATTCCAAATAGACTCGAGCTTTGATAAGATCCACTCAAGTGTGTAGAGGAATTATGTTTGATGTTTCGTGACTCGGTGTAAGCCACTTCTTCAAAGAATAAATAACCAAATCAACATTAATTCAAGCTTAAATAGTACAAAAAAACAACTATTTAAACTTCGATTAATTTTGATTTGGTTATTTATTCTCTGAAGAAGTGGCTTACACTGAGTCACAAAATGTCGGCAAATCTAACACTGGACGGCCGTCCAGTGTTTCCAGGTTTTCCATGGCGGCCTAGCTTCAATTGACTCATGCTTTCAACTATGAAACATACTAAATCTCCACAAAACCCCTTCTGATAAATCTAATTTTCCCACTCATTGGGATATTACAAATATATTATTTTATTTATAACAATCTACCTAATGATCAATTTATTCGGAATTATCAAGTCGAACCTTGGTAGTGATACTTACTATTGTTTTAATAAGTACAATTTGGAATTATTTCATGTTGAGGCCTACACATTCAAGCTTACTCAACTGAGTTGTCAGCAGGATTTATAAAATGTACTGTCATAAGTAATCACAAGTTTTTACATCAAGTTGTCACTTACGTTTTAGAAAGTAAGTAAACGCTTGGAACAATTTGTGATTAACCTTTGTTGTTACTCCATTCTTATAACTGCTTCACAGGTGGAACATGGAAAACGCATCCTATTGAGGTTTTTCAGAAGAGATTAAGCTCTAACATTAAAAAAACTAAGACGACTTCAAAGTCAGTCATGTAAGTTTTGCTATTGTCTACAACAACTGTTTCTTAATAGCACTTTGTTTCCGCAAAATGTATCACCGATTGCAATAAAATGCCTTTTTTATTTTAATGATGGCTAGTAGGTGAAAGATATATGCAAGTATAAGAAGCTCTTGATTTCAGTGCATAGATTGTGGTGGAAAATGTAAGTGGTTTTTATAAGCGTTGCACAGGTTATTGGGTAGATCCCATTCCCGTCGTCGATTTTTCTATAAATTCTCTCGCTACTTCAGTTATAGAATAACTCATGCGGTCCAACATTTTTCTACAATGAAAAACAAATTAGTTAAACCAAAATTTAGGCGCGAATGATTCTCTAAAAGGCAAATTCTCAAGTTCCTGTTATAAATAGATAAAAATACCATCTCTTTAGGTGTTAACTTACGTAAACCATAAGAAACTTAAATGTATTTTCTAAGCTACATAAAATAAATTGTTTCACGCCTAGCATTGTTTTGTGAATGCTGCATTTAATGATTACAGTCCAGGATTCAGTGAAATGAAAGCGACTTGAATTCTAAATATCAATCAATATAATGATACATTTTGAGTCTAAATATAACTTGTCCTGTAGCATACGTTTCCTTGCTGTGAAAGGTTATATGTCCTCTTGAAATACTTCTAATTGTATTACATCGTCAACTTTAAATTGATAGTTACAAAACGTAGGCAAAACACAAATAAATGGAGGTTGTTTCTGTGGTGGAAGCAAAATGATTGTGTGTGTAAATACCATGAACGACGAAATCAAATATTTTATGGGAATAATAAATTTTATGTGGTTGATTACTTCTATTTAGGTCATGAAATATTTTTCTCCCCATAATAGCTTCGTTGGTCGCTATTTTGTCTTTTATGCTGTGGCGAAATTAGTGTCCCTTAGAAATGATTACAGAGTTCACGTCAATGTTTTCCAAATTTAATTAGGTCGATGCAAACAAGGGAATAATATTTAGAAGAAAATAAGGATAGATTACTTGTAAAGGCGTAATCCATGAATTGTTTCTAATTCATATTTGTGACAGTTGTTAATCAAGTAAGGCATAAGTTCTGCGCTAAAATGTATAAATACAGATGACATCATTTTTGAAGCACAGGATTATTGTCAGAATGCATTTCTCAATACTCCTAAATCTTTAAAACATTTGGTTGTGATTATTAAGTAATGTATGTTAAATAAAGTTGGATGTACTACTAAAGTGACGATTGTAGCCTCATGTGCGTCCTACGGTTATGGTTGTCATATCTCTGCCATGGAAAGTGCAGTAAATAGTTTAAGAAGCAATATTCAGTCTATTACTTGACTTCACAGGTTTACTCCAATAAATGTTGATATTTGTTACTGTTGGAAGATGTACTGAGTGTGGTAGTAGTTATGAAGTCTATCCGGGCTATTGTACCATATCGATATATGTGAGTTACTTTCTGAATCTCAGTAGCCATGAGAAGTCATCATATTTTTAGTTTTAAACCTGATAGTAGGCCAAATTTTAGGATTCAGTGATTATAATCTAGTTTTAAGATTCATATAGGTGTCTACAAACAAAAAAGTCATACGAAGGCAATTTGTCGATTAAAAAAGGGTTCTGAATATGCTTTTATATGGATTCTTGATTACGTGGACTATCGAAAAGGCCATAGTATTTGAATATAACTAGCCTTAAGCAGGATTAACATGTGTGCAAACTACTTAATTCAGTTTTATATGATGTTTAATACGGAGAATGTAAAATATCCCTTTACCTTTATTTTCTATCAACACCATAAATTATGTTTTCAGGCTTTGTTAATTATATCAATAGAATTCAATAATTGAGCTAAATTATTTTTGCTTGTAGTATAAACCTTGTTAATTTGCCGATTTTAGTCCATAAATTTCACCCTGTTAGGTTTCATAGGAACGAATAAAAGACACGAAAAGACAACAGCATCCATTTAGGAAATACGCAGTTAGGTTATTTAGATGTTAAAAGATTGCTATGCAGTTGTCTCAACCCTGTTTAATTCACTTAGATATCCATCTTTTATATTTTCTCTAAAATTAGGGAGTTTTATCGACGACAGGATGAACATATTCGTGAGTTGGAGAAGATAGCAACCATTATGGAGGCAGAAACCTCTGATGTAGAGATAACGTCCAATCACTATTCTATTAGGCGGCAAACGCGAATTAATACAATGATTATTAGTATTGTATTTTGTGCCAACGTGGTAAGTATAATATTACTAATGATTAGTTTATGAATATTAATAAAATAGAAAGGAAGGAAATTTCATTTTAATGCAGAACGAAATGTCCTTGGTAAATTCTAATAAGTTATTAATGCCTAACGTTTACATGTTTTCATCTAGCTATTGTAACATAGGAAAATTATTTCGTATGTATAATAAGTTTAGAAACTAGCAATCTACCAGCCGGTGTTTCGTTTGATCTTAGTTTATCATATGCGTATATTTCATCTGCTTTTAATATTAAACTAATGATCGTCTGGTTTCACGTTTGCTAGACTAACGGTGATTAATAGCCTTAAATCCGGTTCATTGATTACTTTTCGACTGTGAACAGTAGGGTTGTGGTTCTTAGCTTTGGTAAATATTTAACTGGTGTTAGTTTGAGGCCACTAATCCTTGCGTTCTTTCAAAAATAAGCATCAAGTGAATGTATAATGTATGTATGTATGTTTTCTCAAAATAGTATCTTTTATTTGTTTTCACCTAATCTGTCAAACAATTTACAGTATTAATGAATAAAATTATCAACCTTTTAATCTTAATCCACTCACATTTATTTACTGCTTGTATCTGTACTTCAATTGGAATCTGTGGTTGTGCTAACAATTTGTTGAACATATTTATTTTTTTTCGCTTTAAACAATACCCTTTTAATTGAAGTCTAATGATTTCAAATATCCAGTCATCCATAACCAACACAAAACGTCATTTTAAATAATGTTAATTTCTGGAAATATAAGTTTAGTGGTTATCGAATCGTGAACATTAAATCATTTGCTTTGTCATAACATGAGCCTCATATAATTATTAGATGACTAAGATTAAAACAATCATTTGTTACTGAAATGCCGTGTAAATTTGTTACCATTTCAATGAATATAAGGAGACTAAATTTACTGGTGTCTAGGATTAAGCAACCAATTTTCCATGAGTTCGTCCTCTTTGAAACAACGAACTAAAAAAACTTCTTATTCTTTACGCTAGAGGTTTGGTTTTATTTTGATATAATTTCTACATTAATTTATTTTCCTTAACTTTTATGAATGTAACACCTTTTTCACCATGAAATCAACTTATTTTGTTCAGTGAATTTTCAAATGAAATATAATTTTCTAATAGTGTTATTATTTGTCTAACTGTTTTACATTGTATGTATAAAAATAACTTGATAACTTTCTAATTATCATATTGCCTATTTCGAATTACATCAATATAGGTACTTTTATTGGGTAAAGCTGTAGCATCTGCATTATCAGGGTCATTAGCAATCATATCATCTTTGTTAGATAGTTGTGTTGATTTGGCTTCCGGTGGAATCATGTGGTTCGCTGCTCGTCAAATGCGTAAAAGGAAGCCATACAAATACCCAGAAGGTAATTTTGTTTGAAAATATTTTAACTGATCATAAAATGATCCACGGTCTATAGGCTGGTTATCGTAAATTGTTGTTATAGTTTTTAAAAATGGTCTTTTGAATGCGATATCCAGTTAATTCCATCAACAGTATGAATAACTCTCAACATATGGACTGGTGAAATCTGGACATTTTAAAAAGTTGTCAACATATAAATTTTCTGCGATTAAATTCAGCAATTTTTCAGAGTTTTCACTTTTTAAATGATGTTTTACACGTCGATAATAATTCTGAAATTATCTTTTGATCTAGTTATTGAACAAAAATTGTAAATTTATTTGATTTTTAGTTGAACACCATCATCAATTTACTGTTAGTGTCTATTTACAAACCTTTACATAATAAGACAGATTATTTCCGAAATTACTGAAATGTTCAAAGATAGTATGAAGAATCAGTAACATGTCATAGCAATTGACTTCTAAGTTGTTTAAGAAACAGTGCATATCTTTCGTTAACTAATTACCAAATTTTAACAAAAAATAGAACTAAGTTATTAGTCCAATCACCAAAAAGTTATAAACAGTGACATCCGATAACAAAAATTATCGCAGTTACATTGAAGTGAGTCAGAACTCAGGTAGGGAAAACCAATTTATTGTTGAATGCAAAATTACAAAGTGCCTTCGTAAAGTATGGAAACGACACATTAAATACATTATTTGCACATCTTCAGTTGTCCTTCCTGCTTTCTTCCATTCAACCTTCTCAATCCTTTGCTAGCAGGCATCTCATTTCCGATTGCTCCTACATTCTACTTGTACTCGTAAGCGTAAGGAACATACGCCACAGCATGTTGGTAATCATTTATTCTCTCTGTTCAACGTCAATAATAATAATGACTGAACTGCTAGTCTTAATTATGCAATTATATGGTTGGAAGTAAATTATCATCATCATTTAGCTATGTTGTTAAACCAGATGATTATAGTAATTACTTAAGGTACTTATTATTTATGCTTTACAGTTATGAGATTTACTGAAATATTTATCATTTTTATTTTAATGTTGAATTTTCGAAAATCATATGAAAGTGAAAGAGAAATAAAGTCTCTAAAATTTTGTTATTTTATTTTCTTCCCAGGGAGAACAAGGCTTGAACCATTAGCAGTAATTGTACTCTCTGTATTTATGGGTAGCATTTCTATACAACTTCTAGCTGAATCTATACAAGCCATGGTTCGTATGTCACAAAATAATCAAGAAGCACCGAACGTTAATGATTTAGCTTTGGGAATAATGGCATCCGTAATTGGTAAGAATTATAATTTTTGCCTAATTTATCTTCTATTTATTTTAATAACTTCTCTAAACATCAGAAATTAGTTTTATCCTAACTTTTATTTAACACTATTAAAAATAGTTATCTCTTTTATAGAGACTGGTAACTGATTAAAGTGACATAACACAGTGGTACAGTGATTTTGGTTAAGGATACTTCGTTACAACTAGTGTTTGGTAGAACTGGACTTCCATGTACATTAATGTTGGGTCAATTTTCAAACAGGACGTTATTTTTAATGAAGTTTAAAATATGATTAATTGAAAAGTAAAACAAATCACAAGATTTTTATTAAAGACCTATCTATGAACGCAACCAAACCACAAATATTTTACTATTCGGAAACATTTAATTCATTACATAAATTCCTAAGGAAACTCTGAGTACGTAATCTTAATATATTCATGAGATTTAGTGACGCCTCTTAGCTGAATAATTTACGCACATGATCGTATGTCAAAAGCCTGGTAACACCGGGCTACGAAGCTTTAATAAAGACAGGAGGAGGAAGATAATATTGATAAACATAGCAAACATAGTAGTACCCAGCTATTTCTATTGCTTAGTATTCCTGGACACCAATTCACTCGACCAGTCCCCGAATCAGAACACGATTGAACAGGAAAGAAATTACATTCCGAATAACAAGGGTAGATGGAAGTAAGAAGCACAATAAGAAATACGTCGGTTTATTTATGGTTTTCACATGAGAAGATTCTAGAGTCTTCTCCAAGTATCGACTAGCGCTGATTGGATAAGAATTGGCTAATCAGCGTGCACCAACGCGATCGTGCATGGAACATGCTTTAATCCAATTTATGTCCCGCTAACATTACCATAAATGAGTAATACCCTGGTTGGTTATCAAAGGTAATATTCCGAAATATTAATGAACTATTATCAAATCTAATTATTCTGATTTTCATATTCACCAAATGTATAGTTATCTCTGTCTAATAAAATATATTTATGTTAACATTTTTAATTAGCTGTTACATCGTTGCACAACTTCGTTTTTGTATTTACTGTTTGTCAACAATTTATAACTCAATATTAATCAATGTTTACAATTTCTTTATATTCTTCAAGTTAACAATTATCTTTTATCTGTAATTCATTTTCACTTTGATCTGTTATGTGCTCTTTTTATACTTCAGAAAACCATATATATAGCTTATAAAATATTCAAATAATCAGGAATTAAACGTAAATATCGACAGTCAAAGAATCAGTTACAATATAAACTGAAAGTGTCCGTATGAACAGATATCAAGGGAAGAAAATAGGATAGTCTGATGGTTATACATAAGTTCATGACCTCCTTTCGAAACATATGTATATATCTCTCAAGTGCTTAGATGATTACAGGAAACAAGAGGGATTTCTCCTACTATTTTATCGTAGACAACTAATAACCACTGATGGGCCCCAAATGCCCTGGTACGGCCGAGAGTGAGGAGAGTCCGCTCTCTCTCTCTCGAAAGGCTCTCATATGGCCCCGCGTATATAGCCTCTGCCAGGGAACTCCTACTCACTGCCTTCTCGTAGCAGGGGCGTTGTTTACTAAATTGAGAAGACGAAAAGCGAATGTCCGGCTCTTTAACCGGGTTGGTGGATACGGAAAGTCCACCTAGGGGAGTTGGAAAACCCTGATTCCAAACCAATGGTGCACATGGGCTCCAGTATCCTGAGAAAACAAATAGCGTATGAACCAATTGTTGGTCACCGGCTACCATGGAACTACATCTCCTCACGATGCTCCACTGTCTTGTGGGTTAGACCTTTAGGTCAAAGGCTCGGGGTGTGGCCCCCTGAGAAAACCACCTGTTTCGGTCTGGCCAACCGGGCAGTGTCATAGCCCTCGCACAAATAAATGAAATGACGCTTTCTCCTGACAATACTATTCTCGCTCCTACCAGAAGTCAGACAATTTACATTATTATTATTATTATTACTATTGTTATTATCATTATTATTTACCACGTCGCTTATTTACTCCCTTTTATTCTTAATTTGTGTATCCTTACGTTTCAACTTATGCAGCAGCTCGCCCATGGTGGAAACTCTGTTCTATCTAAACGATCTTTAGTCACTGTCTGGTCGAAAATGAATGCTTCTACTGGATACGAATACTGAACCAGTCTTTTTGAAACCACGTATGCTGTTCAAACTGGCTTCCTTCAACGTTCGCACACTAATGCAAATCGGACAACAGATAAGGCTGGCTATGTTTTTAGAAAGTCTTAATGTTGACGTTTGTTGTCTATCTAAGACCCGTATTCAAGACTCCAGTAAAGTACTATAAATTCGCTCTCCATCTGTTTCTTCGAAAAGCTTGTTTCACGTGCGCTTATCTGGGGACCCTGTGACATCCTCGTCTGGTCTTGCTGGCGTTGATGTTGCACTAAGCGCTAGAGCTGAGGCAGCACTAATCGATTAGATACCCATCAACATTATTTGCTGTTAGATTAGAAAGTTCCATCAAAATGAGAAGAAATCGGCGTGAGAAACGATGTCTTTTTGTCATCTCCGCCTATGCCTCGACAGATTGTAGCCCGGATGCAATCAAGGATGAATTCTAACACCAGTTAACTGTTCTTCTCCAGAAAGCGCGTTCGACAGATATTGTAGTACTAACCGGATACTTGAATACACAGGTCGGGCGTCTATGCACAGCAAGAAGTCTGGTGTGAGTGAAACAATCTGTGAAAATGACGGGATGCCATTCATTTACATCTGTCGACGTCTTGGACGATGGGTGGAATTATTTGAAGGGCAGTTCAACTGGCTCCCTGCTCCGGCAACATTGACTAGATTGCCTAGCCCTCCATGGCCGGTGACGACTGAGGCGGAAGTCCACAAGGAACTCCAACTCTTGAAACGCTACAAATCACCAGGCCCAGATGACTTACCTCCAGCTCTTTTTAAAGATGGTGGTGACTTTCTGGCTAAGGAATTGACTATGTTGTTTACAAAGGTTTGGGAGCTAGAAAGCGTTCCAACATCATGGAATGAGTCGATAGTCGTCCCTATCTTTAAAAAGGGTTCACGTCGTTCCTGTAACAACTATCGGGGTATAAGTCTACTTCCGATTGCGTCCAAACTATTGGCTTCTGTCATTCTTCGTAGGTTGTTTAAAACCCGAGAAAGATTGACTCGCGAGGAGCAGGCTGGTTTTCGTTCTTGTCGAGGATGCATTGATCACATCTTCACCCTCCGCCAAATGTTAGAACACCGTCATACTTATCACAGGCCAACAATCGTAGTGTTTATTGATATCAGGGCTGCCTTCGATTCTTTGGACAGGACTGTTCTCTGGGATTGTCTATTGCAGAGGGTTGTGTCTGAGAAGTTCATTAACATCTTAAAGGCCCTGTATACAAACACCTCAGGCAGAGTGAGGGCATACAACCACCTTTCTCCCTTGTTCCATTCGAGCAGTGGGGTTAGGCAGGGTTGCCCGATCTCACCATTCCTCTTCAACTTTGCCATCGATGACATCCTGGAAACAGCTCTGATGGATGTAAGTAATGGCGGTGTGGATATGTTGCCTGGAGAACGACTTCTCGACCTTGAGTATGTGGATGATATTGTCTTACTGTGCGATAATGCCCAAGGCATGCAATCCGCACTTAATCAGTTGGTAATCAGTGTCCGCAGGTACGGTATGTGCTTTGCACCCTCCAAGTGCAAAGTACTCCTACAAGACTGGCAGGATTCTAATCCTGTACTCACCCTGGATGGTGAGCAGATTGAAGTAGTTGAGAAGTTCGTGTATCTAGGTAGCTACATAAGTGCTGGTGGGGGCGTGAGTGATGAGATTGATGCACGTATAATGAAAGCCAGAGCGGATTATGCCAATCTGGGCCATCTTTGGCGCCTTCGTGATGTTAGTCTGGCTGTAAAAGGTCGGATCTACAACGCGTCGGTGAGATCAGTTTTGCTCTGTGCTTGTGAAACCTGGCATCTCCGAGTTGAGGATGTTAGACGTCTCTCTGTGTTCGATCATCGTTGTCTCCGAAGGATTGCTGACATCCAGTGGCAACACTATGTTGGTAATGCAGAGGTTCGGTATCGTTTGTTCGGGCGCAGAGACGACAATCCAATTGGTGTCGCCATCTTGAAACACCGACTTCGATGGCTTGGACATGTTTTACGAATGTCGTCCCAGAGAATTCTTCGTCGTGCATTATTTGCCGACTCTGGGACTGGTTGGAAAAGGCGGAGAGGTGGTCAGTGTATGACATGGTGTCGTGGTATGAAAGAAAGCTGCAAAGGGCTAGCTTCTGTTGGTTCTTCACACTCTCTGGCTGGGGTCCAAGAAATGGTGCAACACAGTGGCTCGAGACGTTATCAGATATGACTCAGAATAGAAGCCAGTGGCGATCCTTCTGTAACCTTCTTTTACTTTCTTCATAAAGAGTGGTAATAACCTCTTTAACTGAAAAAATTCTTCTGGTTGTACATTTCAGTTTCCCCCATCATTACTCTTATATATATATTTTTATATATGCATCTTACTCCTTTTCTCTTCCCATTCTCACTGTTTTTGTGGCGCATATATATCTGATGCCCCCTTGTACCAATATTTATGTGTTTAAATAAATAAATAATAAATAAATACCACTTGTGAATCAGTTAATCACCTACCGACATTTTAACTACATTCATTAAAAATAAAAAAAATTGTGCATACCTTTCGATTGGTATTATCCTCCAGTTTACAAAAAATTCAATTATTTCAATACCATGCCTTTGTTATTTGGAATTTAGAGTTGTATTTCTCTGGGAAAATAATTGATAAAATTAGTTTGTTTCTTTGCTCTATAACTTAACTAACTAATTGAATGATAAATATACTAGCCCTTTTCACATTTATTATCATTTATAGTGACTAAACTAATCCTATGGATTGTTTGTTTTAAATATGGTGGTGGAATGGCTATCGATGCTCTTAAAACCGATCAACGTAATGATATACTTACAAATGCTGCATCAATTTTATTTAGTGGTCTTGCTGGACGTTTACGTAAGAATTTCTACTGTTTGACTATTTTCTAATAACATTTCAATGTCATTATTATCCCCATAAATAAAATTGATATTCACACTCCAGAAGATTGGATAAACACGTGTTAAGTTGGATGCCATCTCAGTGGTCTAGGCAACCTAAGGTCCTGGGTTCAATTCCCGGATAAGGGGTCGCGGGTGCGCACTGTTGAGGGATCCCATGTTAGGACGAAACGGCTGTCCAGACCTTCGACGCTTTTTATGAAGGTTAGATGAATTTGTAGGAATATGGTTTTATCTGCGGTGTTGTTGATTGTTATGCTTAAATTTACCACATCTAGTAACTGTTGTAAGAGAGCAACTATTCACTGGTTCAGAATTGTTTAAACAAGTCACTATACCATAGAAACAAGCTAGTTTTTGAAGTCAGAAATCTAAGCCAATATTCATACTTTAACACGATGCCACAGTTCTTCCGGCAAACAGTTTATTGTTTCCAGCTACTGCCTCACAGCATTACAAACATTGTATAAATACCCTCTGAAAACAATTTGTAAACAACATTTCAAGTAATTTAATTGTAAATATCTATCCATCACATGTATCATGATTTTCTGTATCAACCTGATCATGTCTGTAAATGGTAATGGATTCTGTAGGGATTTTCAAAATATATTTTATTCGAGTAGAATAAATGTATACAAACCAATACTATATGCCAACAAGTGTTTATACAACTGGCATTTTATGTCTATTTAAGGTTTTTTAGATTTTACTTGAGGGTCATCTTGACGTCTCGACTTCAGAAACTAAGCAGATTGTTTTCCTAAACAGTAATGTTAATAATGTTAGCCCATGAATCTAATTTATGACGTAGTGAGGATACGGTGAAAAATTCGTTTCTATAGTAGGTGGTGATTAAGTAGATTCGAAGTCATATTATGCTTTTTATTTTATAAAGCCCTTGTGAGCCTTTGGTTTAAAAATGATTCTCTCCTATTTACCAGCTTAGGACATTTAGCCGAATGTCAATTTGACGGCTAAGTATAATTAATTATTTCCTATTTGGAAGACGTGTTGAAATTAACCAAGTTGTGATCAGTTTACAATATACCTCCTTAGGCCCGTGGAATAGGTGGAAAACCGTAAGAATGTAGTGTTTTACATACCAAACCAGGAACTTGTTTCATCAGCAACGACTTTTTATTAATATTGCTATACAAAATCTCTTTACTTGTATACTTTTTCAATAGTTCCTAGCTATGTCTTGTTATTTTGCCCGGACATGTCCTAAGAATTTTGTGTTCAAATGTAGGTTGTATATGGCTAATTCATGTTTTTAATCATGAGTCTTAGTTATTATTCGAGAGCAAGGCAGATATCATCCAACTTTGCAAAATGAAACAAATTAGGTAGTATCGTTATTCTAATCCATGGATTGAGTATAATACCGTGCTTCAACCCATTGATCTTGCAGACATTGTAGATAGTTATTTTGAACTTTGTTGAGCATTATCTATTTCATGTACATTTTGGAGAAACAACCTGTAATGTTGGCATTATATAAAACTTTTCACTCAAATGTTTATGAGAAGTCTATCAACTTAAAGATTGCTTCTATCACCAAATAACGTCAGTTGGAAAACTAATATAAACTATGAAAAAGTAAACAGTCACTAAGACCTATTCTTGAGATTTTTATCATTTATAAACTCACTCGACATTCGCTAATCGATCATTAAATCCAAAAACAAGCGCATTAACGATCTGTTGTAGTTTTAATTCAATTCAATCAGTTAATTTCTTCTGTATTCCAAAATTATATTCCCATCTTACACTATTACCGATAATCATAAAATGATTTTGGTTGAAATCCTAAACGGATTAATGTTAGATCACCACTGCACTGCCAAGAAGTCCTATACTACAACGAAACGGCCATCCAGTGCTTCTAGGCTTTCAATAGTGGTCTAACATTGATCCATTCATGATTTCAATCAAAACTCAACAATCTTCACAACCGTATACTGATAAAATAGATTTTGGTGGTTTATTATGACAAAATATATATCGTTCCAGGTTACTAGTTATTCAATGTCACGGTACATTAAATACTCACGATAGTATTCTATATAAAGTATACTTGAATGTGTGCTCATTTCATGTACTCTTCTATAATCAAGTTTGACCTTTGATTCTTCGTTTGATTTAATGATAGAACGCAATGATTGCATTAACGATTTAAACACGTCTCCATACTTAACCTCATATAACTGAAATTGGAATGAATTGGTTTTATTTTTTGAAAGCTAGGTAGCGTTCTTAAGAAATAATGGTGCTTATTTTGCGTGCACATGGCCTAATACTGTTACAAGAACAACATGAAAGTCAGTTTTTAGTATATGAACTGAAGAAACGGGTTGTCTGAATAATAAGTTCACAATAAATGACTCATTTTATATACATTTAATTATCCAAATCACTCATCTCTGATGATTATTTGCCAGTTTATTCAAGGAAATTTTTTATAATATGTAGTAATAATTGTCTGTTCGGACAAATTTATGATAAATGTGAATTACATTTGAATTTTATGCTCATTGATGTCGTTAATTATAAGCAAATAGTAATACTGAGGTTCTTTTTACTCAGTTCTAATCACTGTAAAATGAATCAACAACATTCATTACAGCCCCTTTACTAGGACAAAGTAAGTTTTTATCACTGATGCTGGGGCTTGCTTTGCCATATAAATATATCACTATATTCATCATCATATCTTCACTACATTGTCATGTTCTAATTTTCACTTGCTTAATTTTGCATGACATCCAGTTTTACTGTTATGATGTTTATCATAGACCTGTTTATATTTTTGGTGCTACCAACAATACTATTACTAAATTATTGTTGTTGCTCTCCATATTAATAATTCATCTATTTTTATAAATTACTTTTTTATTAAATTAGTTTCTTTTGACATGCTATCGACTTTATTTCTGAAGTATTATCATCACAATATTTGTCCTCATTTACGTACTATTTCTCATGGTATATTATAATGCTAAATGTATTTATTAACAAAATGTCCATAAAGTTTATACCTTTAAATGAAATGAAATATTAAATTGATATGATCAGGAAAAGTAGTCAAATCGATTATCTTCAAGCGATTCTATCGCAGTGTTAGCACCGTATAACTTGTTCACTCGTACTTCATCATTGTGGATAACTAGAATTAAAACCACTGATAACTATCAAGAAATATTTTTATTGAATTCAAACTATTACTGCTTTCAGTTTTTCCATGTTTTCCATTGTAACCGTTTATTATTGGCCGAGTGGATAACGCGATGGCGTTTGGAGCGAGGGTACTGGGTTCGAGTCCCAGAGTGAACATCAACTCTGAGATGCAGGTGCATCCAGCTGACGAGTCCCAAATAGGACGAAACGCGCGTCCTGGATTCCACTGGTAGCCACTATCCATCTCTGCTTACCACGTTTATTAGTAGGTTTGTAAATGTTTTCGCTTCCACTGCAATCAATAATTTCTTATGAATGTCATAAAGTTATCTGTTTGTTTGGTACTTTAACTTTAGATGATTAATATATATTCTGTGTTGAAATATATTTAATATATTTCTGATAAAGATCTATAAACTATCTGTAACAATCATCATGAATTTGTTAAAGAAAGTATTTACGTTTAAAGACGATTTCTGACCTTTTCTGTCATTTATATAATATCTATGTCAAAAAAAGATAGGGATTTAAGTTACAGTAAAAATTTCTATGAATTGAGGCATTCTTGTTCTACTGATATTTGAATTATAACCAAGCTTCTATTGATATCAAAATCTGAGTTCTTTTGTCAATAATATAACGATTAATATGATCTAATGTAACTGAAACCCTTGTTTGCTTCCAGTTTTATTTTTCGGATTTGTAGCTTAGAAAATAGAATGTTATATTTATGAACATTATCATCCTCAGTGATTCAAGTGTTTAATTTTTATGTCATTAAAACAATAAGACATATTTGTTCGACTTTTAAAAGAATGCAATTGAACAATTAGTTTACGCAATTAAACTTCAAAGGCTTACTAAAAACCTTTTTTTGAAAAGGAGCTACTGGCCGATAAACAGTATATTAGGGATATAAAATTATCAAATATGAACAAATAATAGCTAATCAGATTGGGAACCATGAAATCCATACAATTTAGATCATAATTTACCATTATTCGTTTTTATAAAAGAAATTTCTCGTCTATTTACATCTTTGTAAGTTAAATGGGTTGATTAAATGAAAATAGTTAAAACAAAAGTAACATTTAAAATGGTTCGACCTACTATTTCTAATAGTTTTTATTTGTAAATAGGTTAATAAAACGAAGTCACCGTAGAAAACCTTACAAAATGTATTATACACTTTTTCTTGATTTTCTCTTTTATTCGCTTTTTTTTCTACTTTGTTTTATTTATTTCAATACTCAACAATATGGTTACTATTGACTACAATTCATTTCAACAGTGAAGATTTATGAAATAGAATATTCTGTAGAAAGACACAATCTATTCATTAATCATATCATTTACTTGATAAAGCAACCGATCATTAAATGAATTCATTGTCTCCTTGTTCTATTTGTTAAACACTTAATTATTTTATACAGTCAACATGATTTATATTCCTTATTTTAAATAAATAACAGTTTGAAAGTTGTTTTTTTCATTCGATTTTAACAATTTTCATGAATGCAAAAATATTGGAAATGACTATTGAAAATGTATAACTTAAGTGAATAAATTTAGATAGTGTAGCAAGAAGACGAAAATAACTAGACTATCTAAATTTATCAAAGCAGCTAATTGCTTTAAATTTGAATAAATTTAAATAATCGTTGAATTTTTTTTCAATCGAGCTTCACTTTTCAGCTAGAAAATGTTTCATTGTCATGCAAATAATCACAGGCCTTCAAAATGTATTTGAATACTAAAGTTGACACAAAAATATTGATTTTTACACAGAAATTAGATTTATGAAATAAACGTTGAAACATGGAAAATGTTTTGTATGATACTTTAAAACGTTCTCTTTGAGTGGATCACATATTTTTTTAAATGTCACCGCTTTTGCTTCTATTTAAACTGGAATTAATAAAAGTCTTGAATAAGACAGTAGGATACAGTTAGTTTGCTTGGCGTATTTACAAAAATCTTTAATCAGGACTAGTAGGTTAAATATTGTAGGAATTTAAAATATAATTTATTATATTAATGTTGCTATGTAACTCACATTCTATGTGATTGAATTATATAAATAAGACCAAAATACTTTTATGGAAAAAGATCATTCTTCTATCCAATCGAAATGTTTTATAATAATCTAAAAACTAGCATTACTAAAGATAGATCAGTCGGAAACTTTGATGCCAGAAATTGGCAAACAATATTTAAGGAAATATTTACTCAGTATTGTTTGTTTGGATCTTCTCATTGATGTTTTAGGAGTGCAACTGGTCAGTCTCTAATTGGCATATGTGCATACTGTGCGTATTGCCTCGATATAGCCTAAATTCACAAGCATGGTAAGCAAAGAAACGCGCGTCCTGGATTCCACTGCTAGCCACTATCCATCTTTGCTTACCACAATATTTAAGGAATTCATAATCTTCAAAAGGAAATTCTAAGTGACATTTTACATTATGAGCTTCATCAATCACTGGAAAAACGTCAGTAAATAATAGAATGAAAAGTTTGTACAATTTTTTATCTGCCCAGTTTTTTATTTAAATTTAAAAATAAATTAATTTCATTAAAATTAGCATGTGAGTAGGGTTTTATTTTTAGTGTAGACTGATCATGCATGCACTTAATGTATTATTCCATCTGATATAAATGTGTATTTTCATTATACAATGTTGTGATTGTTTCAACAACTTGTTGTTCATTATGAATTCATTTGATCAAAGTGATCGATTGTTTTCACAATGTTATCTATTTATTAAAATGCTACAAAATCAATGTTTCACTGTACAATTATATATATATATCAACTGGGTTTGATTTATTCTCTTTTTTTCTATTTCCAGAACAATACGAAAATCTTAAGTATTTAGATCCCGTTGGAGCTATACTTATTGGTTCTTATATTTTGTATTCTTGGTATCAACTTGGTGCTGGTAAGTTGACGATTCTTACAAAATATTATTTTCCAATCAGATATAAAATTTTTAATAGAGTTCGGTCGTGGCTAGCAATAAAATCCAAGAGGCCTAGCTCGTTCTATTTTGAATTCATCAGTTGGATACATATGCACGCCAATGTTGATGTTGATGTCGAGAATCAAACCCATTGTCTTACGACTGAAACGTTCGACACCTTATCCAATTAGCTATTGATTCCATCCATTCATTGACTTGTGAAACTGTGCATTCGAAGAGAAGGGTATTGGGTTCAAGTATGTGTGCTAACACGTACACTGGGATACAGCCACATCCAACTAATGAATCTCAAACAGAACGAAACGCATTTTATGAATTCTACTCCTGAACAATATCGAACATTTCCGGAAATTGCTTGTGACCTAGTGCAAATATCAAGGGGACCCTTTCAGGATTTACTTATGCCTAAAAAACCTAACTAATTGCAGTTGATATCAACCACAGGAAAATTCAAATCCTTATAGAGAAAACGCAGAAGTTCTTTAGTTGTAGAAGAATATGAATACAATTACATATCGACTTGTTAAAACTCGTTTTTCGGGACGTTCATTTATGCCTAGTTTTCGGGAGACTTTAAAAAATGCGAGTTTATAATAATTTGAAGTAGAAGTAATAAATTATTTCTATCAAATGATAAAAAATAAGTAAATAAACTACATCTGAATCGAAAATAAACACTAATTAGTTGAATTTGTATATGGACTTAATGTAATGAATAAGTGAAAGAGTATAAATGATGTATTTTGGGAATATATGCTTCATAAGCTTTAAGATCATATGGATTATGTCCAAGGGCAACTTTATCAGTCTAAACAAACTTTGTATCAGTATTACTTTTTTTTCTGCTCTTAAATATAACATTTCAAGCTTTTTTTAATCTCTCAAAATATTCTAAATTCAAGTTTGTTTATCCTTGTAAACAAACATCATAAAAGAATTAGGTAGTTATTTCTTGTTTCTTCAGATAGGTGGAACTATTAGGATGTTTGAAATTTCTAACTATATGAAATCTAGTTTTTCTTGTGAAAACAATATGATAAAATGCTTAGAATTACTTTCAATGACAATTCATTACTTACTATTTAGGCGAAATTTGAAAACGTATTCCATTATCATAAATTTAATTTAAATATATATTTTTGCTTCTATAGAGCAATCTTAAACGTTTTATTCACTGATAATGTCTGGGTTTTGTAAAATCAATCTGATAACCACTCTGTATAATAAACTGGTATTATCAGAGTAGGTTAAGGGTAAGAATAAATTGTTTTTGAACACATAAAGAGGATTTCTGTTTCCGTATAGCCAAGGCTTCAATAAATCTTAGTATACGTCTTTGAAGGCTTTTGTACAACACTACAAATACTGACTTAATGTTAGCCTTATGACTGGCCTCAACCAAATGTTTCGCAATGGAGGAAGATGTCTGTCTATCCTGTGATCTTATTTGACCATTGGAATTCATTTGTTTCTGCAGTCATCTGCCTATGTGTTCCACCACCCTTACTTGCAGATCACGACTGCACCTCCCTATGTACGTGTTTTCGCACATACATGTAAAAGTGATAAACACAACGGGATGTGACACGATCGCTTACGAGATGTTTGGGTTTTTAGTGAAACATAGCCCTTGTCTAAATTGATTAAGTAGTGTTTGTCCTGGATTCCACTGCTAGCCACTATCCATCTCTGCTTAGCCTTTGTCTTTTCAATAATTACAAGTTCGGCTACATAAAATGTCCTGTTGATAACTAACTCAAGTCTCCGTTCCAACATGAAACTATTTGAGTCGCCTCTAAATGGTAACATAACGTAAACTCTCTATTTGGGTGCCGGAAGTGGTTATCACATTGTTTTTGTGTACTTTATTTTCCTTTTTTACGGCCTACCTTTAATCTGTCTAGTTGACCTTTTGTTTTTCATATAAAAATGTTTTAACAAGTATATAAGTGATAAGATTGTTCGAAATGCATTGCTCAAATATATCGCATAATTCTGATAATCTTAGTCTTCTCATTGCATTATCGAAATTTATTAAAGAGACTAATTGTTTTGAATAGCCATTCAGCCAGTCAAAACGTAGAACTTCGTACGTACGTACATCAGTTCGAGTTGTCATACCACATTAGCACAGAGATTCAGCTATCGATTCAAATCCTATAGTGGTAGAAGTAGTAAGAGTATAAGTAGTATTCGGAAAGATTAGGGTTTGAAGATGTTATTGAAGGAGTATAATTCAGTGAAATAAATTTGAAAAGAGAACAAGGATAGGGACATGAGGAATTAAGAAGATTAGAATTTGGTAGAACACAAAGAGTGGATGCACCTGCACCATTGCAAACGATTTTGAGCCATGTCATTCAAGGTCTCTAACCATCGGTTGCTATCATCTCGCGAATCCCAACCAGGTAGTGTACACCTACCGACTAGGCTCAGTCCACTTGTCAGCGCCTTCATGGGTTTGTGCCACGTTTTGGTCTGGCCGCCCCTAGCTTTCCTCCAACCTACTTCTACGCCATAAAACATTACACGTCGGGCCAGTCGGTGGTTGGGCATACGTAACACGTATCCCAGCCATCTCAACTGATGAAGTTTCACTACTTCATCAATCGATTTGCCATCCTTAACTAGTACCCGTTTCCTAACAACTGCATTACTTACCCGGTGGTCCCAGGATATACGAGCAATGCTTCGAAAACATCTATGCTCGAATACTAGTAGCCTAAGAATATCCTCCACTCTTATCAGCCATGTTTCGCTGCCATAAAGTAGGACGGAACGAACTGCTACGCAGTAAACCAGTCCTTTGGTTGCTAGACGGATATCTCGCCTACGCCATAAATGACGCAAGTTGGCAAAAGCTAGACGAGCCTTCTGTATCCGTGCTGAGATTTCGTCACACACCAGACCATAAGGGCTGATGAGACTCCAAAGATAAGTGAAGCTGTCAACACGCCCAACTACTTCATTCCCTATCATTAGTTCAGGTATCGATGCAACCCGATCCTGAAGTAACGTTTTGCACTTCGAGAGGGAGAATCGCATACCTAATATGCCCGCATTGTTGCTTATAGTGGTCAGAAGGCTTCACATTTTGTCAGCATCTTCAACAAATAGAACTATGTCATCGGCGTATTCTAAGTCAACAAGTGAGCCTCCTGGTAGAAGTTCAACTTCTCTATATTTGGATGAGGAAAGTGTTATCTCTAAAAGTATGTCAACGACAAAGTTAAACAAGAATGGAGAGAGTGGACAGTCCTGACGAACACCACTTGAGGTAATCAATTCTGATGACAGTTCGCCATAAGCTCCAACTCGACCAGTTGTGTGCGAGTAGACAGTGTTTATAAGGTTAATGTACTTCTTTGTTACTCGTTTTAGTGACAAACACTGTCACAGAACCTCACGATCACCGCAGTCAAATGCCGCCATAATGTCGAAAAATACTACTATTGTGGGGCGTCTGAATGTGTGTCTGTGTTCTAGGACCTAACGTAAAGTGAATATCTGGTCTATACAACCAAATCCAGGTCGGAAACCAGCCTGGTTTTCTCTAGTCTGCTCTTCATAAGCTTTGGTTAGGCTTACTTCCTTACGCCTGTTACCCCTCGTGGAGGAGCATAGGCAACTCGCCAGCATTCTCCATCCAACCCTGGCCTGGGAAATCCTTTCCAGTTGTTATTCATCATTTTCATATCTGTTTCTATTTCCCGGCATAATGTGTTCTTCGGTCTTCAACTTTTCCGCTTCCCTTCAGGATTCCAAGTGATGCAGTTTGGTGATTTTCTCAATGTATGTCCGATCCACTTCCGACGTCTTTTACTAATCTCTTCAGCTCGAAGCTGGTTTGCCCTCTTCCATAAAACGCTGTTGCTGATAGTGTCTGGCCAGTGAATGTTGAGTATTTTGCGTAGACAACTGTTTATAAATACTTGTACCTTCTTGACGATGGTTGTAGTAGTTCTCCAATTTTCAGCTCCGTACAGTAGGACTGTCTTGAGATTCGTGTTGAAGATTCTGATTTTGAAATTAGTTGAGAGTTTTTTTGAGCCCCATATGTTCTTCAATTGTATGAATGCGGTCCTTGCTTTGCCAATCCTCGCCTTCACATCTGCATCAGATCCTCCTTGTTCATGAATGATGCTCCCCAGGTACGTGAATGTTTTCACCTCTTCCAGAGTTTCTCCATCAAGTGTGATTGTGTTGGTGTTCTCCGTGTTGTGTTTGAGAATCTTGTTTATCCTTTGTATATATTGAGGCCTATTGATGCAGAGACTGCTGCTACATTTGCTGTCTTCGTCTTCATTTGATCGTGTGTATGAGGTAGGAGGGCTAGGTCATCTGCGAAGTCCAAATCGCCTAATTGGTTCTGAGATGTCCATTGTATTCCGTGCTTCCCCTCAGATGTCGATGTCTTCATAATCCAGTAAATCACCAGAAGAAAGAGGAAGGGGTAGAATAGACATCCATGTACGACCTCGGTTCCTACTGGAAATGCATCTGTCAGCTGTCCTCCATGCATTACTTTGCACTGTAGTCCGTCTTATGAGTTCTGGATAATGTTGTCAATCTTCCTGAGGAACTCCATTGTGTCTAATACGTTTCCATAATGTTCTCTCATCCACACTGTCAAACGCCTTCTCATAGTCAATGAAGTTGATGTATAGTGACGAATTCCACTCAAATGATTGTTCAACGATGATCCATAGTGTCGCGAATCGGTCTGTGAACAACCGATCTCAACTGAATCTGACCTGTTGATCTCGAAGTTGGGCGTCCAATGAGTTTTCCATTTGACTCAACAACACTATTGAAAACTTTTCCTGGTACTGACAACAGTGTGATGCCCCCGTAGTTCTCACATTTGCTCATTTCTACTTTGTTTGGTGTCTTGATGAGGTATCCTTCTTTCCAGTCTGTCTATGGCACTTGTTATTCCTTCCAAATCTTTTTGAATAGAACGTGAGGCATGCTTGTAGTTACTCATATATCTGACTTCAGAGCTTCAGGTCCTGCTGCTTTCCCGTCCTTGATTTGTCTGATGGGCATCTTGATTTCCTCGGTCGTTGGTGGAGCGACATCTATAGGAAGATTTGTGTGTTCTGCCTCGATGTCCGGTGGATTCAATGGGACTGGTCTATTCAGCAGTTACTCGAATTATTCTGCCCATCTTTTCCTCTGTTCTTGAATCTCCGTAACTGTCTTGCCCTCTTTGTCTTTGACGGGTCTTTCTTGCTTGCCATGTTTTCCTGCTACTCTCTTCTGGATTGAGAGTGAATGAAATGTCCATCTTTTTCCGAAATAGTTTCGCTGACAGTTGGGTTCCTAATGCCGGTTTCCTTAACAAGCCTGAACAGTTGTCTGCTGTCGCCTATTGCCGCTGCCTTTTCCATTTTTCTAGCTTTCGCTACCCACCACTGTTCGCGATCATTGTGTAGGCTTCTTATTAGCCTGCGCCTAAGTTGACTCCGCTCTTCGTTATGTCCAGAGCCAGATGGGATTAGTTTTCGAGCATCTATCAGTGCGGTAGATGCTGCTGAGATCCGATGTTTCTCCCTAACCTTATGGTTTACCATACTAGCAGATATCACTGCTGTTTCTACAGCTTTTTGGATGTCATTCTGCACTGCCTTGGGGTGTGCACAACTTACATGGCTTCCCAACTGTTTTTGTAGTTGTTCCTGAAAGATATTCTTAGCTTGTCTATCATTAAGTAGAACTCTAAGAAGCTTCCTTGCAGCTACTCTCCTACGTCCAGTAAGACGCAGACTGATACTTGCTCGCACTAGAGCATGATCTGAATCTAAGCATATGCTCCAGAATGAGCAACAGTCTTCTATCGAACCCCTCCATTGGTGGCTGACAGCGATGTGATCTATTCGGGCCCAACGTTGGGACGAATTCGGAGGTCTCCATGTCCAAAGATGTTTTTCCTGGTGCTTAATGTTAGTATTTGCAATAAACAGGCGGTTATCTGAGCATAGCTGCGGCAGACGGTCGCCATTATCTGTTCTTTTAGCCACGACACCATAAGATCCTCCCAGGTATCTTTCCATTTTGCTTAGTTTACCTACTTGAGCATTAAAGTCACCAGCCGTTATTACTACATCACAGCGCCTAGCTTTTTGGAGAAAGTCGGAAAGCTTTCTGCAAAGCTCATCTTTTACATCATTTCCCTCCCTTTCAATCAATCCGTTGATTATCATCTGTTCAATATTTTGAACGTGTATGAATATTAATAGTATGTACAATTATTTTCTCACAAGTGAACTAAATGTTACACACACAATTACATCTGTCGAAACATTTTGTTTATTTATTTAGACAGATGCGTATGTTGAAGATGAAATGAATCCACTTTATCCCACAATGTTTATTATTCTTGCTTTATAAGAGTTTATCATACGTACTAATTACAAAATAAAATTATTTATGAATATGAACTTCTTACACGTTTTCCTTAAATCACACTAATGATAAACTTATGTTATTGTCATTGCTAATTCAACCAGTCTACCATTATCATGTATTAACAGATCTTCACCATTATTGGTTTGCATCACAATTGGTTAAAAAAAACCATGGATACCTGTTATATTCTAGCTCAGATACCTTAATAGTATTTGTTATTAGTTATATTATTTATTTCCAGAATAACAATATAAAACTATAATTATGGCTTTATCATTTGATATGATTTTTTTCATCTGAACTAGAAATGGTACATATTATTTTTTAAAATACACTGACGCATTTTACAAGATTTAAAGTCCTTTAAATTGACTTGGTAGAAGACTAAATATTTGACTTCTTAAAGTGTATAAAAATACAGTTGATCCTAGCTATTTCGATGGATAATAATTTTTAAAAATTCCCATCATATTATAGAGGTGATATAAGAACAAAGAATATTCTTTTCAGTTATTAACGCGTTTGTAGATGTCTATGCTAAGGTGGGACTTGATGGTCCTCAATGGTGACACCGAGAATCAAAGATGAATTACCTAGAATGACCGCCTCGTTTTGTATTTATCATTTCGACTGCCTTTATGAAGCAAGTTATATTGGCCGAAGTTCTAGGAATTCACATTTTAATGCTCTCGAACACCTCCCAGTGTGGCTTAGCAAAGGTATAGTGTAGAAACAGAACAACTCGATGTTGGCCCATTTGGTTCAGACTGGTCATAGTACCAGTATAACCCCATCTCTCTCAATTGTTTGTCGGGTCAGTAATTTTTTCCTAAAGTCAGTCTAAATGTGTGATAAACTGAAAATTTAAAGGTGTCTGAAGAACTTTTTTATTTCTGGACTAATAAATTGTACTGTTTTATCTTTATCTAAAACTTTCGTTTACTAAAGCTGCAAGGAGTCAAAGCATTATTCACAAAACTTTTTATGTAATATACCTACTGAATTCTACATTATTAAATGAGTGTAATTCTTTAATTGTAAAATGGCTTCTGACTCATAATAATCTTTTTTTTTAGAACAGATACGTAATCTAGCTGGTCATACAGCTAGTCCAAGCTTTATTCAAAAGATTGCATTCGTTTGTCTTAATTATCATCCGTTGATTGAACAATTGGATACCATTAGAGCATTTCATTTTGGTGAAAACTTCTTGGTTGAAGTAAGTATCTTGTTCTTTTAGTTTCTTTTCATCGATATTTATCGTCTAGTACTTCTCTCGATAGTAGAAATAATTTAATTCAATTTATTTGGTAACATTATTCAAAAATATATTAGTTTGTTTGATCAATATTTAACTGAGAGATCACACTTTTTGATTTCGCTCCATAAATGGCGACTTTAGCAGTTGAAGATTGTTAGTAATTATGCTTCAAACAATAGGTAGAATTCTTAGCCTCTCTCATCAACCTTTATGTCGTTGCTGAATTACAGCCTAAGATAATAAATAGCTCTCAACCATATGTCTTTTAATAGCATTATTGTATTGATAATGTTTTTGTTTTGTTACCGTTTTATTCTCAAACAACCAATAATCATCAGTGTTAGTATAAATATGATTATTATAAATGAAAGTTTTTTGCTCCATTAGATCCTTCTAGTGGCGTTTCAGTCCTTTAACGTGATTATTTTGTTTCAAAGCCTTTATTGTTGTTCTAGACTAAAATAATGATGAGTAGTTAAGGTAAAAGTGAGTCGTACAATTGTTTCATATGGTACGAATCACTCCATCCTGTTGAGTATATTCATGACTTAGTTTTCTTCTCATTATTTGTTATCTTCAAATGTCTTTGCATTCCTGTTGATATCACATTCGGTCTTTAAGTACTGAGTAGCTATAGGTAGTTTATGTACTCTTTATAAATATTTTTCTTATCACAGGATTAGTAACTGTATATCTATTGAATAAAGAATAAATGTTACACGTAAATAGAAACTAGCCTAGGCAAATATGTTGGACTACATGAAGGTATTGAAAATTCTACACCTTTTAAACATTGCAAGATAATGACAAAGAATGACTTTAAGTCCTTCGTAATTACTTTGTGTTAAATAATCGATTATATGTAAGGAATTCAGAAACGAAGGATAAAAAGTATTTATTTACAACTGAACATGGATTTATTTCTGTTTTTTTCCTCACATTTCAGCTGAAATATCTTTCAGTTCAATTTTTACGAATTTGTCTGTTATCTTTCTCAGTGTTTTCAAAACTTACTTCTTAACTTAATTATTGTAAGTCAGACTTCCTGAATTCATTTCCTGTCATATATATATATATATATATATAATTTTCCTTTAGAATTAGTTATTGACTTATCACTTATCAGTTACCCCATTACTTTTCATTTCTTATTCACTAGGTTGATATTGTATTACCTAAAGAAATGTGTCTTAAAGAAGCTCATGATATTGGTGAAGGATTACAAAAGAAATTAGAAAAATTAGAAACAGTTGAACGAGCTTTTGTACATTTAGATTATGAATTTTCACATCGTCCAGAAACTGAACATAAAATAGTTTAAAAAGAAGAAGAAAAAGAAATTTCATTGTATCCTATTTTTTTTAAAAACAGTTTAAAGTGTACACATACATATGACATGTATCTAGAATAATTTGCTAGATTTCTTTCTTTAAGAATTTCATTTCAGAGACTTTCATATGCTATTCCATTTTTTTTTCTTTTTAGTCATTTCATCCATTTTATATTTGACCGACACATATTTATTTTCTGTGCAGATTTACCAACATACAATCAATATTAAACATTTTGTATTATTACATAATAAACCATAATAGTCAAATAAAACCATTAGTAATTATGTTAATTAATTTATAAAATATAATGAAAATTGATGTGTGTTTTTTTGGAACAGCAAAGATAATCTATGCCAATATTAAAGCATTGGCTCCAAATTAATTAATATTGCTATTATTATTATTACTATTATTATTATTGTTATTATTACTATTGATATTGAAACCATTGAACTTATAATATTGCTTATCCACAGTTTTACGATATACATGATGGATGAGCTTGTTTATTAGAGTATATATATATATATATATTAAAATTCTCGCTAGATTATGGTATTTTTTGTTATAAAGAAGAAATAAAATTATTATTAGAAGACAATCCAAATGTTAATATACGTTTGTGCTTGTGTGTGTGTGTTTTGTGATTTTGTTATTTTTGTTTACTTTTACTGTTTATCTAAATAGTCCATCTAATCATTAACGTCAAAATCATTTTTTTTCAAAAAAAAAATAGATATTACCGAATTTTTCATTAATTTATATTTTCCCATCTATATAACTTGGTACAATTATATTTTTGATTATCATTTAGAAAATTTACATATTCATTATGATTGTTGACTAACTATTTTCCCAACTGAGCAATAAGGAAGATTTGTTTGTGTTATTTTCTTGAACATATTAAGAATAACTTTCCTAGCGTCTGAGTTCTTTTATGATATTTATTTTCATGTTGAAGTGCTTGTTCTTCTAAATTTATAATTAAAACATCAGATGGTCAAAGAAATGATTATCAATGACGTTTTATGTTCTTTTTTTACAATTTATGTACTTTTACAAATAAAACACAAGACGACAATATGGCACAATTGATAAATCTTAACCAACAAACAACGAGAACATTTTTTGCTATAATACTGAACAATCCATTCATACTTAAATGATTGTTATTCTTCAATGGTAAAATCTATAATTATACCGAATCAAAGGAAAGCTTATCAGAAGGTCTACAAAAAATTACCTAGAGACAATGGTATCATGGATACTTCTTAAGAACAAACAAATTGGTTCACTTGAGAGTTAAGTGGCTAGAAATCTGAATCTAAGTAGATCGTTTGCTGATTACTATCAAAATGTACAACCTGGCTACCCTCCTATATGATTGACTTAACTCGCGTTAGTGAATAACGGAATTAAAATAAGTCAAACACGATAATGCATTTTGAATACGTATACTTCATGCAAGCGCTGATCTGAACGGACAGTCAGGAAATGAAATGATTCGCAGTGCAGTTATCTCATTTGCTTTCTCCACTGCGTGTCATTTCGATTGGATTCGCTCTCTCCTCTCCTCACTCTCTTTGCTTCGCTTCACTGATTGTCTGTCCAGATCAATGAATGTACGAAATATACTCATTCAAACTTCATTCTCGTACTTACTTACGCATGTTACTCCCAATGGAGCATAGGCCTCCGACCAGCATTCACCAGCCCAGTCTGCTCTGGGCCTTCCTTTCTAGTTCTATCCAATTGTTGTTCATTCTTATGTCCGTCCCCATTTCTGAGCGTAATGGTCTTTTTCTGTATAACGTTCGGTTATGAAGTTTTGTAGATAAATTTTTTAACAAATGGGCAAAACGGATGAATGAAACATTGAAATGAATAACTTGACTGACTTGTTAACTTATTCACAAAACCGATCTGCAAAATTTTAACCAAATACATCACAATGATCAAAATCTTTATGTGACTACCTCGATATATTTTTAAGTGTTGAAGTTATCGGTTAAAACCGAAGGTTACATAACTACCAACGATCCTTCAGTTGGGTGCTATATTTAAAGAGAAAATATTGGTTCAGCGAAGAGTTTTCTTTTTGGAGAATTCATTTTCAAGGCTGTACAATTGCAAATATACATACTTATTTTTCAGGATGATTATAATTACAATAATAATGATAATAAACTTCTGTTAAACTTAGTAACAGTGAGGTAGAATGAACAAAGGTATTATTAATAAAGGCCTAAATATTCATCGTAAAGATAGATAAGGAAATTGTCATTGTGAAAAAGTGGTCCAGAATGATGAGAGCGAATGTTGAAATTAAGATCAAATGTAATCAGGAGAATCATAGAAGCTCAATAATCGAGTACCTTGTGAACACAGGTCACTCAATGAAGACGGACTCTGCATTCAAAGTTATCTGTAAAGTAATTAGAAGGCTGTCAAAGACAGTTATATTTCACCTTCTTAACATTGCGGAAGCAATAACCACACATCTGGGAAAACCAGAATTGTGTGTCTAAAAGAAATTGATACATCCTCTTATTCTACCATGGTCTTAATATCTCAAAATTTTTCTCTTCATACTTTTCTTCTTTTATAGCCATCTATTTCCCCTTCTATCTTCGCCTCAAACCTTAAACCCCAACTAGTTTATTTCTGTTTCTTTTGATGTGCTTTCAGCCACCGATTAATAAGGGTATTATTTCATCTATATTTCCGCGGCATACATACAAACAATTTGTTACTTTTTCTTGCGTATTCATTTTAATTTTAACTATATCACCTTCTGTACTTATAGATTATCAGAATGATCATTTAGTTATGTTACATATTATCACTTAAGATCATATCACTAGGGCTTAAATTAATATTTTACCTTAATTATAGGAAAAAAATCAAATGTGTGATCTCTGAATGTGATTTCAAGTTTTACTATAATTAAAGTTTATCACCCTAAATCACTGTCTCAGTGACATCAATGTTTATTATCTCTCAAAAATATGTAATGAGAGCTATTATGAGTAAACTTAACTTGATAAAACATTAGAGTTTTGTTTTACAAAGACTACTGTGTTTTTTTTCTTCAAGTTTTCAGATATACCTTAGCCAAAAACAAGCAAAAAACAAACCAAATAACACATTATAACTTCATATCGATTACCCTTATGAAGTCAACAATGAAATTTACAAAACTTATAACTTACTATTATCACAGTCAATTAATCTTGGAAACTAGATTTTTATAAAAATATTAAATAAATTTTACAGATTTATCATAAACATAAATAATGAACCATATAAATCTAAAATAAAGGTTACTCTATATATATAAAATAGAGACTATTTAACATTCCATCATAATAATTTTCTTCACTCTTTCTAATTGAAGAATGACTTATTTACTATTCTATCTATTAGGAAGTAAAAAAACAATTATTGATATTTTTATAGTTCAAAGAGTGAGTCAATTAAAGCTAGACCATCATGGAAAACCTGGAAGTACTGGACGGCCGTTTCATCCTATTGTGGGACTCCTCAGTGATCTATCGGTTTAGTTCTCTGGCGCGAGACTGATAGGTCCTGGGTTCGAATCTTGCGAGGTGGGATCGTGGTCGCGCACTGCTGAGGAGTCCCATAATAGGATGAAACGACCGTCCAGTACTTCCAGGTTTTTCATGGTAGTCTAGCTTCAATTGACTCATGCTTTCAACTATCAAAATACTAAATCTCCAAAAAAACCCCTTCTGATAATAATTTATTGATATGTAAACTTTTTTTATTTAGTTATTTTAAATTCTCTTATAAGTATGTCTGTCTATATATTTAAATAATTTTTCCACTTAATAAAATAAATATTGTCAGAAGGGGGTTTTGTGGAGATTGTAGTAATTTTACATCGTTGAAATCATGAGCCATTTGAAGCTGGACCACCATGGAAAACCTGGAAGTACTGGACGGACGTTTCATCCTATTGTGGCACTCCTCGACAGTGTGCACCCACGATCCCGCCTTACGAGGTTGGAATCCAGGATCTATCAATCTCGCGCGCGAGCACTTAACCGATAGACCACTGAGTTGGCCGGCATCCAACGGTGTTAATGTCTAATTTCCATCAATTCATGATATTGAGCGACCGTCCTCTTCTGTCTTTAGTGAGTAAATGCCTCACAATAGACATGACTAAACTCCACTGAACCGAAAATCATCTCAATTTGGTCCTGTGTAAATAGTAAATAAAGAACTAAAATGGAATGAATGTATAATACATTTTTATGTAAAAAGAATTATTTTATCAATTACCTATCGAATATCTTATAGAAACAAACTTGTCTTCATTTTGACATCACTACTACTCATGAAAAAAACCTACTACTGTTTATTTAGACATAATTGCTCTAGTTCTCAATACTGATTTGATCAGTAGGTGGATATAATCAAACAAGTGGAAACAGTTAATTAACTAACAGATGCCATGAAATACAAGCTTTATATGCAAGTTTTAAACGTTTAATTAAAACTTATTTTGGTGCAATAATTTAATGATAAAGTTGTTTGTAAATAATACAACAAGTCCCAAAGTGATCAATACACTGAAGGAATTCTCCTGAACGATTTATTCCATCAAAGTTGTGCGATTGTATATCTTAATCAACAAACAAATTACATTACAGGATTTTGAAGAGATTTTGGCTGAAAATTTGTCAGCCGAAAGTGTTGTGAGTTTTGAATTTTTAAACCTCCTACAGCTTGCTTTTTTCTTAGTCGTAGACTACCATAACATCTGATCCAATGAAATGGTCTTTTTCCTGGTAAATGAAATTTCAGAAAATTGATTAATCTCAAAGGCAACTTCGTTTGGTTAAAGCTTCATCTTAGTCCAGATCTAATAACTGTAATGAAAAACGAATTTTACATTATTACTTTAATGTATTACATAACATTTTGTGAATAAACTAGTTAATGAAGTAATGAATTATTTTCGAAATGTATATTCAACTGAATGTAAGATAATGTAAGGGAAATCAATGACTTAATAGAATTACTTGAATATGATTAACCAAACTATCTAGAGACCAGTCAATGCTTAATAATAAAACTGAATGTATAAATAAATTAGCGGGAAATAAAGTTATACCATACCATGTGATACATGGGAAATATGAAGAAAATTAGATGAACTCAATGAAAGATGTGACAAACTTTAAGTGAACTAAGCATAATTCGTACTTAAAGAAACTAGTAAGTGATATATTCCAAAAAAAAAAGAATTAAGCATGTTTGCAATTATGTCAACGACTTACGCGAATGGATGCCGTTATGAGTAAAAGCTACAAGTCTTTAAAGGAAAGAAATATATTCTGAAACATAAAGAATTGGAATTTCACTATTACTTAAGGAAAGTTTCCATTGAACTGCTAGCACAATTGCAGTTTACTTTTAACTTGACCAAATCCATAAATAAGGTTAACATCAAAATTTATTGAGATGTATGAACAATTGATAAACGATGAGGTGAAATTGTAGTGTAATCAAGTATTGTCTTCTGTTTGATTAGTAAGAGAGACATCCTGAAAAGCATTATCATTATTAA
Source organism: Schistosoma mansoni (assembly GCF_000237925.1). Lineage (NCBI taxonomy): Eukaryota > Metazoa > Platyhelminthes > Trematoda > Strigeidida > Schistosomatidae > Schistosoma > Schistosoma mansoni. The sequence continues at coordinate 14,002,862 of NC_031497.1, forward strand.
ATCAGTCAACCATAAGCCACTGAAATACTGTACTCAAATTCACAGTTAAAACTATTTATTTACCGAGCGTATATGTTGGTATTGCTTCAATATAAATAAATGGTTATCCATTATGTATCACTGCTCAATGATTATATATTATTTAACAATAAGATTTGAATCCAAAACATCTAATAAATTTCATCTAATGAATAATAAATGAAACTTAATCAACTTACTTTGATAATCGTTGACAACAGCAATCCAAAATGATTCAATGTACAGATTCAGACAGAAATACGTTATAGATAAGTAATGAGTAGGAAAAGCAATTGACACATACTCGATCATATATAAACAGTCAGAGTTTATAAGCAAATATTTAACAAGGTCAAAATGTGGCTTGACAAGAATATATAAACTGGTCAGTAAAGAAGCTACAATTACCTATGTATGCTTGACATAGTACCAGATACTACAAACGGTGTGTCTGAGAAATCCCTATATGCAAACACATCAGGCAGAGTGAAGACACACAACCACCTCTCCACTGTTCCACTCAAGCAGTGGCGTTAGGCTGGGTTGCACAATCTAACCATCCCTCTTCAAATTTGTCATCGATGACGTTCTCGAAACAGCTGTGAAGGATGTAGATAGTGGTGGTGTGAATTTGTTGCCAGGAGTAGGACTTTTTGCCCTTGAGTATGCCGCTGATCTCGCAAAGAAACACTCTTGTTCGTCACATTCAAGTCAGTCTCACTCGCCGTCATCGATAATCATATGTATTGGCATTTTTATCATGCCTTAATACGGTTTCGTAACAAACGAGTTTGAGCGCATATCCCTCTAACTACACAAACCACCTTAGGCTTCATGATCAAAAAGGAATACGACTCAGCATATCTCGTCTCCGCAGTCACCATTCCGTTCCTCTGGTCATTCTACTAATACATATTTAACGATAAGTCAACTCAAACGACAACGTACACTGACTTCGCATTTTATGATCATTATCAATAGCAGTACAGCAGCGAATATCACCCGTTGATGTAGTCATCATCGTACGGCTGGATTATTTTTTATCTCACATAAACTCCAGGTGGTGTGCAAATTTGAATCCACTCATCGTTAATCGACGCTATTTACTCTACTGCGGCTTATCAGAACATATTCATATTTCTCTGTTCGTGATCCTCATATTCAGTCGACACCACAAACCGATTTCTCTTATATTCTACCCCACTTATTTCCTCGATCTATTCCGCTCTCATACCTGTAAACAATTTATTACTCTACTTTTACGATATTTCGAATCAATCATACGAACATGTTATTTTATCATCCAGATAGTCACGACATAAATGCATGTAAAAAATTTTGTGTACGCTTACTAATTCGATTGTAATAACATGGTAACACTTCCATCTTTATCCGCATCTTTACAATATTCATGTACATTTTTACATAAGCATGACACTTTCGTTTAATACACCCACCCCTCACGTGACACTGTTATTTATCAGTTATAGTACAATTTATTCTCTACTTATTATTAACGTTATCCACATACCACTTCAGTGTTATTTTTCGAAAACAGACATTTTTTAAAAATAAATGTGATATTTTCTACAAGGAGGCTATGTATTGTCGGTTGATATGTTAAGCTCATATACCTTATTCTAGCTTCTGGACTAGCCATTTCACCTATTCATCACCAGTCATGTTTTCAACTTGTTAATTATTCACTTATTAACCCTGACTATTTTTTATATGAGCGTATGTGTGTGTACACTTCTTATCCTATTTATCACATGTCTGTCATTTATTTTTATCTGAGTATAAATATTGATTGACAGTTGATAAAAGTGAGTTGACTTCCCGCCATCTCCAATGCGTGTCATTTACGCTTCGCTCTCTGATATTTGGTCATGTGTTTATAACTTTCTGGCCTGCGTCATTTGTCAATAAACTGAAGTTGCCGCTTCTCTTTGCCTTCTGATTATATGCACCGTTAAGAATTGTATTATAACGGTTATCGAGGTGAACGATTAGCGAAGTAAGGCACTACAATTCAATGTACATATTCAGACAGAAATATGTTATAGAAACCTAATCAGTAGGACAGGCAATTGACACATATACGATCATATAAAAACAGTCAGAGTTTATAAGCAAATATTTAACAAGGTCAAAATGTGGCTTGACGAGAATATATAAACTGGTCAGTAAAGAAGCTAGAATATATATATATATATATATATATATATATATATATATATCAAACAAGGATGATAATATTGTAAGCAAAGATGGATAGTGGCTAGCAGTGGAATCCAGGACGCGCGTTTCGTCCTATTTGTGACTCGTCAGCTGGATTTACCTGCATCTAAGAGTTGATGTTCACTCTGGGACTCGAACCCAGTACCTTTCGCTTCAAATAAGTAGGTTAAATACTGAAATAATCAGAGATTTTTACACAACTAAGGCTGTGTTTTTGTTTCAAATGAGCTACTTACTAATGGATGAGAAAATTTATATACATCTTATCTTATATTACTCACTTAGATGCATGTTAATTTATCTTTGTTTTCATTATAGTATTTATATTTTTTTTAAAAAGATTAAAAGACGTTCCCATGTATTCAGGACTAATATTAGTGAGTGTTTTCAATAGCTTTATCGTCAGTTGTCTAACTGACATTAGGTAAATTCTTTAGTACTTCTCAAAATAAAAAAACTGATAATTGAGATATACTTTAAAAAAATTCAACTAAATAAAGTTTATGAATCTAGATTCACAAACATTCATATTGTCTCTTTATTATTATCGTTATTAGTACTGCTACATATACTGTAACTCACTTCTTAACTCCATGTTCTTATTAGATAGTTTCATAGTTTGATTAAACTTTCATTAATGTAACACTGACATGGGTAATTCTAGACTTCATAATTTTATAATGGTATCCTTATATATGGGTTGTTTTGCAATCAAAAAAAAATAAATTTTTTGTTGTACACTATTTATTGAATACTTGAAATACTGTATATGTGTTTACTAAAAGACTATAATACCACAAATTATCCTTTAATTGAAACATTGTTCTAAGGAATGATACTAATAGTTGAATTTATGTTTTTTTTTTATTTAAAGTGATATTGAGTGAACCGTGTAGTAGTATGAACAGCATTCACCAAATTTTTCTAGTATTTTGTCCTACAAAGTCATAAAAATTTTCGGGGTGTAATTTAGTCATCGTTAAAAGCAACACTTAAAAAAATGCTCATGTAAAAGATGAAATTAAAACCGTTAAAAAGTAGTTCACAAAGTCAGTAAGTTATAGGTTCAAATATAGTGTTTTAAGGGCGAGACTAGGACTTTTGGACGAGCCAATCAGAAGCCTTTGAGCGATCTCAATGTCACAGTATATATTTCGGTAACAAATGCTCACGTGTGATCGGTTTGTAGCGGATTTTATAGAAGACGTAATTGAGAGGCTACAACATATGAGATTACGAAGAAATTCCTTTATTTTTGATTGCGGTAGTCAAATGACTCCTGGACCTTGTGCAGACTTTAGTGATTATGTTGTATTTCGATGTAATATGTGTTTGAGGAAAAAGCGTACTAGGACGAGGACTTTTTTCACTCGATCCCTGTTGAGATCAATACAGATTATGACAATTATTGCAAACTGGATAATAAAAACACCAGTAACACTGGCTGCAACTTTAGCAGATGTTACTGAAGTTTCGGCAGTTCAGTGGTATGAGATATATGCTCAATAAAAATGACAAGTTTTCGTGAGTCGTTTGGAGAATAGTAGTAACAGAGGAAACGATTGTTAGAAAATGCAGATTCAATAGATGAAGAAACGTAAAAGAAGACTGGGTAAGTAGCATTTCCGTAAATATACTTAAAAGGTTCTTGGTATATACGATAGATAATCTCAAAAAAGACACTTCCAGGGCATTAGAAACCGACAAGCTACAACTATAATACCAATTATGCAAGAGTATATGCAGCCAGAACCACAATATACACGGATGACCGGAGAGCATATCGATACTTACATAGTCTTTTTTACGTCCACCTTGCCGTCGTCCACCAGTGGCATTTTATAGACTCCATCACCGGAGCACACACAAATAATATAGAAGCATTGTGGTCGAGGGTAAACGAATTTTTGATACCTTATCATGGTTCCAGAGGTCGAGTATTATCGAGTCACATGGATCAGTTCTTGTATTACGATTCCAGAACTGCAGAGCCTCTTTCTAACCCTGAAAAGTTTTTAAACCATGCTAAAGAGGTGTATTCACTCTATTTTTTTGGTTTTGCATAATATATTCTTACTATATGCTGAGTGCTTTCTAATTGGCTGAAACTTATCAAGGTCACTTAAGATTCGTTCAGAAGTCGTCCATAAATTATAGTCTTACCGTTCTAAGTAATCATTAGATAGAACAATTTGAGATTTTAATTTATTTTCGAAGTAGTGAGATTTCAATACTTCAACCATTAAGTTATCTGTATTTGCACGTCAACTAATCGACAGTTATACTAATTTGATGCCTGTTGAATTAATGTTTTGTTGAAAGATATTAAATAAGGTTGGTAAGTTTACCGTAATTTGTCACCTATATTGTTTAGATGATCACTGTTTTATTTGGAAATTTTAAAATCAATTGTTTTAAAACACCATTCAAAATTCAGATAACACCTGTGGACGAAAAGTACTTGAGCTACTTATACATTTACATAAATCAGTGTTTCACATGGAGCCGGGAATATAGGTCTTCTGTGTTCCTTTTTTCAAATTTTACTGTTCATCTCAACTAGTATAAAGTCTTTCTCAATGAATTTTTTTTACTATTGTTAGTTTCAGAATTCAGTTGAATAACTTGTAGTATATGTAACAAATTTCGGATTTTCATGTATTTGGGTGAGGAATATTTAGAAATTAGTTTACTTTTTTTAGATGATATTAAGCACCAATTAACGTCGTTTAGAGCTTTATTAGAAACCAAAGAGCACTGAACGGTTGTCTTATTCTAATGTTCTAATGAGTAGTCTTGAATAGTGGAGTTTGGATCTGTTGATTGTGAGACAGTCTCAGTAGATGGAACTAGTTAATCTTCGAACTAGATCACGAAATGATTGGAAATATAAATGTGAATCATTTGATTCTACTTCAGTTGACTGTAAGATTTCAAGGTCCTAAATCGGATACTCAGTGATGAATAACATTTGATGATGAAGAAAATGTCGGGTAATATCACAACTTATGTCTTTTTAGGGAGGATGGCCATTACAAATTTGTGCATTTGTTCGAAATATTCGCATACGTTTAATAGATATATATTTTAAACCGTGGTTATTCCAAAAATACTATTATCAACAAATAATGTTTAGAATGGACGAATAAAATTGTTTCCCTGTTGGTTTCAAAATTAGCTGTAATCATCTACCCAGCTGAATATTCAATAAAATACTGAATATAGCCTGGCTTATCAAGATGAAAGATAAATGAAACTTCTTACCTTTTTGTAGCGTTACTACAACTAGTTGAACTGTTGTTGAACGAAGAAAATATACGGATTTGTATTTAGCAATTAAAGATGAAAAATAATACCAACATGTACAAGTTTCAAAAATGTTTATGAATGAAAACATATTTCATTTCAAATAAAACTATTATTTTATAGAAATGAACTCTCGTGAAACTTCACTTAGTATAACTTGTTTGAATCTTCCCATTGATGTTTACGACTGCAATTGGTCAGTCTCTTATTGGCATATGTGTATACTTTTCATATTGCCTCGATATAGCCTTATTTCACAAGCATTGTAAGCAAAAATGGATAGTGGCTAGCAGTGAAATTCAGGACTGTCAGGACTCAGTATCTGAGTGGATAACGCGAAGGCGTTTGAAGCGAAAGGTACTGGGTTCGAGTCCCAGAGTGAACATCAACTCTGAGATGCAGGTAAATCCAGCTGACGAGTCTCAAGTAGGACGAAACGCGCGTCGGTAGAACACTTGGTGAAAAGCAATCACTGTACCTTAATTGAGTCACAGACGTTTACACAAATATTGTGTGCTATTAAATAAATGATATGTAAGTACTTAATCTGTTATTAGTACGTTTATCAGTGAAACATTCAATCACTCAATAATAATGTACAGTTACTGACAACAGGTGTAAGTAAGTAAGTTAGTTAGTTAGTACTGACAACATTAAATTTGTTAGTTTTCTTCTTTCACCTACTTATTCACTTGTTTATTTGAACATATAAACATTGGTACGAGGGAGCAACAAACACGTATGTGCCACACAAAGAAATCGGGGTTGTGAAGAGGTAGAGAATATGGAGTGCGTGTAATAAACAGAAGAACAACAATGGACGGAAATTATTGTGTGAGAATGAAGTAATAATAATAATAATGAGATGAATAGTTCAGTTAGGAAAAATACAACCGAGAAGAGCTCTTCCAGTTAAAGAAGTTGAGTTCACTTTTATGAGGAAAGTATAAGAAAGTTAGCACAGGATCGCTACTGACTTCAATTTCGAGTCATATATGATAACGTTTCTAGCCACTGTGTTGTACCATCTTCAGGACTCCGACCAGAGAGTCGTGAAGATCTTACAGAAGCTAGTCCTGTACAGCTTTCTTTCATACCGCTCCACCATGTCATACACTGATCATCTCTCCATGTTTTCTAACCAGTCTCAAAGTCGGGAAATAATACACGAAGTGGAATTCTCTGGTACGACATTCGTAGTAGTTCGAGAGACCGAAGTAGGTGCTTTAAGATGGTGACATCGATTGAATTATCATCTCTGTGTCAAAACACATGGTACCAGACCTGTGCATCACTAACATGGTGATGTCGGAGACAATGATGATCAAACACTGAGAGTCATCTAATATCCCCAACTCGTCGAGCTCAGATCTTATGGGAAAAGCCTCTCCCATATGCTAATTATAGGTCGGACCTTCTACAGTCAGACTAACATCACAAAGATGCGAAAGATTGCACAGATTGGCACAAACCACTCTGGGTTTCACTACGCGTGAACTGATCTCATCAGTCACGACACCACCAGCACTTACTCAGCTACCCAGATACACGAACTTCTCGACTACTTCCATCTGCTCACTATCCAGAGTGAGTGCAGATCGAGGCTCCCATCAGACTTTTAGAACTACTTTGCACTTCGACGGTATAAAAGACACGCCATACCTACGACACTGATTGAGTGCGGACTGCATGACTTGGGTGTCACCACTTATTAGGACGATATCATCGGCATACTCAAGGGCAAAAAGTCCTCCTCCAGGTAATAAATTCACACCACCACTATCTACATCCTTCACAGCTGTTTCGAGAACGTCATCGATGACAAATTTGAAGAGGGATGGTTAGATTGTGCAACCCAGCCTAACGCCACTGCTTGAGTGGAACAGTGGAGAGGTGGTTGTGTGTCTTCACTCTGCCTGATGTGTTTGCATATAGGGTTTTCTTGGACACACCGTTTGTAGTATCTGGTACTATGTCAAGCATACATAGGTAATTGTAGCTTCTTTACTGACCAGTTTATATATTCTTGTCAAGCCACATTTTGACCTTGTTAAATATTTGCTTATAAACTCTGACTGTTTATATATGATCGAGTATGTGTCAATTGCTTTTCCTACTCAATACGTTTCTATAACATATTTCTGTCTGAATATGCACATTGAATCTCGCATGATGAAAGCGTGTTGGTTGACTCGCATTTTATCCCTGCACTTCACTTCATTTCATTTCGCTTCCCTTGTTTCCTTTGCATGACTGTCTTTTCGGATGAATAAGTGTATGTTATATGTGTAGTTAACATTTTTTATCGTATTTTATCCCGTTTTTCGCTATTGCAAGCTAAGGTTATAATCATATACGACCTTTGGTGACTTGTATATTTCGATAGCATCAGCGTTAAATTTAACTGGAGTCCGATACAGGTTAAAATAGTCGTCTTCAACAGACAGTCTCTGAGTACATTCCTGTCCAATGATTCTCAGGTGTCCGTAATGTTGAGAAACACTACACTCGTTTGTCTGTAATAAGTATGACGTTTTTCTAACAGTTAGTGAAAGATGAAGATATGGTCAATACATCCTGATCCAGGGGGAAAACGAAATTGCGTCCCGCGACCTTAGCTTTTTAGTCTCCAGGTAGTACTGCAATGTCTGTCGAACTCACTTTTTACTGAAAAACTGTTAACTAGTGGTAAAACTTATCATTCGTTGCATCCAGTCTGCAATCTGTTGGAACTTGGGGGATCACGGTTTCTTGGAACTGTAATGTAACGTTTTAATATATTACTACATTATCGACTGTTAATGAGGATCCAACAGACCAATAGTGCTTTCCCACCTGTTCCAGAGCTACTCCACCAAGCTTGATTTTGTTGGTTCTCTCTGTGTTGTATTTCAAAATTTTGCTTCTTCGCTTGTGTATGTTGAGGCCTAATACTGCGGAGTCTACCGCGACACTGACTATCTCCAACTGTACTTGTCGTTGTACGGGAGATAGGAGGTCTAGGTTTTCTGTGGTGTCGCAATGGTCTCTCTTCACCTATTAAAATCCAGAAGGAAAGTGAAACCACTGTTGTAAGAATTGAATTAAGTTGTTATCAGCAATTTAACATTCACACACTTGTAATTAAATCTGCAAATACATGTTTAATTTACTAATAAATGACCAAATCAAAACATATTTCGAAGACTTCACCGCTAACCACATTAGTTTTAATGAACTCACCTCGCTGAGGGCGCTCGGTCATGCATCCGCACTTGATCATGAGTGGGAACGCCGTGCTCAACCACTACTGCGATCGCCAGCCAGTTTAGATCAGTCACTTCTCGATTTATTGATAACCTATCAAATATATCTTCGAACCTTCGACTTGTGAATTTAATGGGTGTTGCTAGTTAAAGTGTCGTCAAACTACAATTCCTGTCACGTCTTCATTGGTTGATCCAACGTGATCCGGTACACCAACACATCAACTGTCAGTCTGTTCCTCTTTGGAACTTCATAAATCATTGCTTTACTTCATTTTTTATATATTGTAATATTTTCTTAGTATTTTTCGAATATTTTTCCCTCGTTTATCCTCATAATTATATTCGACGTCACGGAACAGACTCCTAAGCTACTTAAGATCAAGAATCTTACACCACCCTCGTTTGGACTAATGCCTTTTTGGCCGGACAATATCGAATCCACGTTCTGCTATGCAGAGGCCAACTTCTTTGAGCATGGTATAACTGGTCCACGCGCACAATCCCTCGCGGTTTTAATAGCACTACCACGCGAATTCAACAGGTACATCACACCTAGTATGTCTACTAGTAATGTTTCGGAGCCTTACGAAACTCTAAAACGGTCCATTCTGAAACGCGGAGATCTAACCGATGGACAAAGGTTAGATCAACTGTCTGATAAAGTCGATCTGAAACATGGATCAGCAACAGACATGTTGTTAAGAATGAGAGTGGTAATTGGCCGAAGAACTTTCAATGAAGGATTGTTTGTGCAACTTTTCTTATCCAGATTATTTCAGCAGGTGCAAACTGTTCTGGTCTCCTTTCAAAACAACGCTGTAGACGAGCTAGATGCATCTGTTGACCGCATCCTAGAAACCTTAGGATCTTCCAATGTCAAGGTTTCTTCAGTAAAAAGAAGACCTCAGACGAACCAGAACGATATTACAGAATCATATCATACACTTACATGTTATCTTAGGTTTCGTGATGTCCGTAAATGGTCAAATACCCCACGAAGAAGCACTTCATGTAGGTGATCTGTCTCCAGATCATGAGAGACGAATAACCCCGACTGGTGCTAGTATTATAACCACTGTGGAAAGTCTTCTCGAAATTGTTGAAAACCCTGCGATTACCCAAACTCAAAATCGACTGACACGTTTACCTTAACGTGGGTTTGCGCAAACCCATTCACTGAATCTTCGTTGTTGCAGATGTTTCTATGCGAATCATTGGTATAGACCTCCTACAACACTACAATCTACTCATTGATGAGCGCGAACGGAGGCTAGTAGACGGAAACACTAATTTATCTGTTTGCGTAACTCCTTTTTCTGGTTATAAATTATCTCCAGTCACAATTAGGTACACCATAGACCCCTTATATCAACCATTACTGGAAAGGTACTCTGGGATATATCAACCGCAACCGAAATTTCAGTGTGTGTGCTACACATCACATCACGTCTATAGGCCCATCTGTATTCGCGAAAGCACGCCGACTGGCTCCCGATAACCTGAGGTTGGCCAAGAAGGAATTCGACCACGTGATATAGTTAGGAATCATTCGACCGTCAAACAGCCCATGCGCATCCTCTTGGCACATGGTCCTTAAATTGGATAGCAACGATTGGCGTCCAACCCGGGAATATCGGCTTTTCAATGCAAAAACCATTCCCGATCGTTACCCGTTGCCTCACATTCACGATTTGACAGCTACCTTGAAAAGTACAACTATCTTTTCGAAAATCTACTTGGTTAAAGCCTATAAACAAATCCCTATGGCTGATGACGATATTCCGGAAACCGCTATCATTAATCCCGATTTACTCTAAGAATTTTTGCGAATGCTTTTCGCCCTACGAAATACTGCCCAAACCTTCCAAAGGTTCATCGATGACGTTTTCCGAGGTCTCAACTTTGTACATACGTATGTTGATGACTGCTTGATAGCAAGGCCGAGCAAAAAATCCCACCTCCAGCATCTGAACATCGTGTTCGAACGACTGCAAAAGCACGGCATCACTGTAAACACCCAGAAATGCCAAACACGAACCGACTCCTTAGACTTCCTAGGACACGCTATTGATGCGCAGAGCATCCGATTTCTTAGAAGCAAAGTGGCGGCCGTTCTGGATTACCGAGAACAGACCACAGTTAGGCAATTGCGCAAGTTAAACGGCCTCGCAAGTTTCTATCGACAATTCATACCGAAATGCGCGTCCCTTATGAAACCTCTAATTAATCAAGTTCGTGGAAATTCGAAGTCCATCAATTTGGACGATACCGCGAGTAGAGCATTATCCACAGTTAAGGAACTTACCGCAAAGGCAGCCATCCTTGCACATCAAGACACCAAAGCACTCATTGGTATCTCCATATACGCATCCGACTCAACAATCTTATGAGTCTTTCAGAACTGCGTTAACCACACCTGACAAGCTTTAGCATTTATCTCGAGACGGTCGCTCGACACCGAATCGAGGTATAGCCCTTTCTGTAGGCAACTCCTGGCTGTTTTGTGCTGTACAGCATTTTCAACACTCTATCGAAGGCCGAGAATTCACTCTTTTCACTGATCACAAACCTCTTTCATTTCCTTTGAGCTCGTCTTCTGGAAACTACTTCCGTCAGGCATCTAGACTACTGGACTACATTTCACAAATTACTTCAGATAAACGACACATTTCCGAAGCAAACAATGTAGTCGTAGACGCCTCGGTTCGCATAACTTCCTTGATCTGTTTCCAAGTAATCCACCTCCTTAAACTCGCCAGTCTTCAAAAAGAAGGCACTGATCTTCAGCACAAGTTATCCTCAACAACTCTTGAACTGCGCATCCAAAGAAACCTTACTATGTGACGCATCTGCAGTTGGGGATCGCACAATCGTGCGGAAACATTATCAACACAACGTCTTCAGTGAGTTGCACGATCTTTTCATCCAGATGTTCGTGCAATCATCAAGCTTATAGCAGAACGGTTTCACTGGCGTGGTATGAATAAGGACTTTAGGGAGTGGGCACGCTCCTGTGTAAGCTTCCAGAAATCAAAAGTGATTGAACACAATAAATATCCCTTAGGCTCATTCCAAACTCCTGATACTCGTTTCGACCATGTTCATCTGGATTTGGTGGAACCCTCAACAGATTCAAACGGATACTCTTATCTATTAACCTGCATAGACCGTTTCACACGATGGCCAGAAGCAGTGCTTATTAAGGACATTACTGCTGAAACAGTGGCCCGTGCCTTTATCGAACGACGGGTAGCAAATTTCGGCTGTCATTCAACCATCACTACAGACCGCGGACGCCAGTTCGAATCTGGACTTCTCCGTTGTCTGACCTCACTATTAGGAATCACTAGCTTCCGAACGACCACCTACCACCCACAAGCAAACAGGTTGGTAGGAAGTTTTCATCCACAACTAAAAGCTTCACTATCAGCTGAAAACGTCTCACAGTGGACAGACGCTCTTCCACTCGTCTTACTTGGTATCCGCAATGCAGTGAAAGCTGACATTGGATACAATGCAGCCCAACTCGTTTATGGGACGACACTTCGACTTCCAGGAGAATTCATGGATCCTTCGTCTTCTTCAATGAACATGGACCTAAACTCCTACACGAGCAGGCTTGCAAACGCAATACGTTCAGTTAAACCTGCTTACACTCGACCCCAATCAACTGATGTTTTCGTTCAACCTGACTTACCACATAGTGCACATGTGTTGGTTCATCGAGACACACATCGACGATCTCTCGAAACAGCAGACAAAAGACCATTCAAGGCTCTTCAGCGTGAACCTATGAACCATATAGTCTATAGGAACGCTACCAACGATTCAGCTTGTGCCTTGGCTTTCTGTGCTCTTGTTCGGCTGATATTGATTGCTGCTTTCTTGTTCCTCCTTTCTTGAATTTTATCCAGTGTATCGACAGTGATCCATTTCTTGTTATGGCGCTTCTTGTGGCCCAGAAACTCATGACATGTTGAAGTGATTACCTCCTCGGTCTCTTTCCAGTTGCTCTCCATAGTAGTTCCCTCTACACTGAGTAGGTCATGAAGAAGCCTAGAACCTATTGTTGGAGGCTATCTTTAATTCGTTGAGTCTGTCAGTATGTCGAAGAAATGCCGTATTAAACTTTTGTGATGCTATCCACCCCATTGTCCAGTGCTTTTTGAATTTCAGTTTCATCTTGGCGACCAGCAAGCGATAATTTGAGGCTATATCAGCTCCTCTCTTGGTGCTCACATCCTCTTTCGTCTGTTTGAACTTTTTATTGATGCAGATATGGTTGATTTGGTTCTGTGTAGTGTGATCCGGTGAAGTCCATGTGGCTTTGTGTATGCGTTTGTGTGGGAATATGATGCTGCCTATGACCAATTTGTTGAAGGCACATAGGTTTGCAAATCTCTCATCTATTTCGTTTCTTTCTCCTAGTCCGTGTCGTCCCATGATGTTTTCATATTCGGTGTTGTCCATTCCAACCATGGTATTTAAGTCTCTCATCAGAATGGTAGAGTCTTTTGTTGGGCATTTCTCGACGATTCACGGCAGGCTATCGTACATTTTGTGCTTGTTTGGATAGCATCAGTGCAACGCTTTGTGTATGCAGATAATTTTCTTCTTCATGGCCGGAGTATAACAGCAGATCTCCTGAAGCTAGTCTTTGTTGTCCAACCTGCGTCCGATGTGTTTCACGGATTTCAGGCATCTTCAGATTGTATCTTTATTTCTGCAGCAACTTGGATGACTCTCCTGGTCTCCTACATTGTACAAACATTACAGGTTGTCAGAAGGGGCATCAGCCTCGTGACTTCCTAAGGAATTGGGCTTTCATCATGAGGCGTCATAACTCTTCTAAATGAAGACTTTCTGACTCCCATGGCAGATTTTAAATGATTTGAATTGTTTTTTTCTGGTTGGCGTTTTTTGACGAGTCAGTTTTCCACGGGATGAGGTCGCTAACGCAACCCCCCTCCTACATTTGGGCTTGGGACCGGCAGTAGCCCTCAGAGGTGCTACAGGTGGAATCGATATATTGATAACCTATCAAATACATCACCGAACCTCAAATAACGGTATTGCTGGTTAAGGTGTTGTCAAACTACAATACCTGTGGTGTCTTCAATATGTAGTAATCTTCTTATATTCACTATCTTCAGTTACTTGTCATTTTGTTAAAATCTATCTTTATCCTTGCCTCTCGTGCAAGTGAGGCTTATTCAAAACTGAGCGGAACTAGTTTGTACGTCTTTTACATGTCATGTGAACAATTATTCGTTTCTTCAGTTCTCTTTTCCATTAGCGTTTCGGTGTTCAGTTATTGGTTTGACGTTTATCGTCGGATGACCGAACGTTATTACCTAAAGTCATACTCGGGCCCTGACATGACCTTAACTGCTCGGGCAAATAGCATGTCTTGTGGCATTGTGACGCTGTCTTTCCCTCAGTTTTCCCTGTCATTCGTACGTCTGTATTATTGTGCGTCATCCAGTCCCCGACAAACAGGTTGCTCGTCATTTTAACAAAGGAAATTTGGGTGTGAACGCAGCACCCAATCTCCCTATTTGGTGAAAAATTTTATCCATTTTGGGGAAGCCGCTATAAAAACTTTGAAAGAAATAGCATAAAACCGTCGAAAATTCCTCAGATCTGGAGAAGTTCCCCTAAATTTTGAAGATTTCCCCAAACATCGGAGAAGACCATTACAATTTGTGGGAAATCCCAAAATAGGGAGATTGGCCATTGACAAGTCAATGTATAGTGTTAGAATTAACTACTTTGTTTTCCCCTAAGTGTGCCACGAATCACCTCAAATATAGTGTACTCATTTAGAGTCTACACCTGTTTTTGATGGGCTATTACTACTTATCCTTTTCATGAAACCGACAGTGCAATTTGATACTGATTAATAAAACAAGTTCGTCGTATACGTTATAGTGAGTTGAAAAAATACACATAGTTATGTGAATTGGGTGATGTCGACCATAATCCCAGTTGGTATTGAGTTCCAAATAGAGGGTTAATTTTTGTTACTGAGAGTCGTCTGATTGTTACTGATACCACAAATATTTTGACTTCGTTGAATCCCATTAGCGCTGAAAAAGTATCGAGTGTTCTAAGTTCTTCCGATATCAATGGTTAGATGGTTTTACTATTTTTTCCTTGTTTCAGTTCCAGAACGTTTTGATGCTTACTGTCATAAGTACTCAACCATTGCGGAAGACAATATTATTATTTAAACAGATAAACGATGGTACAAGGAAGCACCACCACATAGACCACTCGATTTGTGTAAGGGTGGAGATACTGTCCAGGTGCCCAAACCGAGACAGGTGGTTTTCTTAGGAGGCCACACCTGGAGCCTTCGATCTAAAGATCTAATCTATAAGTCAGTGAACCAATGTCAGGAAATGCAGTCCTATGGTAGCCGGTGACCAATAATTAGTTCACACGCTATTCGTCCGCTCAAGATCCTAGAGCCCATGTGCACCATTGGTTTGGAATCAGGGTTTTCCAACCCCCTTAGGTGAACCCTCCGTATCCACTAACTCGGTTAAAGAGACTAAAGCTCACTTTTTGTCCTGTTGATTTTGTAAATAACAATAATGCCACGAGGCAGTGAGTAGGACTTCCCTGGTCGTGGTTGTATACTCCTGGCTGTGTGAGAGCATTTCGAGAGGGGGAACTGACTCCTCACCCCCGGCCGTATCAGGGCATTCGGGCGCAAAGGTCGAACTAAGCTTTTGCAAATATGACAATAGACTAGGCAGAAATAAAGTCACCATAAACAGACAATTTAACTAAAGTTTGGTACTTAGTAGACATATCGAATTGTAAAGGATAGACAAGCATGATCTCCGCGTCAAGGTAGCAGCAACAGTCAGGGGTTAAGTGATAAGCTTAACCACAGGACTTCCGATTGTTGGCCTAAGCCATTTCGGAAAATACTCATTTTCAGATGAGAACCTGTTCAACATACATCACATTGTAAACGGGTGGTGGTTCGTAGTCGCTCGTCTTAGCTGGATCACACTAATTCCCTCCTGATTTCGAGACGGCATCTTCAACTTTTTGTCTTTTCATCGCATATCGTATGAACTGAGAGTCATGTCTAGATTTTTATTGGTGTTGATGTCAGTCCCTCTTGCCCCTTATCCTATCAATTTTCCCTCACTTTTGTGAGACATCCACTTATCAAAGGGTGTGCTTATCGGATAATTCACTGTCTACCGTTGTTGTTAGACATAACTGAGTTAACATTGATGAATTACTAGTATTTTTAACCTTGTCAGGGTTTTGTATGACTAAAAGCCTAGTCATCCTAATTAAATACTTGTATTGGTTTTCCAAACTAGAGTGCTATTTAGCAATACTGTTTGTGCTCCAGTCACCATCCATTAAAATAAACAAACCATCTGTTTAGAATGTTGTTATTTGACCCTTTAGAAGAACTAGTGGGATTAAAATAATCTCAGGTGTGTCATGTTTTTTACGGTGACATTTATAATTCGTTTCCCAAGTTCATCAAAATGTAGTCAAGATTGTCATTTAAATGATCACTAACGAATCGTGCTTTGTATGAAGATGACCTCTTCATGTTTAGCATGAAACATTCAGGCTGTTGTGTAATCCGACCACTTTTTATATCAATATGGATCATGATGAATTGAAGCTTAAGATTATACAGTCTTTGACAAAAAAAATTTCGAAGTGCTTATCGTCAGAACTGTTTCTGTTAAATTGTTAGTTGAGAACGTTTTAATTGCCGTTAAATGTCAGCCTGTATATGATATTTGTTTTCTTTAGAAAGAGCTCAGCCGTTTTTACCAAAGTGATCGCCTCGGTTGACAATGACGTTTCACACAGGGCGTCTGCTGGTCGGTCGTGAAAAGGAGCAACAGTTTCTGTTTTCGTTAATATGTAAAGTACGTATAAGCTTTCATTGGATACCGAGGATAATTACAGAAAAACCCTTTATCCACATGCTTTGTTATCACAGGCCCTCCAGGCTGTGGCAAGTCAGTTTTAGTGTCCTCAACATTTGAACTTTTGGAAGAGTCTTGTGGAGTGTTATGGGCATTGATTAGCTGCCTAGAAAGCTTTGTGGGGACCCAAGGGACATGTGGAGCTACTTCATCAAGATATTTTCTTGAATTGATTTTACAGTCAATTAAATGTCGTTATCTGCCCGAAGCTGATTTATCTATTAGTTGTGAAGATACCTCCAGTTTCATAGATAACTTATGTCAAATTTTACTAGCTATCGGAGTTAGAAATACGCATGACCAGAGTAAGTCTGAATAAACTGTTATTTTCTATATTTTCAGCTTGTGTGGGGTTAATTTTCGAACAGGCTGAGAGACTATGCGATAGAGAATCTCTAGTCCTCCCCTTAATCGTCGGCCTTGGAGCTTCTGTAAATGAAAAGCTAAACCAATTAGGCGGTCCTCACACACCACTATTGTTCACTGTCCTGGTAACCAGATTGCCATGGGAGAAATTTAATTTCGGGACATTCAGTTTCGAACCTTATGTTATCTCTGTTGAAAGTTATTCTCGCGACCAGTTGGCAAGATTGCTTACATCTTTATTACCGGCTAATGCATCTGAATCTCGCTTCAATAGGTTTGTTGATTTGCTGTTGACAGTTTGCTTCCCTGTTTGTCGTAACGCTGGTGAACTCATTCACTTAATGAATGTAAGTACCTTTGATTTTAACCTTTACAACAATAGATAAATTGGAACGCCTATGATGAACCTGTCAATAAAGGCTTGGTTGCCCCGGATGATGAATGGGGTCAGTGGAAACTGGCTCAACCATATCTCAAAAAGTCTTTGTCTACGCTGTATTTACGTCATTATGCGAATTCAAATTTAGATTCTCTGTCCTCGAAAAACGCTGGGCGACAAAACTTTTTGGAATTACCTTATTTGACTAGATTTTTACTTATTGCTGCATTCATGGCTTCACATAATCCCCGCTCATTGGACAAAAGACTCCTGACTAAGGTAACTACAGATTTTACTTTCCGTCGTATAAAATTTAATTCAAAATGTTTGACTTAATTTAACTAGAAGTATTCTCTGTCCTGAATTTCTCAATGTTAGAGCTTCCACACCCTTTAAACACTCGTCTTTATTAATACTTCAAAAATTTATTGAGCACTTCGATTTACGAATTCCATTTCCCGACCTATATATATATATATTCGCTTCCTTTTTTATTATTCTATTTAGAACTCCGGACGTTTAAGTATCCGTAAAAAGAAACAGGAAAAGGAAGTATACAAAGTGAGTTATTGTTCTTCACTAATACATTAATAACGCTGCCAACATTAATGTTGGTTTGCATAACTGCGTGATAGTATTTTGAAAAGTAGTTCTCACGATCACTAATGTGTATGTCATTTAAATGGACAGTTTATCAGTCAGCTCGTCGTTTATTTACGACTTTATCAAGCACCATCGTCTCTCTGTAGACAAAAGTAGAGGTCATAAAAGATATCGACCTTAACAAATGCACTCTGAATTCATAGATTGAAGGTGTCGGCTGATGTGGTCATCGGTAATGTTTGAATGATTATCCAATCAACCTTGTTACAATCACAAATGAATGATGAAAATTTAATCTCCATGTTGAGCTGGTTACAAGGATTTACATTCACTAAACGGCACTCCAAATTATCTGGATCTGTGAAGCGAAATGTATTGAAGCTCTCAAAGTACAAACCTTGTCAAATTAGGCAAAACCTTCGACTACACCACTCTTCTCTCAATACCAGGAAGTCTTCAACAGGGTTTTGTTAAACAGAATGGAGGACTTCGTAGACGCACAACTTCGAGACCAACAGGTTGGATTCCGTAAGGATCGATGATGGACTAACCAAATCGCAACACTACAGATCATTGTGGGACAATCAATTGTATGGAATTCACCACCCTACACCAAATTCATTGACTACGAGAAAACATTTGATAGCATAGACAGGACGACACTAAGGAGGCTTTTTCGACACTACGGCGTGCCTGACAAAATGGTCAACATCATACGGAATTCTTATGGTGGATTGAACTGCAAAATTGTGCACGGAGGACGTCTGACAGACTCGTTCGAAGTAAAGACCAGTGTCAGGCAAGATTACTTACTCTCACAACTGAAAAGAAGAGTACCGGACGGAGTAGTTTTAAGATTTATGGTTGGCGGGCTGTGCATCGCAAGGAGTAACAGGCGTAAGTATTTACGTCATTATTTCCCTCCAAAGCCTCATGTGCTTTAACCTGAATTTAACGAAATAACAGTTTACTCATTACGTAACAGAATGACTCGGTAATTGTTAAATATTTTCATTCGAATACCGAAAAGTGAATTTATTAATGTTAATATTACTACATTTGACTTGATTCTTAACCTGTCATATTTATCTATAAAATGACCATCTTTGTCATGTAGAAAGCTTAAAGCTATGTTGCTTTGTATTTTTTAGACACAAGCAGAGTTCACTGGGCCTCGAATGTTCACCCTAGACCGCTTGTTGGCAATATTCTATGTCCTAGTACAAAATGAATTTGCAAAAGTACCATGCACAAGTATCTTAATGAGTCAAATCGCCTGTTTAACAGCATGTGGTCTTTTATCTCCAAGTTCACAGGCTTTATCTGTTGGGAATTCATTTACTACTGGATTGTGTACAACGAATAGTTCGGTTAACGCTATATCTGATTTAGACCCTTTGGCTAATCCTAAATATCGTTGTTTGATAAGCTTAGAAATTGCTAAAAGTATAGCACAGTCGGTTGACTTTGATTTGTTATCTCATCTTACAGAGAATTGTAACTCATGAAAAATGTACATTTACTGATTTATTTATTTTGTATTGAAATTCTTTGTATTTCTTCGTATTTTACAGATAATTTAGCGTATGTCCTATAAATTATTTAACTTTATGGTAACGTTTGTTCCTAATTTATTTGACCTAATATAAGCGATTATGTTTCTATAGATTGAACTAGTAGTAGTAACCCAAGGAATTATTTGTTTTTTGTCATCCGGCTTGTGATTGAAAATATCTTATTCTAGGCATTACCCAGTTTATATTATTGGTGGTGATATATATTTTACTGACCTGGAGTCGGTCAAAGTGACAACTAAATCCTGCTAGCCAGATTTAAGGTAAACAGTAATTGAAATGACTTTTCGTTATACACAGTAGCGCTCAATGCCACTAGTTCTTAAAACGACATATATATCTAAAGGCAAGTACTTTTTTGGATAAGCATATATAATAGTACTAAGTCTATGAATAAATATATCTCTAATGCTATTCTAATCGCGTGAAATACAATAACATTATTTCAAGGTCTCTGTAGCTTAGATAAAATTATTTGTTCAATCTTAATTCGAATATGAGAGCCAAGTATGACAAATAAATCGCACAAGTAACTCCAGCTGATTACGCATTCGAACAGAGTCTATAAATATTTGTTATGCGCATTGATATAGCTCCGATAAGGTGAAAACTTCAGCAGTGGCGATTGACTGAAGGATTACATGAACGACTAAAAAACAAACCAACATTCCAGTCACCTAATAGGGGTACTAGGAAACTCGTTTTCAATCTCCCTCTTTTCTCTTGTGAACTATATAAGGAATATTTTGTTGCTAGCCGGACCAAAACAGCTTAATAGATTACGTCAATGTACCATCTTATTGTCCGTTTGATCAAGCCGTTAAGATAATTTCAGGGGCTATATTTCCGTTATGAATAGTAATTATTACACAGGACTTGGTTTGAGATATAAACTTATCGAAAAAGTAAGGTTGTAAATACGAAATTTTTCTCTAAACCAAATGAATAGTTTGTTACTCCACTCTACTTTGCCATTAAATAGTACACTAACTAAGTAACACGGTAAACCAGCAATTATTTATTAGTTTATATACGTCGTTGATGACTTGTTGTCCAATTATTTATGATGTATCTTGCTCTTATTTGTTCGTTTGGTGTTTTAAGTAGCAAATCAACTAGATCAGTTCTTTGCAGTAGTATGTTCGACAGAATTTGTCTCTAAGGTGCTAGCTGTGTTTTTTCATGACTAGGCTAGTAATTGGTTTTTCGAGTTATAATATCATTATTTTGTTCCCAGCCTATTATGTAGTCTCCCTTATTCCCTGCACTTTCTGGCTTGTTTGTGTATAATTGATACTTTTTGTTTTATAGTGTAATGTTGTGCGGTATATGTGGATATAATTCGTTTTTTTAATATAAATGTAGTAGGAGCTGATTGCTCCTGAACTCATGACAGGGCATGGAGAGAAGCTTGCGAAAAGCAGATCGAAAGGAGCTTAGCTTTTGACTAACGATCAATTGTGGTGATCGGGCTTGTAATTGGCATATCAAACACATTAAGGTATAGAATAAATAATAGACTAAAATAGAATCAGAATTCTGATCAGTGACTTGGCACGTAATATTTGTCAACGGC
The DNA here is from genome assembly GCF_000237925.1 of Schistosoma mansoni. NCBI lineage: Eukaryota > Metazoa > Platyhelminthes > Trematoda > Strigeidida > Schistosomatidae > Schistosoma > Schistosoma mansoni. The sequence continues at coordinate 14,024,152 of NC_031497.1, forward strand.
CACAAGATAACTGTGACCATTTCTGACTCATTGACCTCAAAGTCAGTTTACGTCTACTTCATCATTCTTAAAAAATTCCTGTCATGGTTTTGTTGGTGTTATATCGATTGCCGGGTTGGGTTGACCTAGCTATCATAGGAAACAGATCTTGAATATTTATGCTTCTCATAGCACTGGCAGAATATTGTTAGTAGCAGCAACTTTAGTGAGCTAATAGTCTTTTAACCATTCGAATCAGTGAGTCAAACAACTTCCTCTTATAACCTGTGTTAATGTTTTGATATTTTGATGAAAATTAGTATGCCTATTACCGATCAAATTAAGGGACATTAATAGTATTTGTTGGTTGAATTCGTTCTAACTAGAAGACGCACTTCGTCACAGTGATGGCTAAGGTGTTCCCAATGCATATGTGTATTGTAATAGTTTGTCCCACTAAACGAGAGCTTCTTGAAGCTTTAACCTATTGGCTAAGACACTCGACTTTTGTGTACTAAGTCCCAGGTCCAATCGTCTCTGAATAGTATCATTAACCCTGACACTTACAGTGTGGTTCGTACATAAGTACTTCATGAATAAATTAATTAAAAGTTTTCTCAATATTAACTTGGAGCTCACATTAGTTACTTCGAATCGAATAAACTCTTATCGTTAAGTATTTAAGTGATATCGATAGCAATATAAAGTTTCATACTCTATGACAGCTACTTTCTTAATGTACATGTATCCATGACTAAATTCACTATTGAAATCCAGGTAGAATGTTATTACCCATTTGAGAATAAAAGAGTTGTTTTAATGTGCATGATTCGACATTGCAGTTTATTCACAAATTTCACATGTATCTCATTGAATTTGAATGTAACATCAAACGATAATGTGAATTTTTTGTCTTGACTTTGTTGAAGATATTCTGTCTTTTTTTTCATGTACTTGGTTGGAGCATTGCATCTACTTCTTCAGCAGTTGATGAGAGAACAAACTCATACTGTTCCTAAATTTAAGAAAAACCACGAAGTATTGCTATCAAATAAAAGTCCCTAGTCATACTTAAATAGTAAAATAATTGTTCTCCATACGAGCAAGTTAGCACACTTATGTGTTTGTCCCACACAACATTCAGGTTATATAATTCAAACCAAATCATAGAATATTTCATTCATAATATAGAGGCGCTTTAGTTTAAATCAAGTTGCGATCTGTCTTCCAATCTGCCATGTCATATGAATGCCTGTAACAACTTTCTTCACCTTGTATATTAAATCTGGCACCTGTTCGGGCAGTTAAATTTCGTAATATCAATCAGTCGTGGAAATTGAAGAATTCCTATATCAAAATATAATCTATCTTAGGGCTTGTCATCAACTATAAGTAAGATTTCCAATGTGCATAACTTGAAAAAGGTAATGAAATGTCTACATTAACATGGAAATCATGACTAAAAGGTACGGGTAGGTGGTTGCAACGCACAGTGGCCCTAAGGTTCCGATAAAAAAAATCAGACCATGGACTGTTAACCGTCTCGGTTGTTCCATGTCGTAAGGACAAGTTATCTCGCCTTCACATAAGTATATTTCTCAACATCGGTTGTACATCACAGAACATATCGTAAGAGTTTTAAGTGGATAAGCACACAGTTGTGCTAGTTCATTCAAGAGAATTGTCATGATCTGAGAAAGTATATTGCTCATTAACTCGATATGATTAACTGTCCCAGGTAGGTTTCTTCTGAGATACTCGTTTCAAAACAATAAAAACAGCCATATAGTTTTCTGTGCATAATTTCCACGTATCCTAAGTTCACTATGTTGAATGGACTCTGTTGATGTTAAGTGGTTGAGTACAGTTCGATTCTTGACTAGTAGACTGACGATAGAACTAGCTCATCACCTTAAACTGTGTACGTCTGTTAAAATACAAAACTGTAACTTCAACAGAAAGGAGCTTTTCGTATTCAGAATAGCCAATAAAAATCATAAGCCTACAGATCCGTGCACACACCATTTAACTAAACCTGTATCACCTAGTTGGTAATATTATTTTTCCATATTCTTAGAATCTAAAACCTAAGAATTGGAATGAACTCATGTAGATATTATCTAATCCCTTCTCTTTTTTCTTTTACAAAAAATAGGGGACCTACCAATGTTTTAATCATATTTGGCCTTTGATCTCTTAGATGTTCCAGTGAAGCAGCTATATCGATTTCTTTTACACCCTTAGTGATACGATTTAGGACCAGATCCAACAAAATATAGGCACCTGTTCGTCCGCATCCATCACTAAGAATAAAATTAATAGAAATTACATCTGTGAGCCAGTAGGGAGTTGTAAATTTATTTTCTTACGAACTTATTTAATCATGAATGAAGCTTAACTCTCATAAGTGGAATCCTAGACAAACAATCTGCGTCTTGTCATTCATCACCATAATGAACAATAAGGTCTGAAATGGAAAGAGGTGGCTCAACAATCAATTTGCTCGACTTTCATTCATCATTTTACTAGACCGAATCCCTTGCCGCTTCGTTTAGGCAGCTGGGTGGCATCGCTACACCTCATACTTGAATTGTGGCTTAAAACCAAATATACTAAATTGTGCCTGATAACCGAGTTGGATTGAATGAAAGAAACTTCTCAGTTGTTAGTCTCGAAGCTTCAAAAGCAACACAGTGATAAGAAACTGTATGCTATTTGATTGGAATTAGTCCAAATAGTCAATCCATTTATTCTTCACATTTGACTATCGAACCTGTTTATTTCCTTTTCTCTATTTATGTTGATTTTCTCGTTATTCTTATACCTCCCTTTTATTTTGTTCCATCTTTTCTCCTACGTTGTAAAAGACTTTTAGTCAATGTACTAAATTACTTCATGTAACTGAATTCAGAAAACAGTTATTCACAATTAATCTTAGTAAGATATGAAACTAAATTACGGTAATAACTTTGTTATGATGGAAAGTCTCAGAGGTCTGATCTGATACACACCGTGCTACGCGCAGCCAACCACTGAATTAGAATATAAGACTGAAAGGAAGTCTATTGGGCTACCAAGTACATGTATAAATACTCATTTATATATAAATGTACATTTCTACCCCCCTAAAAAATCAATGTATTCTTTAGCTAATGGTATGCATTTGTCTCTTCAATATCTAATCGACATCAAATGACCTCATTTGGCTAATTCTGATTGACCTGTTATATCATACTCTAAATAACCTGATTTTAAATTTGATATTCACTCATTTAGTGCACTAATTCCCCATTTTATTACATATTTGTAACGTTTACTGTATGGAATTTTCTTTATTCATTCTATCAAGCTAATTTTTTTTAGTCCCTTTCAGTATTATATTTCGTCTTACTGAGTATTTACCATTATATTTTTAGTCTACTAACTGAACGAGAATTTTATCAGATAACTGATATTACAAAACGCGTTTGTTACTTCAGGTATACGTGGTTTTCGACTTCCAACTTACATAACTACAATACTTGGTTTATTAACACGTCAGCTCATGAATATAAATTCATCTTAAACATTTCAGTAAACATTAGAACAAAATCTATGATCATTAGCATGTAATATCATAGATTTTATTGTTCACTGCTATTTTTTATGAGGTAAAGAGAAACTGCCAGTAGAATTCTTCATAACTAAAAAGATTTGGTGAAAGATTTTTACTCACCAGCAGTGAACCACAATAGGGCTCATTATTCCCCGGAATGAACGATTGACCTTCCTGGAGTTTTAAAGAAACAGATAAACAATTAGATTTTCTTTTAAAGGTCAGTAAGTAACAGTCTCTAAGTTGTTCACTTAAATACAAAAGTTTTACCCATAGAAATATACAAGTGTATAGGACTAGTGGCTTATAATTGCGTTGATTGAAAGTATCATACTCAATAATTATGTTACCTGGGAGCTGATATGATGGAATTATTTTATTCACAGATTACCCAAATCATCTAAAGTTTCTTGTTATTTCATAAATTTGAAAAATTGTCTTAACGTACTTTCCGAGGAAAATTTACTCCCTTATTGATTTCGAACCGACTACCTTTATATCTTTTGCGGGTTCATTAACGTTGAACGATTGAACTACGTCACAGTAATAATATACATTACTCAGATTTAACAAATCTATCCTATGTGTGGCTTCTGATGATGACTTAAATCTTTAGATACCTACATATAAATTTAACGATGACTAACACCCACAAGAACTAAATGTCGAATATCTTCCTCATTGATCACTACCCTTGTTGGTACTTTATGTTTGGATAAAAGTTGTGTTCTATCTTCATTCCTGCTACAGTTTTGCACATAATCGTTTCCTAATGGAAAAGCAATCATACCTCTACAAACGCTTTTTGATGTAAATAATATCACTTAATACAATCAAACTTACCGTCTGAATTCCAACATAGGCTTACTATTTTCCATCAGATTCTCATCTTTCCATGTAAGATAATGAAACTGGGTAACGGTACGTGTTTCATTTGTCACAATGCTTTTAAGATAAAATGAACGAATAATGTAATTATCGCTCCAACTGTGTTCGGAAACCAGGTGTACCTGTCGAAAGATAGAAATTCTCGTGATTAGTAACGACTGTATCATATCCGAAACTCCATAGTTCTGTGTTTCTTATGACAAAGTATTACGTTTAGTTTCATTTCACTGGCTTATAATTTCCAACAAAACTAAGGGGGAAGAATTTGACTATAAATGTAAAATGTTCGATGAAGACGTGACTACAACTACATAAATGAGAAAAATCTAAAAACCAAAAAGTTATGCTTAAAACTATTATACGTTAACATAGTAACATGCTTATTACAAGTAGTCTGTTTGTTTCAGTGTGAAAGTATTTGGTTCGCCTATCCAGATTGCATCAACATACAAGAATAACTATATCGATCAAATATGAATAGTGGAATTCCTCCTATGTTTTTGAAATAGTCTCTTTCATAAAACACATTAGATGTTTAGTTTAAATTCGTGCTTAAACAAGATATTTAAGTCCCTCTAGATGCTAGTAATAAGTCTAAACAGACACTCAATTTTATACTTTATTAAGTGGATTAAAAATCCATATTCAAAGCGTTTTTTATATTTCCTTTCCAAAATGATTTGATTAAGTATTCATCGTTAAGGAAAAGGTTGATTCACCAGGACAACATGCCGTTCATTAATCAATTTGAACACAGGACTTATCAAACAAACAAAAGGATTTTAAAAATTTAACCAAGAGTTTTAATTTACAAGTTAAAACACTGAACTAATAAGGTAAATCCTATATGAAATTCCATCATACTGTCTAAATATAATGGATAAAATGAGTAGTGATTTTGGGAGACTTACTTCAAAAGAACCATAAACTTGACTACCTTCATTAGGCCAATATTTCACTGAAGCATCATTCAATTCAAACTGATCAATTTCATCCATTCTTTTTAATTCATCAGTACGTTCTAAGCAAACTATTACAACACATCCTTGTTCCCAAACCATTAACCAAAAATCTGGAACTGATTTGACTGTTGGCGTTATTGTAGCGATATAAACAGGATTTCTTGGATTAGTGTCATACTAAGTAGAAATAAAATGAAATAATTTGAGTATTTAAGTAAAATTCAATGAATTCTCAGCATTATTATTTTATAAATGTACGGGGAAAACGCCTTAGTCAACTGAATGTCTCAGTCCATTGTTATTTTAAGTTAATGTTCTGTAACTAACTTAATCTTTTATTGAGTTAATAACGACATGAAGCCTGATGTTTCTATGTGTTAATGTCTGTGAAATTACTCGTTGTGGATTATGCTTCCATTTTGTTTAAAAATCAGTGTCATCTAAAAATTTCACTGAACTGTATTGAAATTGAGTTCAGTTGTCGTAAATATTGTATTCAGTGCAATAAATATTAATTCTATTTGTGCCTTTCATCGTCATATCCTTCATGCTGTTACCTTTTGTGTATCGCACTATATTACTGAATAATTTTCAGTAACCAATGTCATTGTCAGTCATTTTTGAGCATACAGATGACAACGATTGTTGTACGATTTTTCATTGTATTTACACGAACCTGTGATATTCAATACATTTATAATTCCTCTAGTAATCACTCCTTTGATACTTAGAAAATTGATTCGTGATTGTAAAGATAAACAAAAATGATGTTAATCGACGAATGATAAGCTGCCATACGATGACTCCTCATGATACCAAATCATTGATGTAAGCCTACACTACCCCTGGATGATTTGAGGTCAAATCATAAGATCACTAGTTAGAATATATTTTTAAATGATGGAGTAACATGATAAGTTAACATATACAAGTTATTAATAGAAAAATAAACATGATCAAATGTCATAGTTGATTGAAGAAATCAGTTTTGTAAGACACTCACTATCCAGTGAATTAAGTCCTGACCATTAATAATAATTCTGACCCATAATATTAATTAAGAAATGTATCTTCTTAATTTCTTGTTTGTTCTTTGAAAACCTATTTATTCACAGCAGTCCCCATATTTTATGTACTTATTTCTCGCTTAGATTATTGGTATTCATCATTGTAGTTTCTGTGAATGATTCCCGTATAACTATTGCAGGAATCACATCTTCCTTGATTGAACGTTGACCCAGTAAAAACCTGAAATAGCTCAATAATTGGGGCTTTTGAAATAGATTTTTTATGTCATTGTTATTAACGGGACCTTATTGTAGTCGAGTCGTGTTTTGATTTCGGGATTTGACAGTTCATTCATTCGGTTTGAATCGTTGAGTAAACTTAGTAATGACTTCGGTGTTAGTTCAAAAGATTTAATGAACCTTGTGTTAAATCTTACTTGAGTTTAAATATACATCAGACTAATTGCTAGTGTATGGTTCATTAAAATTTTTAAGCTGTCTACTAAACTAATGAATTACAGTAGCCGTAACGTTTCTTGACATGGAACGTTTATTCAAAGAGGTACTTATGATATAGTTATAAATAAGAATTTAAACCGTTAGATGTCTTTTTCAGTCTTATCAGGATTTATCTGTCTAGGTGTAGAAATTCCAGTTCATATCTTACGGTGACAATTAACCCAACTAATTATTTTGGTAAAATAATATTCTGCAGCAAATACACTTTGTATATAATAATATGCCCACGTGTTAGTACACTTGATTTACAGATTTTATTGTATGTGAAAATAATGGATGAGTTTAAATGTTGGTTCTAGAAAGAAATAACAGTACAACTTACAGAATAAAAATAATTCACTCTTTAGTTCTTTCTTCTATTTCTAGCTTACATTACCCTTCTGAAAATTGTCTATTTTATATGTTCCCAGTGAATCTCATTATCAAATATTGTCATTTGAATAATCAAAAGTATGAAAATTACAGTAATATTATGTATGCTTACCAGTAAACTTGCATTAATGTAATCGTTATCGCCAGATCGAAGTTTAACTCGAGATTGATCATCTAAAAACACATTAAAAGTATATGTGGTCAAAAGTTACGGTGTCCAGAAATATCATTTTTAAATCTTGAAAGTTTTCTATTGATACCAGTTAAGAGACTACCATAATCCAGGTAATATGACCAAACAAGTGTTAAAAATGATGAATGCCATGTAATGTAACCCAAAAAAACTTAAATCGAAAGTGCCTGTTCTTTTGACTTAACAGCAGAGACTCAGTTTTGCTATGCTCATTAGGAAATCGTAAAGTCTTGAATTGTTTGTATAATCCCGAAAATCGAGAACTGGTCTGAGAGAGATGACTAGATATCAATTTTGACTGAATAAAAAAACCTATTGTTGTGGAAGAGAAATGCCTAGAAATTAACATTCATTAAATACTTGGTAAATACATAGTTTTAGAACTTACAGTACAGTTAAATCAGAAACGTACATGGTATTGGTGCACATCCTCGATTTTTAGACTGATTTTTTGGATTTTTACCTTCTTCATACAAAATACTTTCCTCAGACACATACTTATCAATTGAATTCCAATCTTCTGTGAGTTGATTTCTATCTTGCAAATGTTTTTCCATATATGACTACATAAAAGTAAAGAAAACTGTTTGATAATGCAAATTTCAAATTAACGTTTCTTACCAAGTCAGACTTAGGGCTACGGATATCACCAATAAATGATGAAGAGTCTCAAACTATTAGACCTTGAAAGATTCGGTTATGTGTTTACACATAATTAATTTTACCATCACTTTAGAGTGTTGTTATAATTGTCTTCAGTGATGGAACGTTTCACTTATATTTTATCTTTATCTTACTCTTGAGTCCATAATAGATCCTTAAGAATGCATATCATGCATAAAAACAGCAATAATGCAAATGGACATGCAGTAAAGCATTCTGTTTAAGCTCCCTAATTTCAGAACATGGAATGACAACAAAGTAAATGGTCAAAAAGCCAAGTTAATATGATATATGATGACCGAGAAATGACAAGTTTTCAAAGCATCTAAACTACGGACCATGTTTACACTAATTGAAACAAAGCTTTTATAATCTTTCTTAATAATGTAAGCGTTATGATCAGTAAACATCTTTCTCAGTCGAAAAAATGGTTTGATGTTGTCACTCGATCACTGAATCCGGCAATCGAACTAAGTACACTGCCCATTATCATGGAAAATTCTGCCTCATTATGGTAGCAACTACTTCAGAAACCATTATATATATATATATATATATATATATATATATACCCCTTTGAAAAACAATTCATTTCCTAGCCGATGTTGTGCACTTGTCCTTCAGATTACTTTTGATCGCCATAGATGGACCTTCTCATTTGGCTACTTCTGATTGGCTCACCATATCATATATGGTTAAACAATATTTGCTTTCGGCAATTTTTTTAACTGGATATGGCGGTAACTTCCCCAACAGATTTACTGTGATTCGCGAAAAACGAAACATCATAGAGCACATGTAAAATATTTTGTATCTTATTTTCCCACATCAAATTAATATAAGGGTGAATGTACTAGCCTTTTTAATAATATAATCATAGATACTAAACTGAATAACCTTAAGTATTATAACAAGATAAAAAAAACAATTTGGCAAAAAAACGTTTTTCAGTTTTGAAACATTTAGTAAGTATGAGACGAAAAAACAGATAAGTAATATAATGAACTTACTAAAATTACATGTCCAGTTGGAACATCAATACTACATGGGATTGGTTCACTTGACCTGATTAATTTAAATTCAACAAAGGAATATACTATTTTTAATTTTATGTACTAATTTACAGAAAGAAAAACTATTTTTTTTATTTTTCAAATAGTGAAATTGATTTATACCCATTGGGTAATATTATCGATCAATTTCAATTAAAGATAAGAATTCATCCGATTTATCTTATATTTATTAAGTGTAATATCTTCACAAAAATTAATTGTAACATTTATTACAAGCTGATTAGAGTAATAGATAAGTTGAAGTAAAACACACAAGACCCTAACAAAGAATCTTTGTTTGTAAGAATAATTGAATCTGAAAGATCCCCACAGTGAATAATTGTTTTCTACTGACCTAAAACTCCATCAAAATTTGTTACAAAAACCAGTATATATATATATATATATACATCAGCGGTAGTGGCCAAGTTGAAACTGAAGCTGAAGAAGCACTGCACAAATGAACAAACAGCACTACAAAAGTTCAATACAGCTTTCCTTCGAAGTACTAAAAAGTTCAGCGAATTCAAGGTAGCTTTAAGTAATAAGTCACAAGTGTTACAGGACCCATTAGATGAGGAAACCACTATGAAGAACAACCAGAAAAGGATCAAAGAAGCACTAACTTCAATGTGCCACGAGGTGCTGTACCTCAGAGGAAACACTACCATGATGAATGGATGTCTGTAAACAGCCTGAACAGAATTCGAAAAAGAGAGCACAAGAAGACATAAATCACCAGCAGCCAAACAAGAGAAAAGAAAGCAAAGACACAAGCCAAATGCACCGAAGCAAACAAGCGAGTGAAGAAGCGCACTGAGACTGATAAGCGGAAATATATGGAAGACTCAATGATTACACAGGAAAAGCTCTAAGAGAAGGAAATATGAAACAACCATATAATACAATCAAGAAACTAGCAGGGAAACATGGTAAACAAGAGCGACCCGTCTGGAACAACGAAGGTGAACCCTTCACTGAGATTCAAGATGAGCAGAACATGTGGCAGAGCTCTTGAGTAGACCAGCCCTCATGAACAAAGCGCATAACAAAACCACTCCAACGGGCCTCCCTATAGTTAGGATCCCACTGACATTGCGGTGTACTCGATGCTTTACGATTTATGTATATACCTAACATTTCAAAATAACATAGGTCACTGTTTACAGATTTGTATATGTTCAAATTGTTTTAAAACCGTTCAATTCAATAAATACAACAAAACCGGTTCGTATGATTAGTAAAGAAGAGGGACACAGCATCTTTTTCTAAATTTGATTCATTTTTGCAATGAATTTAATGTCTGAGGGCATGACAACTGTGCCACAATCAGGTTTGATTGTTTGACATCTAAAATCACTTCATACAACAAGGTCGTTATACATCACCTCATTCCAATTGACGCAAACAGTGAAGATGAACTTAGTCAAAATGAAAATATTAACAGAGAATTCCAGTTCGGCAGTAATTGATTCAAACCTAAGATATAGATCAGAAGTTTCTTAAACTAAAATAAAACAGTTGTCCAGTTTTCAAATTTAAAACCATACCTAAACCACTTATTTACATCAGTGGATTAATGGATTTCGTAAAGTGGATTTATGGTTTCATAGATGCGATTTATCGTAGTAATGATGCAGAATAGATTTCTTGATAAGAGTGCTATAGTAAGTAAAAGCGATTGAAAAAGAACAGTCAGTGAATCTCGATTTAGCATTACTAGAGTAAATTTGAAAGTTTTGTATTTAAACCTAACGAAATCATAAGTAATAAAGGTTACATTACATAGCATTGCGATTATAAATGATTTCATCAAAGAGAATGACTTCTATAGTCATTTTTATTATCAATTTCTTTTACAAATCATTCCAGCAACTACCAACTTCCTGGAAATGATGGAAATTCGTTTCATTTTCAATTTGCCTTTTTCTAGCAGGAAGTACTTCATTCGTTTATTTTCCGAACGATCATTTGAGCCTCTATTTCTTGATACTTTAATCACATAACAATTAACAATATTTTTATATTTTTCCAAGAAACTATATTGTATAGTGTGGTATAGTGAATACTAATGAAAATTGTTTTATGCATTCAATACAGACAGAAAATTAAAAATGACTTGATTCAACTTTTGATTTTTTTAAAAATCCAATCACCTTAATCTTTTATAAAAGTATATCCATAATATAGACTATGCGATTATCAAATTTTGCAATTTATATGTACATAGTGAACATTTATCCATTTTTGATTTGTTTATTGTTTACACAGAAGTAGCTAACTTACTTATTTAACATGAAAACATCTGTGTATGAAAACGATACATCTTTCCCAACGCTTTGAAATGGTTCCAATGTGTTTTCATTAGTTGATGTTTGTAGTAATTCATGAGTATTACATTCATTATTTGTGGTCATACGTCTTACAACCCACATTGTATCTGTAGACAATATTAATTCACTTTCAACTGGTATATATGAGGTCCGACTATTCATAGACTCGAAAATGTTTGCTGATTTATCATTCTGTATTTCAAGTGTTTCATTTTGTTTCATTACTCATTATAACAGTTAACTTTTTTTGGAAACATCATATACGTATGTATAAGTATAGTCTAAATAAAGTGACCAATTATTTGATTATAATTTAAAAATCAATAAAATTAGTCAATATTTAGCCATATATCTTAAATCTCATAGGTTATTTTTCTATTTTTACCATTGTTTATGTGCACTGAGCACACGCGTAAATTTAAAAATACCGTTTTCTTTTAACAGATTGGTTGATTCATGTGATAGCAAATAGTTAGTGAATGTACTAATATCATTATCATAGTCAATTTAATCAGTGTATGTTTAAATTACTTTCTTCAATATTATTTTTATTATTAAACGGAAGTAATGTCATGTGTATAATTATGATAATTTTCCATAAGTACATTCACTAAAATAGTTTTTACATTCACAGTTAGTAAGTGGATATCATTAAAAAAACTAGTGTGGGATTTGATAATTTGTCTAGATATTTCCTGATTAGTTGAGTTAGTGGAGATTTAAGAAAAAGAGAAAAAAACCAATAGAACATGTGACCACATGAAGGCTTTTTAAATACTGGTGATTCAGTCAGTCAGTCACAACGTAGAACTTCGTACGTACGTACATCAGTTCGAGTTGCCATACCACATTAGCACAGAGATGCAGTTGTCGATTCAAATCCCATAGCGGTAGAAGTAGTAGGAGTATAAGCATTATGTCAAACATTAGTGTTTGAAGATGTTATTGAAGGAGTATAATCCAGTGAAATAAATTTGGAATGAGAAAAAGGATAGGGACATGAAGAATTCAGAAGATTAGAATTCGGGAGAACACAAAGAGTGGATGCACCTTAGCCATTGCAAACGATTTTGAGCCATGTCATTCAAGGTCTCTAACCATCAGTTGCTATCATCTTGGGGATCCCAACCAGGTATTCTACATCTACCAACATGGCTCAGTCCACTTGTCAGCGACTTATGGATTTATGCCACATTTTGGTCTGGCCACGCCCAAATACTGGTGATTAGATAATCTGAAGGTAATTTTGTGATGTATTCTATGTTATTTTATACATTTATGCTTGTCACAAACCTAGATAGATGAGATTTTGTAAAATCAAGAGAATACTAAAAATAATTATGAACTGTACAATAAATTTAAAACAACAAAATTACTTACCAAGATGAAACACTACTTTGTTGAGATCCAGACAGGTTATTGTTATGTGAAAGCTTTTTACGTTCTAGATGAGGTGAATCATCTGATTGACAAGATAATTTCTCATTTGATTCACTTTTAGATTTACGCTGGAATCATAAAGTTAGATGTTGAATGATCATAAAATTGTATACATTGATTGGTCAATATTTTTATCGTCATAAAAACACATGTCTATTGTATCTTTTTTTTAAAGAGTTTCCATTATTTCAATTACTACCAAGAGTATATCTATGCAATTCAAGAAACAATATCTTAAAGTCCTAATATACATAATTAACAAATTTCTGAACTTCTATAGATGGAAAACTAGTTTAACAATTAAAACTAGACAAAATTTACATGATTTATTAATCAGTAGCTTTGTAGAAAATACAATGACTTGTAATCTACAGTTTCATGATGTTAGTTCCTTTGATAAACATTTTTAATCAAAAACAACATGCATCATGAAGTGAAGTGAATTAATTTCATTCTATATGCATTAGTCCTTCCACATACCGACTAATTTGTGGGAATAAATAAGATGATTTGACAAATGTAACTGATCAATAATCAGTCCATAGAGAAAGAGACTACGATCAAACAACTGTTCTGCTGCAATCACCGCCCTTTCATACGAGTTTGAATGTACACTCCCACTTAAACTATCCCGTAAACAAGTTATCGTTCAACAACTGCCTACTTTCTAGTTTAACAGACTATATTAATGTTAGAATTCACCAACACTACACAGAATTCAGCCTTGGAATTTCGGATCTTAAGTAAACCATGATTTTTTTAAATTATCAGGCAGAAACTGAGTGATCAATATCTTCATGGGCACTTTCAGTATAGCCCAGAAATTATCCAATCATGTTAATTTTATCTTTCTCAATTTCAAGATGGTTTAAAATTCAATGAGTGATAACTTTTGATTACTAAAGAAATCCACCACGAAGGTAATTCCTGATTATTATGATAGAGGGTTCGTGTTAGTCATTTCTCAGTTGGGTAGGCTAGATGGTTCGATAAGTCTTCGGTTGATATGTTTAGTTTTATGTTTAAAATATCACTCCATCATTTAAGATCAATATAATATCTAAGTGAAATGTTCTGAAATCTGGAAACAGTGGGGAATATAGGCTGATAATTGGTTCAAAAATGATGTAAGTTAATTATCCCTTCTTTACTATTTTTTGCTGGCAATGAATGGTGATAAGATCATTCTTATAAGCAAAAAAATTGATTGGAACTGATGCTGTGAACGTTTTTCTCCATAACAAGAATATTTCAAAATGTAAGCTTTCATTAAATAGTGTTACTTAGATAGATGAGCTGCAATAATAGCTATGCAACAAATTTATGACTACTTAAAGGTTGATATCATTTAAAACTTTTTTTTTAATCATTCGGTAGGATGTTCCCAACATAGCCTTCGCTAGTGTACACAATTGGGGTGTATTTTAAAGCATAACATGCATTCCAACTATTATATGAGTTAATTTTACTTAACTTTTCAGTGAACTCTTCACGGAATTTGCAAACATCTCAGCTCTTTATTCGAAATATTTTCTCATCAAATACAGAAAAATGGACAACTTTATATTAAATTGTCATGTTTTAAACTGATTACCTTTGTTCGACAGATTTGAACTATATAAATTGCTGTAAGTATAACAACTGCAGTAAGTATGGTTGAACACAGAACTATTGTCATTGTATATTTTTCCCATTTAACTTGGCCAGTTTTTCTTAGAGTTTCACCGTCTACAGAACGATGAAGAAGCGACGGTTGGGGGGATTCAGTAGGAGCATTTGTACTGGAATGTGTATTTACTGTATTCACAGCCTTTCCGCCAAAAATAAATGGCAAAAAGTCATTGAAAGAAGAAGGAACAAACAATGTGATAATATTCATGTTTATCCTTTCAAAGGGAAATATGATAACTCAGACATTTATTAAAGTCACTATTGGATATTCAATTACTTAATAATCTTTTGTTGTTAGAGGTAGTCAGTAAGAAACTGTGGACACTGTTTCGTGTTAATCTGACTGAGTGGCTTAGTGGTAGCGTCTCAGATTCTGAAGATGGCTGTCGAGGATTCGAACCGTACATGGAACATGACGAGTGCCAACTAGCACTAAATCTAGGTCTAGAGTTTCTTGCCAATTACTTTCAACTATTCATTACCTCAACAGAGTACACACGATGTCAAGTCAATTAAACTAGTGGCCACAGTACGACTTAATTTATGGAACTCGATCAGCAATAAAGGATCAGACAAGCATGACATTGTTTCCTACTCAGTGATCAATCAGCATTAAATATTTTCAAAGACATGATGGCCTGCCAAAATGTATTGAAGAAACAAACCTTGGTGGATATCGCATGTTAATGATTCAGGTCTATCTGACACATCTTGAGACGGATTAAGATAAAAGGTCCAAATGACATGTGTACGGCTTACATGTTTATTTTTTTTTCTATTTTATATCTCTGTATTAATCCAACAACTAGCCCAAGGTCATTAAAATTATAATTAGCTGATAAAACAATATCACATTCAGTTAATAAGAATTAGCTAGAACCAAAATGCATTAAAATAATTTTGTTGTTGTTTCGCACGGTACTGATAAATTGAATATATCCATAGTGCACAGTATATTACTCTCATAATTTGTAGAGATAGACCCATTGGACTAATTTAAACCCTTGAAAAATAAAGCTAATAATAATAATATTTACGAACAACTCCCTCTCATATACTGGCAACAATTTATATCAAGTAGATTTACTCACGATTCGGAACTACGTTCTGACTACGTTATACAACTTAACTTATTTATTTATTTATTTATTTAAACACATATATATTGGTACAAAAGGGCACCAGATACATATGCGCCACACAAAATAACGAAAGTAGGAAGAGAAGGGATGAAAAGATAAGGCGGACTGAAATGTACAACCAGAAGAGCTCTTTCAGTTAAGAAAGTTAGAACCACTCTTTATGTAGAAAGTAAAAGAAGGTTACAGAAGGATCGCCACTGGCTTCTATTCTGAGCCATATCTGATAACGTCTCTAGCCACTGTGTTGCACCATCTCTCGGACCCCAGCCAGGGAGTCGTGAAGGACCAACAGAAGCTAGCCCTTTGCAGCTCTCTTTCATGCCACGACACCATGTCATACACTGACCTCCTCTCCGCTTTTTCCAACCAGTCCCAGAGTCGGCAAATAATTCACGGCGTGGAAGTCTCTGGGACGACATTCGTAAAACATGTCCAAGCCACCGAAGTCGGTGTTTCAAGATGGTGACACCAATTGAATTATCGTCTCTGCGCCCGAACACACGATGCCGAACCTCTGCATTACTAACATGGTGTTGCCACTGAATGTCAGCAATCCTTCGGAGACAACGATGATCGAACACAGAGAGACGTCTAACATCCTCAACTCGGAGAGGCCAGGTTTCACAAGCACAGAGCAAAACTGATCTCACCGACGCGTTGTAGATCCGACCTTTTACAGCCAGACTAACATCACGAAGACGCCAAAGATGGCCCAGATTGGCATAAGCCGCTCTGGCTTTCATTATACGTGCATCAATCTCATCACTCACGCCCCCACCAGCACTTATGTAGCTACCTAGATACACGAACTTCTCAACTACTTCAATCTGCACACCATCCAGGGTGAGTACAGGATTAGAATCCTGCCAGTCTTGTAGGAGTACTTTGCACTTGGAGGGTGCAAAGCACATGCTGTACCTGTGGACACTGATTGCCAACTGATTAAGTGCGGATTGCATGCCTTGGGCATTATCGCACAGTAAGACAATATCATCCGCATACTCGAGGTCGAGAAGTCGTTCTCCAGGCAACATATCCACACCGCCATTACTTACATCCATCAGAGCTGTTTCCAGGATGTCGTCGATGGCAAAGTTGAAGAGGAATGGTGAGATCGGGCAACCCTGCCTAACCCCACTGCTCGAATGGAACAAGGGAGAAAGGTGTTTGTATGCCCTCACTCTGCCTGAGGTGTTTGTATACAGGGCCTTTAAGATGTTAATGAACTTCTCAGGCACACTCTTCTTCAATAGACAATCCCAGAGAACAGTCCTGTCCAACGAATCGAAGGCAGCCCTGATATCAAGAAACACTACGATTGTTGGCCTGCGATAAGTATGACGGTGTTCTAACATTTGGCGGAGGGTGAAGATGTGATCAATGCATCCTCGACCAGAACGAAAACCAGCCTGCTCCTCACGAGTCAATCGTTCTCGGGTTTTAAACAACCTACGAAGAATGACAGAAGCCAATAGTTTGGACGCAATTGGAAGTAGACTTATACCCCGATAGTTGTTACAGGAACGACGTGAACCCTTTTTAAAGATAGGGACGACTATTGACTCATTCCATGATGTTGGAACACTTTCTTGCTCCCAAACCTTTGCAAACAACACCGTCAGTTCCTTAGCCAGAAAGTCACCACCATCTTTAAAAAGAGCCGGAGGTAAGTCATCTGGGCCCGGTGATTTGTAGCGCTTCAAGAGTTGGAGTTCCTTGCGGACTTCCGCCTCGTTTGGTGGATCAGTCGTCACCGGCCATGGGGGGCAGGACAAACTGGTTGATGTTGCAGCAGGCCAGTTGAACTGCCCTTCGAAAAATTCCGCCTAACAACATACTATCAGTTAAGTTGTATAGTGCGTCACTGCCCCCAAATGCCCTGGTACGGCCGAGAGTGGGGAGAGTCCACTCTCCCTCTCGAAATGCTCTCACATGGCCACGCGAATATATAGCCTCTGCTAGGGAAGTCCTACTCACTGTCTTCTCGTGGCGGGGGTGTTGTTTACGAAAGTGAGAGGACGAAAAGCGAATGTCCGGCTCTTTAACCGGGTTGGTGGATATGGAGGATCCACCTAGGGGAGTTGGAAAACCCTGATTCCAAACCAATAGTGCACATGGGCTCCAGTATCCTGATGGAACGAATGGCGAATGAACCAATTGTTGGTCACCGGCTACCATGGGACTGCATCTCCTCACGATGCTCCACTGCCTTGTGGATCAGACTTTTAGGTCAAAGGCTCGGGGTGTGGCCCCCTAAGAAAACCACCTGCTTCGGTTTGGGCACCCGGGCAGTATCACAGCCCACACACAAATGACATGAAATGACGCACTATACAACTTAACTGATAGTATGTTGTTTCCTAGCTGTATATTTTTGGTATTCTTAATTAATCCTTCAGATCTATGAATATCTATATTAGGCTATAATAACACATTTGGAGTTAAAAAATTTTTTACTATTCTCGACAAACTATTATCGATGACAAACAAACTATGTCACCACTTTTAAAAAATCGTCTACATACATTTGTGAATTTACAACTTACGGAATTGGTTGACTTGGTTTCACACTCCACATCGACCCTGATTTACCATTTCAAGTTTTAAGTTCGATATCGTTTCACTAATTAAAATTAGTGCTTAGCTTGTATCAGTTTGTCAATTTAACAAAACTTGTTCCTAGCATAATATGTACTACTGTAAACAAGTCCTCACTTAACACAAACAGTATTACTCATGTTTGAATAGTGTTATACTCAGTTCATATTCAATAGTAATTCATAGAGTATGAAATCAATTTTTATTGAAAAGAATAATAAGTTCAAGCTTACTCCACGGCCAAACCCAACATCTTCAATTGAATAACCATCTATTGAATTCATCTTTGTATCTGAAAAGAAAACAAATATGTAAAACTTAAAAAAATATATGCTTAAAATCCAAATATGGCTAAAACGGAAACAGTGACTGATTTATTGACTGCAAATAAATACCTAATGCGTTCCCGCCTTAAGAGTTTATTTCTCTGTTTTCGCGCACAACTTGAAATAGAAAAAGCCTCACTAAATAAGCTAATTAAATTTTTGTATGCTTTCCAGCAGTTATTTCTACTTTACATTATCTTAAAATGACGGGTAACCAATATGACTGTATGCATACTTTCAGATACAATATTTATATTAATTAACTGTCAATTTTAACCTTGAGTTGGAAATAACTTGTAGAAATAGGCTTAACTTTGCTGTTTTTATACCTTATACTTTTATTCGTTCGCTTTTTCTTCGAAAAAGTACGAGATGTTTAAGGTTCTAGTTCAAATTGTTCACTTCATTCTTCTCATACTTTACTAACATCAATAACACCAAGATGGGTACCGATGTATTTAAGGAATCCATTAACACTTTTACAAATTATATTTTCTTAATTATTTACGTTTTTTTAAATTCTGGCTTAAGCTATAAATCCGCTGATAATAACCAATGGTGATTTCAATGTTGACTACTATTTTGGGAACAGCTGTCATACTGCGATGATAAATAACCTTATAGACGGTTGGTATATAATTCCCATTTAAACATTAAAATTAAAACATGAAGTTCAGCGAAGGGATCTCTTTTCATCTTATTATAATCTTGGTTATTAGTGTTCACATTTCCTCGCGGAATTAGTACTTTAATAAAACATTTTCATATATATACGATCGTACAGCTTGATAATAAATTCGTTGAAAAGAGATCCCTTCGCTGAACTTCGTGTTTTATAGACAGCTGTTCTCTTAAATAAGTGGTTAGCGTTGTTTTATCAGACCCTAATTATTCTACTAATAGGTTCATTCATTTTCGTGTCTTGATAGAACAACGTGTATTTTCGCTTAGAATCATCCTTATTCTATGATGAAGTGGACAAAATCGTGTGAAATCTGTTTAAGAAGTATCTGTTATTTAGTTTGTAAAACTCCATAGCTCATATCACAAAAATTAAACACCTTCATATTAGTAGCGAAGTTAATAAAGTCAGAACCAAGTATTTATTTTATATGTTATTAGAACGCATCACTGTTTGGAGACCATTCATATTAGTTTAATAACGAACCATAGCCGTACAAGGGTATTTTACAAACTATAAATTATTTTTAACTACCCGATTTGATCAGTAACATACGTACAGATATATAGGTTTGTTTAAATACTCCGAAAGTTACAATTTCAATGAAGAATCTCTGATTTGGTGATAATCAAGTACATAATATTGGATCAATACATTGTTTTCTCATAAATAAAATGGTTTTAACTAATAAATACATTTCAAGTTACAAATCTATATAGATAAGACGAAGATTAAGGCCGAACAATTACTTGTTTCCAATACTATTGCCACAATGAAACTTAAATTCACTAGGCTCCATAGAAATCAGATCATCTTTTGAGACAATAGCCAGGACTTACTTGGATTTCGTTTTTTCGCTTACTTGAATGACATATTATTTTCTAAGAAACTAGAATAAATGTAGCATGTCAATGGTGATTTGTATTCAAGTAGCATCTCGCTCCGACTAAATCGCTTCTATTAGTTGGTATGAATATTTGATTCATAATCTTCAGTCACGGTGCAAACGACATATTGTACGTTTAACTCTAATCATCAACTTTTTAGTATTATTCCAAACATTATTGTGTGAAGATATTCACTTCCTTTTACAAGATCCACTGGGAAATATTACTTATTAGACAATAGTACGTAAATCAGTCACATCCATTTCATATTCCAACTAAATCTAAGTCTACATAAAATGTTAAACGGGAAATTTCTATTGATTGAGATACTGTAACCATCTCAGTGATTTAACTTTCTTTTAAAGAATGGTTATTAACTTGACAAATAAATTTCAATCTTTTTTAACGGGGCAGGAGAAAAGCGAATTTAAAAAAGGTAACCCTTTTATAAAAATCTTGTTTCTGAAGGTGCGGCTTTGATTTTAGTTAGTAAGGTGCAAATTAAGTTTAGTAAATGATAAAATATTTTACTGACTCAAGGAAAGGAACCAGTCTAATAGATGTCTACCTTAAAATTAAGTGAAATTAAATACACTAAGTTGCCAATAGACATTTCTTTACGAAATCAGTAAATTTATGTTTGTGACGTACAAAATACCATACAAAGTTAGTTAGCTAGTTAACTAGTCAGATATGTAATCTTATCAGTTGCGGATCATCAAAATCTTTAGTATCACCAACCTTTTGTAGTAGTATTAACAAAATTTTTGAAATGTCCCATATGTATTTCTAGAAATCAAATCTTTACGAGTAAGTGAAACAAGCCATTGACGAAAAATGCTAATAATCTAAATAGGTTAGCGAACAATAATCTTTATAATGCATTAATCAGCCAAATTATATTTTTCACGCTTGTTTTAATTCAGAAATAGTGTTAGATTTCCTGACATTTAGAGATGTTGATAAGCAATTTAGCATATATTCTGAAATAATTATCATTCATTGTACTGTTTATTCTCTGTTTGTTTACATTTTTCTTTCAAAACATAGTGCTCTTCATACCTATTCAATTACATCAATATTTTTTTTACAAAATATCCTATGTAAATTAATTTTATATTATCATGATGAACAGAATGAAATAATAATCATTAAAAAATATTGCTTTAGCTTACTAAGGGCATCAACAATAGTATCAGCGGAAACTCCAGCACTAGATGGAACATGGAAGTATAATACACGTCTCGATTTATCAAGGCTAAATTTGTTAAAGAAAATCGTAGAGAACAACAATGTAGAAGAAGATAGCAGAGACTAATTTTGTTTCGATTAATAGGTATTCAAAAGTTTATCATGAACCAGGATGATAAGTCCTAATATTATTCTGGTCCCTTTATAATCAGAGACCACTAACTTCAGAAATAAAACGTTTTGTGCTAAACAAAACCAGAGTAGTATAGAACAAGTTTATTCTCCGAATAAAAGTCTATTTCATACGAACATATATCAGAATTTGAACGAACAGTTTGACAGGAATTAGGGGTTAAGTAATTGAAAGGGACGATATGTAAAAATTATATTTGAAATGTTCTCAGTGAATAAAATTTATTGGATTCTAAATCTCCGCCCGATAATTAACGTGAAAACTAATTATTCCCTTAAAAAGCTCGGGACAGTTTGCCTGGTGAAACTTTGGAACTATTTGAATTTCAATCTTTAAAATTATTTCAGATATAATTCTTACAGATAACATTAGTCCATGGTGAAATCTATTTTTTAATAAAATAGAAAATTAACACAAACTAATCAATTAAATAAAGTTTGATCGTACTTTTCATTCTCCTGTAATGCTTATTTCAATATTAAGTTCTTCATTTATCTTAGAGACAAATGATGCAATCAATGAATTGTACAATCTAAAAAATATTCACTGTTTTAACTTTCAAGTAACATAGTGTAAATTATATTTGGCAATAGAAAAAAGTAACGATAATAATTAATCATAAACTACTAGTATAATAAAATGAGAATAAAACAAAATGGACACTCAGAAGAGGTTTTGTGAAGATTTCAGTATTTTTCGGTCAAGTGCTGTGGCGCGAGACTGGTAGGTCCTGGATTCGAATCTCGCGAGTGCGGGGTCGTGGATGCGCACTGTTGAGGAGTCCCATAATAGGACGAAACGGCCGTCCAATGCTTCCAGGTTTTCCATGGTGGTCTAGCTTCAATTGACTCATGATTTCAACTATGAAAAATGGATACTCATTAAATAACTGAGAAAAACAAAAGGTTTGAAACTTACAAAAAAAATGAAATTGGAGATGTTAGCTTTAAATCATGTGATATTTTAAGTAAAATGAGTTGTGCTTCTTGATTGGTTATTCTATTGAGATGAAAAAAGTAAAGATAAAATCAAGTAACTAAGATCAAATCGTTTCCAGTGTATGTAAATTTCTACTAAATTACTGATCTATTAACATTTTAATTTACTATTAAATTTGTGTTGATAATTTTCTGAAACTGTCATTTTCAACTGAGTAAATTGATATAGTTTTATTTCTTTAATGAATTACTGGCAAATGAATTTTATACTGGTACAATCAAGGTGTGTAATCGATTGGCTAACCGATTAAAAAATATAATTTGGCCATGTAGAAGTATATTACTTGAAGTCAAGAAGCCAAATTTTCTAATTAAAAAAATACTGACATGGTCTGTTTTGTTAAAGTTGTGTTCTTTGAGCCAAACGGTTTAATCATCAAACTTTCACTTTTTTTTCAGACAGCATCATCAGGACGAACTCTTAAGTTTCCTGCTTATAACCTTGTCTAGAAAGCAAATTAAAGCTTTGGAATTGAACTGCCAAGCTTAGGAAACATAATTTCAATGAAATCTGCCCGAGCTTTAAATCTTCTTTAGCATCTCAAGATATAATCTATCTCAGATGTGATAAGCCATGAAATACTTTTCCAGTTTTTATATTTATTGACGAATTTACTATTTTCCTGGAATAAATATTGGCGCATTACTTTGTGATGAACTTGGAAGTTCTTGAGTTTTACAGGAAATATCGGTTTCTTGACTATCGTTGATCTACCCAAACTTATCGCTTGGTTGGTTTATATTGAAAAGAGTCAATTTGGTCTGAATACTTGACATGCTGCAGATATTACACTTGTTAAGTGATTCGACGATTTCGCTTTTAATATCCTTTTGAAGTTTATATTATATTGAGTAATCAGGTTGTTATAAAATTGCTTGTGCATCACTATTTCATGTCGACTTCGAATACCGTGGACAGGCTGGTTTCTTATTTTCATGGTAATTTGGTGTTTCAGTCCAAGCAAGGGGTTTCACTAACAAAACATAAACTGGCGAATTTGGTTCGGTTAAATTTTAAAGATGAAAAGTTATTTCTTAGATATTCTATTTCTCTTCGTTCAACTTCTATTTATATCTGGGAGGGAGGAAAATGTGTCCTTTCATATTTTAACTGTCATAGTTGACCTATATTGAGGAAAAAATTTATGATTCCTAGTTAAATTTATGACATTGATTTACACTTACGAATGGGTATATTAGCTCATGTGAAATAAACAAATAATAATAGACCAATTGTGATAATAGGTTTTATGATAATCAAAGTGGATTTCTTTCAGTTGTTAAATACGTTAATTACATTTAAAAGAAAGGGAAACTTGTTCGATGTTGTTCGCTTTTAAGAGTATCCTAGATATGAAATATTCCCCGTGATAATTTTAAATTTTGACTAAATATATGTAGTTTCATCGAAGTTACATTAGGTATAACTGCTAAATATCGTATTCGAAACTTTGAAAAAAAAGAAAACTCATATTTTGACTACAAATGTGCCAAAATGTAACAGCCTTACATACAATTAATTACATTATCCTTCCCAAGAGATCGGATAATTTAGGTCCATAGAAATTGGGACGTTTATAAACCAAACGCTTGTAATTAGGATAGGAAGTTACTTAGGAGGATATAAACGTGGAGTTTTCAAAAAATAGATAAACAATGTCATAAGAAAATAAACAGCATTTTATATTCATTACTTAAAAGTTAACGAAATATTTAGCTTTAATATCCGTAAATAACTTATGAGCTTCAATTTGTGCATCTTTTGCAACTTATTTCTTATAGACATGATAGCATATGAAGTTAAGAAGCACTTGTTACTCTGCCAAATCACTCAGACTTGGTTATAAAATGAGCTTTATATCTAGGAAACAGTATTACCACCTACTCAGATAAACTACTAAGTAAAAGAAGTGAATCAAATCTTTTAATATCTTGATAAACTGTTATGCTATATGGTCTCAATTCAGTCACTGCCACATTCATAACTTTTGACTAGTCATCTGTAAAGAGGAAGCAGGCCAAGATTATGTGAGAAACTTTATTCCCAAAAGTCAAATAATAATATCCCCACGTCATTCTTAGTCGCTGATTTCTAGAATAACAAGAACATGTTGACCGAGATGATGACTAGACTAATAGTCCACTCACTCATAATAGCCAGTCCATATTAACAGCCTTCTTGTCTAGTAACCTGGTGACAGCTTTGATCAGTACATCAGAGATAGCGAAGCGTTTAAGTAATTACATTCCATCTTCAAACTATGAAACAGTGAACATTAATGGGGAAATTCATTAATTTTTATTTGAATATTATAATAACTTACGGTCCATTTACAAATTTAACCCAAATCCATCTACGTTCCAATGGTTTATATGATCCAGACCCCACCTTTTGTGCTCGTAATCTAGTGACTGATTTTGATGGTATGATCGTTTCTTCTTGTTGTTGTGCCTGCGATTCAGAAGGTAATTTTTCACCAAGTAATGGTTCTTGCATATATTCTGAATGAATTATTTGTCAAAAAAATCAACTATATGAGACGTCATTTGAATTCTTAGCTGAACAGCTTATTTTCGAAAATAGAAATATTTCAATCACGAAGGGAATCGACAGATAAGTGAAGAAAATGAAATCAGTAAACAAACCTTTAAGTTCTTTATAAATGAGAAAATCACATAATTTACTGATTGAGAAACATTTTGTAGTCAAGCTACAGAACAATTCTAGTCTCAACGACGCACGGTTTTCAAACCCATTTTTACGTTGACTTGTTACAATAAAACAAAAAGGAAGTACTTGTTCTATGAAATGACGGAATTGCATAAATTTACAAACTTTCTAGACAAATGATTCATGGTAAAATCCCGATAACCTTGTTTTAAAAACAGCGAACAAATACATATCTAAGTAAATAACATTCAACCGTGATATTTTGATTTTAAAAACAAAAGTTCTGAACATGTAAACGCAGACATTATACGAATTACAGACAAAAATAAAAGCCGAAAAAATTGTGAACTGTAGAATTAAAGAAATTCTCTTTGACTCAGAGAAAAATTATTCCGTGAAAGATTTTTGTACAAACTTTCGGGAATACAACAGTTAAAACCAAAAAAGCAAACAAAAGTAGACCCTGACGTTAAAATATCTGGAAAGAGACACAAAGGAAGTTGAAATTTATTTCAACTGTGTCACAAGGCAAGCCCTCACATGGAATCCTGAAGGCCAAAGGAGAAGAGGAAGACAAAAGAACACATTACACCGAGAAATGGAGACAAATATGAGAAGAGTGAACAAAAATTGTGCGTCCTATTGACTTCCAGTGCTTCTTCCTGATTTCTTCCTCCGCCGTAATCTGGTTTGTTCTCTCTCACAGTAGTTTGTTGCTGATAGTGTCTGGTCAATGGATCCGAAGTATCTTGCGTAGACAACTGTTAATAAACACCTATATCTTCTGAATGATGGCTTCCGTGGTTCTCCGAGTTTCCGTCCCATACAGTAGTACTGTCTTGACACTTGTATTGAAAATTCTGACTTTGGTGTTGGTTGACAATTGTTTTGGGTTCCGGATGTTCTGCAATCGTAGATATGCTGCTCTTGCTTTACCGGTCTGCGCGTTCACATCAGATCCACTGTGTTCATCAATGATGCTGCCCAGATATGTAAAGCTTTCTTACATCCTCAAAAGCTCCATCAAGTGTGATTCGATTGGTGCATGTTGTGCTATGTCGGATGATCTTGCTTTTTCCTTTGTGTATATTGAGATTTACTGATGCTGAGACTGCTGCTACACTGGTCATCTTCTCCTGCATTTGTTGTTACGTGTGCAATGGAAGGGACAGATCATCTGTGTAGTTTAGATCGTCTAACTGCATCCCAGCTGTCCATTGTATCTCATGCTTTCACCCAGATGTTGACGCCTTCACAATCCAGTCAATCACCAGGAGAAAGAGAAAGGGTGAGAGTAAGCAACCTTGCCTGACACTGGTCTTTACTTCGAACGAGTCTGTCAGATGTCCTCCGTGCACAATTTTGCAGTTCAATCCACCATAAGAATTCCGTATGATGTTGACCATTTTGTCAGGCACGCCGTAGTGTCGAAAAAGCCTCCATAGTGTTGTCCTGTCTATGCTACCAAATGTTTTCTCGTAGTCAATGAATTTGGTGTAGGGTGGTGAATTCCATACAATTGATTGTCCCACAATGATTTGTAGTGTTGCGATTTGGTTAGTCCATCATCGGTCCTTACGGAATCCAACCTGTTAGTCTCGAAGTTGTGCGTCTACGGAGTCCTCCATTCTGTTTAACAAAACCCTGTTGAAGACTTCCTAGAATTGAGAGAAGAGTGGCGTTTTTGTAGTTCTCACACTTGCTGAGATCGCCCTTGTTTGGTATCTTGATCAGATGTCCTTCTTTCCAGTTTTTTGGTACTTGTTTTTCATCCCAAATCTTGCTGAAGAGAATGTTGAGTATCTACTATATCTGCTTTCACTGCCTCTGTTGGAACGTTGTCTGGTCTCGCTGGTTTACTGCTCTTGATTTATCTGGTGACCATGCTGATCTCTTCAATTGTAGATGGGCCACAATCGATTGGTAGGTCCGTGGGTGCTACTTCGATGTTGGGTGTGTTCAGTGGAGCTGGTCGATTCAAGAGTTCCTTAAAGTGCTCTACCCACCTGTTTCACTGTTATTCAATGTTGGTGATTACTTTCTCTTCCTTGCTTTTCACTGATCGTTCTCGTTTACGATAATTTCCAACGAGCTTCTTTGTTGTATCATACATTCGACTCATGTTTCCTTCTCTTGCAGCCTTTTCCGCCGTCATTGCTAAATCTTCTACATATTTACGTTTGTTGGCTTCGATGCTTCTCTTTACTTGCTTGTTTGCTTCTGTGTATTCAGCTTGTGCCTTGGCTTTCTGTGCTCTTGTTCGGCTGATATTGATTGCTGCTTTCTTGTTCCTCCTTTCTTGAATTTTATCCAGTGTATCGACAGTGATCCATTTCTTGTTATGGCGCTTCTTGTGGCCCAGAAACTCATGACATGTTGAAGTGATTACCTCCTCGGTCTCTTTCCAGTTGCTCTCCATAGTAGTTCCCTCTACACTGAGTAGGTCATGAAGAAGCCTAGAACCTATTGTTGGAGGCTATCTTTAATTCGTTGAGTCTGTCAGTATGTCGAAGAAATGCCGTATTAAACTTTTGTGATGCTATCCACCCCATTGTCCAGTGCTTTTTGAATTTCAGTTTCATCTTGGCGACCAGCAAGCGATAATCTGAGGCTATATCAGCTCCTCTCTTGGTGCTCACATCCTCTTTCGTCTGTTTGAACTTTTTATTGATGCAGATATGGTTGATTTGGTTCTGTGTAGTGTGATCCGGTGAAGTCCACGTGGCTTTGTGTATGCGTTTGTGTGGGAATATGGTGCCGCCTATGACCAATTTGTTGAAGGCACATAGGTTTGCAAACCTCTCATCTATTTCGTTTCTTTCTCCTAGTCCGTGTCGTCCCATGATGTTTTCATATTCGGTGTTGTCCATTCCAACCATGGTATTTAAGTCTCTCATCAGAATGGTAGAGTCTTTTGTTGGGCATTTCTCGACGATTCACTGCAGCCTATCGTAGAATTGATCTTTAACGTCTTCATCGTAATCGTTGGTAGGCGCATAGCATTGGATGACGTTCCTTGTAATGCCCTCTTTCTTTGTTTTGAGGGAGGCCTTGATTATTCTGGGTCCATGAGATTCCCATCCTATAAGTGCATTTTGTGCTTGTTTGGATAGCATCAGTGCAACGCCTTGCGTATGTGGATAATTTTCTTCTTCATGGCCGGAGTATAACAGCAGCTCTCCTGAAGCTAGTCTTTGTTGTCCAACCTGCGTCCGATGTGTTTCACGGATTTCAGGCATCTTCAGATTGTATCTTTATTTCTGCAGCAACTTGGATGACTCTCCTGGTCTCCCACATTGTCCGAACATTCCATGTACATATAAAAATTGTTGTTCTGGTTGTCAGAAGAGGCATCGACCTCGTCGCTTCCGAAGAATCTCGGCTTTCGCCATGAGGCGTAATCACTGTTCTAGATGAAGACCTTCTGACTCCCAGGACAGAGTCTAAATGGTTTGAATTATTTTTTCTGGTTAGCATTTTTTAGCGAGTTAGTTTTCTACGGGATGGGGTCACTAACTTCATGCTCAACCCTCCTCTTTTATCCGGGCTTGGGACCGGCAGTAGCCCTCGGAGGGTCTACAGGCGGAGTTTGAATAGATTAGTGTTACTGTTTGTATGACACTGGTTGACGCACGCTCATATCCTTTGGCGAATGTTATTTCCTTTAGGATTGCATAAAAGTCTCAATGACTAGTGTTGAAGAGCTCTGTTAGAAAGATATGGATTGGATTAACACATGTTCCGTTTAGGATTGTCCTGTGCCAGGCTGATTAGTCATTTTTTCAACCAACCAGCGCTAGCGGATACTTGGAGAAAACTCTAGAGTACTCTTCTGTTAAATTATGAATATATTGAAGTTTTTCTTATTAAGATTCACAATTCCATTTGATCGTGTTTGGTTGGAATACCATTACGTTCCTCTTCATCTGCGTTCTGATTTGGGGACATTTCGAGTGAAGTGTTCAAAGAATACTAAGCAATAAGAGTAGCTCGGTCGTAATGAGAGATATCATAACACGCACAAAACCAGAGTCCGGATGTTCGTTTTGATTGTCTTCAATCATCTAGCATTCAAACACAAATTGAATATAGGTTTCTTGCCGACAAATGTGAAACAAAGTTAGATCAATTAAACAATATCCTGACATAACTGTATCGTAAAAATGAAGGCTTTCTGAACTCAGTGGGACAGCATTATAGTTAGTCTTAATCGTGCATATACATGTATACATGTTGAAAATATATTTGACGTGAGTGACGATAAACTACCGGACCAATACAAAATAGTGAGAGAGGAAAGTGAGACAAAAAGTATATAACTAGAATGTATCTATCCCAATATATTGAGGGGATAGACGTGTGTCAAGCACATGTTTTTGCAACATTAGCACTGATCAACAAGATATATTTTTAATTATTAGTCTTAAAGCTATTATCAATATATGTCATTCAATGTTGTGGTTAAGTACATTACTAATGCTACTCATGCCTTGAATAATCGATATACTTATTGGATTTTGAATACAAGTCAGTTGGTAGATAATAATCCACTCATAATGATATCACATTAAATTCAACATTCAGTATAACTATTTTATTGAGGAATAAAGTAGTATTGAGTCTCTTCAACGAAATTTACTGATGGATTATTATTTGAAATATCTGAATAATGCATTGGAAAAAGGATACTGTGAACTAAAAAGCGGTAAAAAAAACTAGTATATATTTCAATTTATCTATGAAAAGGATCGGTTACAGTATTTAATATGGTCTTTGTAAAATTATATCCATTAAAACATTACCGGTAACTAAATTAATATTATACAACTGAGCCTGTTATGTCTCTTTTCTGCTTAAGCCTCATTAGATAGGAATCTGTTAACGCAGTTGACTGATATCGTAAAAATTACGTTAAAAAATGAAATGTCTTAGTCCATTCCTTAAGTTACCAGCCAGAACCCCGAGAAAAGTACCTTACATTATTTTGCATTATTCAGGCTGTAAAACCCAAGCGTCTATATGCACGAAATACAAGACTATGATGGACCATAAATAATAAATCACACGATAGGCTGAGGAGTCCCATAATAGGACGAAACGGCCGCACAGTGCTTCCAGGTTTTCCATGGTGGTCAAGCTTCAATTGACTCACGCTTCCAACTATGAAAAAGTTTATAATTGATTAATAGTAACATGTGAATGGAAAAACGTATGACAACAGTTAATGAGTCAAATGAAAGCTTACAGATAAGACAATATCAACATACTACAAATCAATTATTTAACAAACAAGTATATGCTGATTTACTAGAGAATAGCTTACAAACGTTCCTGTTTTAATTTTCCCGTTCATTCATAGTGGAGTCGAATCAATGTGAGTTTTTAGGCGGTGTATTACAAAAGTGTTTCCATTGCTTTGACTGTTGAATTAGTCATTTTGCTGAATTCTTCAAAAGTGCTCAGCTGATCCTATACATTATTCAAGTAGTCATGACTGATGCTGTAAGTTAAACGTATTAACTGCTAAATCCTAACAGGCTCATTCAAAATATTCAGTTGACAAAAAATCCACTAGTGAATGCTTCCTAAACTGAATATGAGATAATCGAAAGCAAAGTTGATTTTTTCCAACTTCATAATCAACTTTACCATAATTTATTTCCGATTTGTTTATACCCTTCGCTTGCTGAAGAATAAATGTAGTTTTCTTATGTAAGTTCATTATCCATAATGTGGAGTCCCTATTTTCAAATTGCGAACAGTAGTCAACCAGGTTAATATTACATAACTAAAAACAGTTAACATAGAGTAAATATTTATCGGTGATCGATGATTTGCCGCATTTCTTAAGATAGAGTCGAAATCATCACCACGTGACTGAAATATACTACAGTATAATGAGAACAATATTAAACATAGGAATACCTAATATAAATCAGTTTTTTTAAAGCCCAATGTTCAAATTATAAATAAATTACAAGAGATCATAATTTGTACAAAATTATAAAAATTTAGCTTTACTTTTAAGCTATGATTTCAACATACGCTTTGCTACTTGGAAGTTGAAAAATATTCAGTTATAAAAACATTTCTTTAGTTTGACTATAAAGATAATTCCTTAGGATAACTATTCAATACTGTGAAATATAGTGTAACTTGTTCGAACCAAATACCTAAAACCGTTTATCACCCGAAACTATCTCCACATATTCATTCTGTTTGATCGGTGGATCACAGCTTTCACTTTCACGGTTGTTCAAATCACCATGACTGAAAGTCACCTCGGCTCAAGTTGCCATACTACATTAGCACAGATAGATCAGATTTTCCGCCCTAATACCTAAGTAGTAGAGTTAGTAACAGAATGAGCAGTGATATAAAAAACTAGTGATCGGAGTTACAATTCAAGAAAATATAAAATAGTGAAAAAAACAGACAAAAAAATATGAGGAATTCAAGAACTCTGGATTAGCGGAAAGAAAAAGAACGGATGCACCAGAAAAATTGCAAAGAATTCTTAGCCACATCATTGATAACTTCTAGCCATTGGTTACATAAATCGGAACAGTGTCGTCTAAACTTATTAACATAGCTCGGCCTAATTGTTAGCGAGTTCATAGAACACTCACTTACATCAACCTGTAACTCTTCCTGAAAGAGTATATGTCACCCACTAACATTCTCTAACCAACTCTGTTCTAGGCTCTCCTTTTCTGTTCTTTCTCGTTGCAATTCATTCTCTTGATATCTGTTTACAACTCTCAAAGCAATGTGTTCCTCGGTCTTCCTCTTTTCCTTTTACCTCCAGAATTCTGAGCTAGCTCGTGCCTCGTGATGCAGTTTGGTGATTTCCTTAATGTATGTCCTATCCACCTCCAAAGTCTTTTCCTAATCTCCTCCTCAGCTCGAAGCTGGTTTGTCCTCTCTCACAGAAGGCTGTTGCTGATGGTATCCGGCCAGTGAATGTTGAGTATTTTGCGTAGACAACTGTTTATAAATACTTGTACCTTCTGACCATGGTTGTAGTAGTTCTCCAATTTTCAGCTCCGTACAGTAGGACTATCTTGACGTTCGTGTTGAAGATTCTGATTTTGAAATTAGTTGAGAGTTGTTTTGAGTCCCACATGTTCTTCAATTGTAGGAATGCGGTCCTTGCTTTGCCCATCCTCGCCTTTACGTCTGCACCAGATCCTCCTTGTTCATCAATGATGCTACTAACCAAGTACGTGAATGTTTCCACATCTTCCAGAGTTTCTCCATCAAGTGTAATTGACTTGGCGTTCTCCGTGTTGTATTTGAGGATCTTGCTTTATCCTTTGTGTATGATGAGGCCTATTGATGCAGAGGCTGCTGCCACATTAGTTGCCCTCATCTGTATTTGTTCATGTGTATGGGATAGGAAGGCTAAGTCATCTGCGAAGTTCAATTTGTCTAATTGATTCTGAGCTTTCCATTGGATTTCTGTGCTTCTTGTTAGATGTCGATGTCTTCATAATGCAGTCAATCACCAGAAGAAAGAGGAAGGGGGAGAGTAGACAGCCTTGTCTGGCTCTGGTCCTTACTGGAAATGCATATGTTAGCTGTCCTCCATACACTACTTTGCTCTACAGTCCGTCGTATAAGTTCTGGATAATGTTGACAATCTTCTGAGGAACTTCAGAGTGTCGAATAAGTTTCGATAATGTTCTCCCATCCACACTATCAAACGCCTTCATATAGTTAAGGTAGTTGATGTATGGTGATGAGTTCAATTCAGTTGATTGTTCAACGATGATCCGTGGTGTCATGATTTGATTTATGAATGACCGATCCTTACAGAATCCAGCCTGTTGATCTCGCAGTTGGGCGTCCAATGAGTCTTCCATTTGGCTCAACAACACCCTAGTACTGATAGTAGTGTGATGCCGCTGTAGTCCGCTCGCTGGCTGAGATCTCATTACTTTGGTGTCTCGATGAGTGGTCCTACTTTATAGTCGGTCGGCACTTGTTTTTCATCTCGAGTATTTCTGAATGAGACTTAGAGCGCCTTTGCAGTTACTTCCATATCTGGCTTCAGTGCTTCGGTTGGTATGTTGCCTGGTACTGCTGTTATCCCACCCTTGATTTGTCTGATGGCCATGCTGATCTCTTCAATTATTGGTAGAGTAACATCTGTAGGGAGGTGCAAGTGTGTCAGCAGTCATTGAGTGTACAGTTCCTATTTACCTCAACCTCGTCTTCATCTCCTACTATTTTAAATACCAGTTAATTATATTTGACACTTGTAAGGTTGTGTAATGTTAGTTATTTGGCAGTACTTTTTAAGACTCAGTCTAGTTAGTTCTACACATGATTTTCACTTTTCAAAATTTTATATTCACGCAATGTATAGATAGATATTTCTTAGTGTAAACTATTGGAGTTAAAAATCTGAGTTTAATGAAAGATCGACGGAACAAGTACGTGTATCTGCTCAAACTGCAAATTATCTCATTTATAAAATGGGAGTATTTCTTGAAATTGATTTATTGAACAGTTTTATTTCTGCACGAAACGAGTGAGAAATTATAAAACAAATAGGGAGGAAGAATTTTTTTCTAAATTATCAGAAGTACAAAAATTTTTGTTTACATGAATTTTACTGGTTTATCAAACCTGTCTGTCTAATATTTATCCCTAACATGAATGTCATTCTAATTGACTTTTCCTATTGATTAATTATAGCCTCAATGTTAATACCCAAAATCGTATGAATCAGTCAATAAATAATTCTTAGTAGCCATTTAAACAATTTTAACTGGTCATAAATTCCCGATTAACATTGAACATTTTAGAAATTGATGAAATCGTCAAAATGTGAAGTCAACAGAAGCTTTCAATAACTCGTTCTTTCTAAACTCGAATCCAATGGTATTTACTGTCTAGGTTTTACAAGACAGATTTCAAAATTATCAGTTCTATCGATTAACCACGTTCATTATAAGCTACAGTTCGCCAAAATTCTTTATTTGAGAGGTTCCACCATAAAATGATTTCGAATGACCATTCACAAACTACTAAGTTGAATAGCTATAATCCACTACTCCTAATTAGTTCATTTCAAGGAGGACATTTTAAAAATTTCTAATGACTATCTATACAGTATAATTTGGACATATTCAACCCACATTGGCTAAACTTCAAATTTTCAGTCTATTGTTCAATAAATAAAAATTTTCTGAACACTAAAATCAAAAATTTTTTTTAGTAAACTGTTGGTAGAATCTAAATTTTACTAAATCTGGGTAATTTGAATAGTTTGAAATTTCAGCCAATCTTTATTTCGAATAAACAATCTTAATATTTTTAGAGAATCTAAACTACACAATCAGTTAACTAGTTAGAAATCGAGCAATTGTTTCGAGAAATTAAGCATATTTCTTAAGCTTCTCACTTTAACTGTCTCCTGAAATAAGAGACTTGGGGTTGGGTGATGCAGTCCTTAAATTACTAAGAAACCCATAACCATGGATATATCATAATAATAGGTTTATGTTACAATTTATCATTCAGAATTTCTCAGTTTGAATATCTTTAGTTGGTATGCACTTGTGATAAATATTATACAGAAGCAAACTGAATCACTGAAACCAACAGATTTAGCACCATGTACGTGCATTGTATATAACTGTATTAATACCAGCTTCAAACTTGGTGAAATACAAGAAAAAGCTCGATATTATATACATAGTTTTTCCCATACTTCCAAATGGAATCAAATTCAAACAATCATATCTAATGCATAATAAAAGACTTTTGGACATATCAAATTCTTGTGCAATAGATTTTCAATTAATAAATAATTCAGTGGTCGGAATACTTGGTAAGTCACGTTAAAGCCCAAATCCATACTGCAGTGGATGTACCCTTACATTAGGAAGACCAATTTATGGTGTAGTACAAAATTACAGAATGTTTTGCGAAAATACGAAAACCATACATTAAATTTCTGTTCTTCTCAATTCGATTTTCTCAACTTCGATCTTCTCAGCACAAAGGACCAGTCTACTATCTAACAGGTTAAAGTCTCGTTCGTTATCGGAATTAACCAGACAAATCGCTCCACCAACTAAGAACGGCCATAAGTAGTATACACCACAATACCAATGATTACACGTAACCAATGATTTATTGTTACGGTTTCATCAATCGATGTTTCCAGAAGAAACCTTTATCATTGGGGAATATTGGACATTTTAGTGAACTGATTTGTTATTCTCCTACTCCTATAACCTAGTCAATTGTAAAATCATAAAATGAGGATCTGCAATGTCTCAAAGCTCTCAAGGTATCACAACATTGTTTTAATAAAAACATTAGTTTCACATCTAAGTACGTCACTTGTTTCCAAAGATTCTTGATAAGATCAGAAACAGAGATAAATATTAAAAATACATTTTTTTAAAGACTTCATATTTGATGATGAACTGATAAAATATTACATATTCCTTATTGGTTAAATTATAGTTTTAGCTGAGTGAAATAGTTGCTGAATACCTACGATTACTGAATACCATTTTACAAAGACACATAGATCATTGGTTTTCTCGATGGAAGCTATCCAGGAGTTAAAATTGATGAGTAAAATTTTTTTCTTTTAAATTAGAAATATAAAACATTTCGTAATAATTGCTTATGTAGTACGGTAACGTTAGGATATCAAAAGCTGGTTTGCTTTTAAAAAATTTGAAAGTTAAATGTTCGGCATAAGAAAAGTATTCGGTACATATTCGCTATTCTGTGATACAAAACACTTGTCGAATGTAATCTGATCATGGTCAAAATTACTTTTTGATCTTGTCACAGGATTATTAAACTGTTATATCCCGATGAGAAGAATGAATGGTAACTGTTGTAATCTATTTCTGGACTAGTATTACACATATATTTTTATTGTATGATTGTCAAGCAACTAAACTATCCGTATTCGTGTTCCTCTCATTATAAGCTTTATTTTGACCTATGAGCTATTATTATACGATTTACCATTCTTGAGTAATATCCAGTCAATTAATTACTGCCTCCCATATTCACAGCCACATTTGGCCGAACCTTGTACAAATGTTATTGTCTATTTTATGGTACGATGTGGTCTGTTTGATTGGTATATAAACTCAATATGTTTAAAATATAATGATTCATACTGCAGAGGCTGTTGTTGGAGTTCTGGACTTAACAGGCAGGGCTAGGCGGGAATCAAGGGCCGATAAGGACTCTAGACTGCTCGTACGGGTTTTATGCGTCAGTGGTCCGATCGATAATTCACTGTATTGGCGGCATCGTCAAGTCATATTTTGATTGAGACACAAACCTACAAGATATAACATAAACAATTTCAGAAATTCAACTAAACTACTTACTGCCTGAGAGTAGATAATCCTGATTTAATTTGTCAGCCATATCACCGTTGTCTTTGTTTGAATCATCCGTCAATCTATTCGCTAATTCTTGTTCTCCATCAAATTCTATGTTCTCATTATTTTCATAATTCCCAGATAAACGTATCATTTGCTGAATGTTTTTACTGAAGTGATCTAATTCTTCATTGTTCTTCATTTCTGCATTCTTTCCCTTATTAATAGGATTATCAGTCCACCGATTATAGTCATTGTCATTATTCATATGTTCATATGAATTTTCAGGAAAATAATAAGGTTTTATAGTTTTCAGTGGGTTGCTAAGCATAAAATTTGGATATCCACGATTTTTCCTTACATCACGTTTTACATACTGACTATGAAATTGACCATCAATATTATCACCATCCTCTATATCATA
Organism: Schistosoma mansoni; assembly: GCF_000237925.1. Lineage (NCBI taxonomy): Eukaryota > Metazoa > Platyhelminthes > Trematoda > Strigeidida > Schistosomatidae > Schistosoma > Schistosoma mansoni. Next base: position 14,061,310 of record NC_031497.1, read on the forward strand.
CTGGTATAAACAAAACGATTTGGGATCAACAAAGATTGAATGAGATCTGTAAATCAAACAGTAAATGTAACACTTTTTATAATGTTCTGATGTATAAAAATAATAGTTTCGAATTGTGATAAGAATTTACTAAATATCTCAACTGAAACAGTATGACTAAAATATCGCCATCTGCAGTTCATATCAGTAAGTTATATTCAAATGTAATGGATAAAGCACCATACTGCCTGAATTATATTCTGTTCAGCAATTTCCATTTTTGATAAATACTATATGAATAAAAAGCCTTCGGCGATAGACACATAATCTAAACACAAACTTTTATGTATACTGAAGCATTCTATTTGTGCTTGAATAAAGATCAATTGCATTCAAGTGCGAAGAAGTAAGCGTTGAATGATTAGCTGAACAACTTTGGTCAGCAAACCCATGGCTTTATACAAAGAAGATAAGTAAAATATGGTGTAAACAAATAAAATTAACTCAAAAATTACTATTTTTTCTTCATGCATTTGGAAAAAAAGCAGTAATCTTACTCATTTATCTGCATTACTGTCAGTGACAGGGTTCAACTACGTCAAAAAGTCTCAGAAAGAAACACCGAAGGTATTAAATTTGTTGTAGGGATTGATGGTGCTGTTTCAGAGCTATGGAGAAGTATCAATTCTCTTAGAGTTCCAAATTATTTTTTTCGACCAGTTCCATCCGTCGTCAAACTTCGATTTCAGATCTACTGTTAACTTTTTCCAGCCACCATCAAAATGATACAAAAGTTCAAAAGTATTAATCACTCAATTTTGGCCTACTAATTATGAAGAAAATTACTCAAATAGAGAAGTGAGATGTGATGGATTCCATCAGAAAATGGGTTAGTTTTATTCACAATCGAAGAGAATCTAATTGAAAGACACTAGGATTTGATGGTATCTGATTTCCCACATCTACTTGTGAGTTATTTTTTTCTATCCTATATAGTAGGGAATTTAATTTTTCTCAACATCCAAAATAATTTTTTTTATCAGCTTTCTAATAAATTATAGTTTACTAAACACAAAACCATTTAATCTCGTTCATTAAAACGATAAGTAAAAATCAAAGTTTCACCGTCCTTGAGAAATTAAGTCAACCGTTCCATTGATTGTTTTTTTTATCGAGATATAATAACGATTGTAATAATGATAAAAGCGTCTTATATGAGACAATCGGGAAACTATAAAGGCTCAAATTAGATAAGTTAACATAAAAATGTTCTCGTCAAGAAGCTTTGTATAATCGGCTTTCTGTATTTCATGCAAAATTTGAAAGGTTCTGCTTGAATGATCTGATTAGCAAATATCAATTAATTTCATGTTCAGATCACCAGCTTCCACCAATGTTTAAACTTCAAGAAATTATATTTAGTCCCTGATTTGGACAACACTACATAGCATTATTCCATATACTATATTTGATTTAAAAATCTATCAAAGTAAAGTTATGAGTCAGCAAGCGTAAAACCATTCTGATCAGGAGAAAATTGCATAGCATTTAATGATAACCCACGTTTATGTGAAAGCTAAACATTTTGAAACATGAAAATACTGTCTGCAAACATTTATCAAACTTTTCAGAACTGAGACATTTTTCTGAGTATTACGTTTTATAAAGCAACACCAGCACATCTTTTCCCCAGTTCAATTTATTCGTTTGAGAACCCTGAAAAAAAGTTTTCAGTGACAACGTTTCTAGATGTACTAGTTTTGACACATAGTTGATTTAATCGACAGAATTGTTAATAAAATAAACGATCATGTAAGTCATTCACATAACAGAAATCCTTCTGAACCAGGAGAGATATATAATTTTAAATTTCGAAATTGATAACGTTAGTTTACCCGATTTACTACTGGGAGTCACATAAGATACTCCCACGCATCTGCTGAGTATTCTATCAATGATAATCCGAGTAAGACATAAAATCTGTTGTAATCAGCAAACTATTATTAATGATTGTCGATAACATTTAAAACTGCATAATTATTTTTTATTTTGTAAGCATTATCCTTTTCACTGGAAATCTATTGTACAAACTCTTAACAAAGATGGATGCTCAAATAGACTAGTACATGAATCTAGACATAAAATTTTGCATATAAAAAGAGGCGATTTATAATATCTGGATGAGCGAGAAGTAATCAACCCAACTGAGGATGTTAGGTGCCGGACGGAATAAGAGAAATTTACGAAAGAATTGTGATCTGATGCACTTTCTCGACTTCATAGCAGCATTTGACTCTATAGATCAAGAGGTTCTTTGGCAGTGTCTGTCACTGAAAGGCGTACCTCAGAAGTACAGAAACCTTATAAAGGCTCTTTACTCGAACACTTCCAGTCAAGTGAGAGCTTATGGCGAACTGCCCTCTAATTTTACAACCTCAAGTGGTGTCCGACAAGGCTGTCCACTATCCCCATTTTTGTTTAACTTCATTATGGAACTACTGTTGGAAATAACGCTCTCGTCGACTGAATTTTCAGGAACTGATTTCCTACCAGGAGGTCCACTTATCGACTTAGAATACGCAGATGAAATAGTCCTGTTTGGTGGAGACGCTGACAAAATGCAGAGTCTTCTGTTAGCACTGAGTAACAATGCCAGGATATTTGGGATGCGTCTCTCCCCCTCTAAATGTAAATTGTTACTCCAGGACTGGCCTGCGTCAACACCTGAACTAAGGATAGGGAGTGAAGTAGTCGAACGCGTCGACAACTTCACTTATCTTGGAAGTCTGATCAGCCCTAATGGGTTGGTGTCTGACGAAATCTCAGCACGGATTCAAAAAGCTCGTTTGGCTTTTGCCAACTTACGTCACCTATGGCGAAGACGAGATATCTGTCTATCAATTAAGGAACGAGTATACTGCGCGGGAGTTCGCTCTGTTCTACTTTACGGCTGTGAAACATGGCCATTAAGAGTAGAAGATACTCGTAAGTTACTAGTATCTGACCACAGATACCTTAGAAATATTGCTCGCATCTGCTGGGATAACCGGGTAAGTAATAGTGAGGTCAGACACAGGGTATTAGGGAATAATGGAAAGTCAGTTGATGAGGTTGTGAATCTTTATCAACTGAGATGGTTGGGCCACGTGTTACGTGTGCCTGAACACCGATTACCACAACGCGCTATGCTGACTAGTATCAGGGATGGTTCGAAGAGAGTTAGGGGCGGTCAAACCAAAACGTGGCATCAGTGCTTGAAATCACTATCTTCTGGTCTGAGCCATGTTGATAGATGCAGACTACTTGGTTGTGGTCCGCGTGATCATCGTAACCAATGGTTGGAGACTCTGGGTGGCATAGCTCAGAATCGATCACAACGGAGTAGGTGTATACACTCTTTATCTTCCTTTAAAACTTGAGATTAAAATTGCTTCATATCTGTCTTTCTTCCTGTACTATATCCTTATATACAACCTTTCTTTTACATATTACCACCACTAAATTAACTACTTCTATGAATTCCGTACTCATCTTGTTGTGCTAATGAGGCATGACAACTTGGACCGATGCATATGTGTACCTAGTCCTACGTTGTAGCTGACTGATCTGATGAACGAAACTCATTTCATAGGTTAAAATGTTATTTTCTAGGGCATTAGCTAACATTCTATACTACACAATTGTGATCATGAATTACTTTAGGAATTTCTACCAAATATTTGTTATGATCTCCTCTCAAAACAGTCATAAAAACCTGTGTTAGTAAAACCTGAATATCCAAAATCATGGTAGTCCATGAAGTAGATTCATCATTTTTAAGTAAGATATGCAGAACATAAGCGTTATTTGCTTTTGAGAATGGGTGTCAGCTTTATTTATAAATTTATATTAAACTTGATCTTGAAAATGTATTTGAACGCACATATGCTTTTTACTTAAAATTTAGTTAGAAAATTCGAATTAATACACTCACTACACACTTCATTCATTGTACTATAACCTACACGTTAACATTTATTTAGAACAGCTTATAAGTTTATCGAGGCAATACGCACAGTATGCACATATGCCAATTAGAGACTGACCAGTTGCAGTCCTAAACACATCGATGGGAAGATCCAAACAAACAATACTAAGTGAATTCAAGCTTATAAGTTTGTTCTAATAACCACAAAGTATAAAGAAACAGATATAGAATATGTTCGATTGTCAATCTCATTGAACTATTTACTAGTGATAATTATCTGGGTGTTTACAGACATTTATACTTTCTTTGTCAGTGAAATAGTAGCTTTGAGGTAGTGAATACCTGCATGTTAGATGGATAATTTGGGTCAAATTTTGTTCTCCAAGCTAGATGTTTATTCGTGAGGCTATCATTGTTTTTTTCCAAACAGCACCATCAGAAGAAACTTCTGGAAGAAGTGAGCAATTCGGATTTCCCCAAACATGACTTGTCCCGTTAAACCCAATCTTGGTTGGTGATTTTTTCCTTTACCTTGTCATTGTCCGCATACTGACCCGGTTAATCTCCCGCTTTAACCTGATTATTGATTCTATATCTGTCCATGACCTTTCTAATTGGTTGATAAATTATGTCAGTGTTAATTGATTGATGATTTATTTTAGTGCACGTTTCTAAACATTTTCTGGTATACCTTATATGTCCTCTATTTAAAATCCTAACAATTTTCCAATCAAACCTATTTCCACGATTGTACACGTGAATTAATGTAAGCGGGGATAAATCATGGCTTTTGAATGCTAGTCGGCATTTATGCTTACAAAGATGTTCCTCGTTAATCTTGGTAAATAACGCTGTAATGTGGGATGGTATCATTACTTCGTCGTTGTTAGCTTCAATCTGAATAATCTTATCCAAAAATAGCGTGAGAGATTCAAGGAAGTAATTGAACCAATCCATCAAGTGTTTTGATATTCTTGAACTTTCTTCTGATAAATTGCACATTATGGTTCCACAGAGTGACACGTTCGGTCTGAGTAGTTTCGTTTCACTGTAGGATCAAGAGAGAACTGGTCCACTAGATTGCATTCGCCATCGATTTTGTTTTGATATCTGTCCTACTTTGTGAAGCTTGTTTAAAATACTTTAGATCGGGTTTTCCGGATTTTCGATTGGATCCTCTTTATTGATCTGTATGTGTTTTGATCAACATTTAACTTCGTGGCTTTCCTGAAATATTTTTTATCATCGACCATCAGTACAGTGCATCCTTTGTCCGTTTGAACTATGAAAATCACTTTTGTAGTTCTCAGTCTCTTTACAGATTTTTTCTTGTGCAATCAGTTAAGTGTTATCTTTCTTACATCTAGTTATAGATCTTATTTCGCGCTATTTCTTGTCTCTCCCCATATTTTAAGTTATCAGTCTAGTAAGACAAAGAATTTCAGTTTAAAGCTTCACTTGTGTTGTAGTTTAAACCATTTTGGAGTAGGTCCTACGTTGTCGCTGACTGACTGACTGAGGTGCTTTTCCATACTTGTCAGATTTTCTCAATAAATTGACTTTATGATCGTCTTTTCAGTGATTAGTTTTGAAACCCCAATGAGTCTTTTCTTGAGGTAGTTTATTTTTTTATACCTGCACCTTCTGCTTGTTATTTCAATCACCGTCGTTCAGGCGTGAGTATTTCCGTCCATAGTTTTTAAAAGATCTGTAAGTAATAGGATTATTTGGTCAGTCATATTTCAAATAACTGATCAAGTAGGTGTATTGATGTGATTATTCGTCACCCTGTACGCAACCAAATATATCAGTAATCATTAAATTCTTAGTAATATGTCAATATACTGATTTTATTTTCAAGTAAACAGATGTCGAATTTGTAACAACATACATCAAAATAAATCTGATCAAGATCTTGGGTTTGCTTTAGAATTCTGAAGTTTTAGATAGTAATGGGTGGCTTTTCACAACAAGAAACCATAGAATTGATTGGATAAGTAATAAAATTGGGGGGAAAACGTTATGGTTGAAGTGCTTAAAGAATTGCACAAGGAAAAGTTGATTAACTTTACGTAGTTTAGCTATAAATTGCTTCACACAAGTTTATATTGATGGATGCCTTTGCAAAAATAACCACCTTCTTAATGATTAAGTGATAGCATTAATGATATATTTGTAGATCACTTCTTCTCAAGGCAAAAGTTACTTACAAACAGGACGTTATCACTGAATTCAAGACCTCAAAATGTTAAACAATATGAAAGATCTATCAGAAGAACATCTAATCCAAATAATTGTATTTTTGGAATAACATTTTGTCTGAAAAAGAGAGTCTCATTAGACATTTCGAAAATGTATCTTCGATATAAAAGTTGGAAAACTGCGTTCCGATTGCGTCAGTTAAAAGTGGTGTAAATTTATCTGGCTTTCTATATAAACAGCTTACTCACTATCTTTAGCTTATAAAGAAAATACCAGGTTATTTGGTCTTAATATTAGCTTCAGGTGTCATCTTTTTGAATATTCAAACACAATCTATTGCCACTTAAGTGTTAAGAACTTAATTACTTTCCTATATGCGTGATCTAAGTTTTGTTACCGTAATCTCGTAAGAACTACAACGGTACACCTTTGGTGTTTATATGGACCAGTGATTCCTTTGTACTTCACGACTGTTTGATTTTGAATTGCAAGTGAAATACATTGGTTTGTGCTCACCTACTACTTCTTGATTACATAATTTGACTGCAAACATTTGTCGGAAATTTCACACTACCGTAAATCAAATTATTCTCACATCTATATTTTCGTATGTCGAAACAGTGACTAGATAGATTTAAAATATTACTATACACGGAATGTGTCAGTTAAATAAGCAAATAGTATGCACCTAAAGTATAAAACAATGTTCCAGGATGAAAGTATACAAATGGTGTTTTTTCCAGACGATTCAGCCTAAACTTGCGCAAAAATCATAAATGGGTCAAATAAAAATTGTAAGCCCATAACACTAACAGATCATGAAAAAAATTAGCCACTTTGCTTCGTTTTTAAAACAAAATATTGATCTCCAAATAAAAAATGTACATTAGGTGTAAACACCTGAATTCAAACCCGCTTACTCATACTCCAGAATCATTGCTCTCAATAAACATTGAAGAGTTGTGTCAGCCCAGTTGTATTTTTGTGGTTTATTAAACAAAGGAAGAGATTTCAGTTTGTACATTTGTGAGTAGCCAGCATCAAATAAATGATCCTGAACATTATCAGGAACACACCTTCCGAAGAGAGAATCTAAAACTCCGTAACAGATAAATGTCACTCACCATTGTGACATATCTCCCCAGTCAGACACACTTCTTGGTACAGACAGCCTTCAAAAACATATGTGAAATAATTTTTTGAACTTTTGCTTACCAATGTAACCACCATTTAATAAAACATCCCTAGAACTAAAGCCTGTGTTGTGTCTCACAACAATCATAACTATTGGTATGATTATTGACCATATTCGTAGACAATGCATTAAAATTTATTAATTCATCTGCAGCAATTCAAAAGTAACACCTTTTAAAAGTTAGGAGTTCATTCAAAACAATACATAAAAACAAATCAGTAGACATTTTGGCTACAAATCCTTTGACTGATGCTCAAAACTTTTTGAACATCTTTTTCTTTGCTGATTCATTTTTTTGCTTTCATCTAATATCTTTTCATTCACTCATTCTCCGAACATGGTGATTTAAAGTGATATGCAGAAACTCAAAATGTGAACATTTTTTGTAGTCTTCCCACACTAAAATTAATTAATCGGCCTAAATCAATAATTTTCGCAAAAGAACACTGAATTTAACCTACAGCAAGGTAAAGATTATGAAGATCTTGGACGACACTGACGCGCGCTTTTCGAACGGGAAGTTTAGTCCTAACGTGATTTACATTTCTCAAACTTTCGCTGTATTCTTACGCAAAAAGTACCATTTTCGATCTAAAGAATCTATTTTGAGCTATACGTTTAGTGGATTGCTTCTTTTTTTGTGTTTCACTCAACTTAATAGTTAACTTAGGTTTTGCCTCAGCTCACTATCGGTTTTTTTTAGTTTTCATGTAAAGACTAGCTTTTAGCTTATCGTTAACCGTTTTTATCCAGTTTTGCCAGTTTTTGCGTACTGTGTGTTTTTTTAACGGTCCTATATCCACTGCTTGTATTTTTAAGACAGTCTAAATCATTAGCCATGAAAAATTCATGCAAAGGCCTGGTTACCGTTTCGCTGTTACGTCTGGCATGCTATGTGACAACTGCAAGGGTTGGTTCCACGAAGCGTGTACAGATCGAACAGCAGCAGCCTATAGCAGACTCAGCAAGTCTGATCGTAGGTGGGTATGTGTTACGTGCAACACTGATACCGTAGTTATGCTGGGTACCATCATTACTTTACTAACAGGCAAGTTGTCTAAGAGTTTGCTAGATGACAGTATCGTGACGGGTAAAGAAAACTGGAACGCGCAGGGCAAATAAGAAAATGGATATTGATAGGTTGGCTATCGATGGTGCAGGTAAAAGCACGAGTGATGACGTGCTGAAACTCAGCACCATCTTAACATCGACGGTGATCGACTCCCTCAGTAAACTTGGGTCCCCCAGGAAAGGGTCCTTGAACGAGACAGTGGTTCCCGAAAACCCTGTGGGTGGTTGGACACACATTGACAGGAGTGAAAAGGCCCAAGCGTCCCCGCCGAAGCTGAACATCCCAAGTACCATGCGGAAATCAGTTAGTGACTTGGCCGCACATTCTACACCTAAGACTGTCCGCCCGGTGATCACTGAGCCCAGGAATCGAAAACGCGCTTCGACATCCAAACAACAAGGTATCAAACCTAGGCGCCCTGGAAAACCTGGGAAATCAATTACGGTTCGTGACGACTTTGTCATAATCATGAACCTTGTTGACAATTCCGACCTTCCTCTCAGTATGCAGGACAAAAATGATAGGATGCTCTGGGGAGAATTGAACAGGAGGCTTGAACTCCCTAGAATAGAGACTTTGACCGTCACACGGCTCACTCGGGGGAAGGACTCTAACCACCTAAACCACCTGAGGCTGTTTCGTGTTACACTTAAGAATGCCTCCGACGTTGAGGACGTCCTGCTAGCCAGTCACTTACTGAAATCCGATGGGAACGTAAGAATACTGCCCGACATACCGTATTCTGAACGAAATCTCATCCGGAACATCCCTAAGGAATCTCGCGAGGCGTTTTTCCATGGAAGGAATATCATTGTATAACTAAAATAACTCATAATGTCATTGAATAAGAAAAAGAGAATTCAGTGAAGAAAACTTTCTTTTCGACGAAATCATTTACTTAAGCTGTACATTCGTATATATAGTTATATGGAAAATATATGTCTACAGGAGGCTAGGAAAGATTGCATTATAAGTTGATTCGACAATAAAGGACAAATGAGGTGACGTACTAATCAAGGA
>NC_031497.1:14070944-14074888 GCF_000237925.1 Schistosoma mansoni
GCTTAAGTAAATGATTTCGTCGAAAAGAAAATCTTTTTCACTGAATTCTCTTTTTCCTATTAAATATCATTGTGCAAGGCGTACCGGAAAATATGGACCCAACTCAAGCAAACTCTGATATTTGGGAATGGAAATTCATTAAGCCTTCCTTAAAACTCAAAAACATACTGACCCAACAGGTGATGTGACTAGCCAAGAGAGACGGAGACTCCAGACCCCGGCTATTGAAGATAACCTTCCCCTCCTCCCACATGGCGGCTGCAACTCTGGAAGCATTTCGTGCCAATAGACGTCGGTTGCCTACTGGCATCCATATGCATCCGGATAGGCGCCATGAGAGCAGGATCAAGCACAAACGAAAGCTGGAGCTGACAGTTTCACTTGTGGACTGTCATGATCATAAAAAAGTCGTGTAAAGGACAGGGACTATCTACTCGGCAAACATTGTATAGGTAGGCTACCTGTCCACTAACCCACGGCCCATATAGACACACAGCAAGAAGCTCACGCGTTCCAAATTGAAAGCATAAACTGCTTATACACAAACGTCGCGAGTTTGCTAAACAAAATGGATGAGCTATGTGAACTTAGCAACGCCAATGATGCTCATCTGATAGGAATATCCGAAACTCGGGTAACGTCTCAGTCTACGGACCAGGAGCTAGCAATACCTGGAATGTTTTTATTTCTCAACGACAGGAAAATTAGAATGGGGGGCGGGGTAGCATTATACATACGGTCATGCATGGAGGCGAACAAATTCACAACCAAGATTTTCTCAATCCTGATGAGTCAGTATGGTGCTCAGTCAGATTGTCTACCACCTCGAGGTGTCTATTTGGGGTCATCTACAGGAAGCCCACTGCCGACATCGAGTATGACAATCGTCTGCTGGAAGGATTAACTCGCTATACGCTTCTTGGATTCTCTCAAATCCTTATTCTAGGGGACTTCAATCTTCCTAGAATAAACTTCGTGGAACATACATACATTGAAGGTGACAACTCTACTGAAGCTCGGTTCTTCAACCTCATCAGTGACCTGGGATTATTCGAAAATGTGAAGTCGGCAACTCGTTGGAGAAACAGTCAGACGCCGTCACGCTTAGACTGGGTATTCACAAATGAAGAATTCCTAGTTGACGACCTCTCAATCTTGGCTCCCCTGGGGAAAAGTGACCACGCCGTCTTATCATTCAGCTTTGTCAGCAAAACGGAGCTACGATATCCTACTAGCAACAAGCGCTGGAACTTCAAACGGTTGAATGTGTTAGCTTTACAGGACTATCTACAACAGGTGGATTGGGATGTTCACCCTCAACTTGAAGTGGATGCTCATTGGGATTTTTTACTGCACACGATCTTATGTGCTACTGAGCATTCAGTTCCTCAAATGGTCCCAAAAAGCTACAAACAGCCTACAATCATCAAGAACCACACTCATCGTCTGCTAAGCCGCAAAAGGCACTGTTGGGCCGAATGTAAATGAACTGACAATAACGACGCATACAGGCAATACAAACACATAAGGAACATATGCACAAAGGCAATAAGAGAAGACAGGCTTCAGTTCCAGACCAAGCTTATCGATAAATTCGTCTCCAATCCGAAAAGCTTATTCCGTTACGCAGCTTCTCTTCGACAAGGCAAAACTGGAGTTTCCCAACTGCTTGGTCCTAATGGCCCGACCAATAACGACGGTGATGCCGCTAACCTTTTGGCTGAACAATACTCCCAGACATTCCAGCTGACCCACATCAACTATACTGACGAAAGCTTCACCTGCACCTGCACAGGACTTTCCGAAGTGGACTTGAGTGCTGACTTGGTGCTCCGTAAACTGCAGCACCTAAGAAAAGACACTTCTCCAGGTCCGGATATGGTTCATTCTACTATATTGATGGAAGCAGCTTCAATCCTGGCATCACCACTTGGCGTGATGTTTACACACTCGCCAAGCTGAGGCAAACTACCGGAAATTTGGAAGCTGGCTCACATCACACCAATTTTCACAGGAGGTCGACGCAGTGAACCCTCAAGCTACCGACCAGTGGCCCTTCTCTCTATACCTTCCAAAATTATGGAATCTCTAATATACGACGGTATGCAAGAGTACTTATCATCCTTAAAGTTCTTCTCACCTCAACAGCATGGTTTCAGAAAGGGTCATTCTTGTATGACCAACCTGCTGACTGTGGTGGATAGATGGACAACCATCCTTGATCGCAAGGGGGAGGTTGACGTCACTTACTGGATTTCTCAAAAGCTTTTGATAGGGTCAACCACGTATGTCTTATCAAGAAGCTTGGACGATTGGGTATAAAACCCCCTTTGATTGATTGGCTCTCTTCATATTTAGAAAACCGACACTTTAAGGTCAGGGTTAACTTCACTCTCTCTCAGGCTGTTGAATGTCCTAGTGGGATCTCCCAGGGCTCAATGCTAGGACCTCTTCTCTTCTTGATTTACATTAATGATCTTCCTCAACAAGTTTCATCTGACTTATTGCTTTTTGCTGATGATGTGAAACTTTGGAGAGAGATACGCAACCATAAAGATATACTAGTACTTCAGGAGGATCTGACTCGACTTCAAAGTTGGGCAGACGACAACGGACTTACCTTCAACACTTCAAAGTGCAAAGTAGTCCATCTGCGACATGTTGAAGACTATAGTTATAACTTAGGTAACTCCCCTCTAGAAGTCTCCCAAGTCGGAAAAGGTTTAGGAGTGTTGGTACCCTACGACTTGATATCGTAAACGAACTGTGACAAAAACGCCTTTCAAGCAAACTGGTGACATTGAAGCGCATTTTTGGCCAGTTTGACGGTAGAATCTTCCACTTAATCTTCAACAGTTTTATCCCCATTTAGAGTACGGAAACATAGTAGTCCCTCCCTACCTCCAAAAGGATAAGGACACTCTGAACGTATCCAACGTCGAACCACGAAATCAGTTCGGGGACTCAAACTCAAACCTTATGAAGAGCGCCTCCAATCACTTAACCTTTACCCGTTAGAGTACAGGCGTCTTAGAGGTGACCTTCTTATGACTTACAGTATCCTTGACACTTCTGGTCATCCCATTAAACATCTTCTTAAGCTTAGTCACAACACTAACCTAAGAGGTAACACCCAGAAACTGCAGACCCAACAAAGCGGAACAGACTGTAGACACAACTTCTACTCCGTAAGAGTTGTCAAATGCTGGAATTCGCTGCCGACTGAGCTAGTCCAAGCGACTTCCCAGGAGTCCTTTAAGAGGAAACTTGACTTATTCTTAAGGACTTAGGATAAAATATCATTATGATTTCCCAAAATATTTTTTTTCTATTATCGTTGATATACCTAAGTTTTTGCCTGGAGGTATTGGTGATCCACTGCTACAAGACACGGAAGTCCGTTAAGCGAAAGATTCTTCTATTCCGTCCTCAACCATTTGAACCAATTGAACCATTTGATCTCTATCATGATTTTCCCAGGTTATCTTTGATGACAACTGTCATGTTGTAGTTACTAACGACCCCACTTATCTCTAAATTAAAACCTGCTAGTTCTATTCACTAACCAAACGATATCTATCTTGTGGAGATCTGCCGCGATATGATTATGAAAAGGGACTTACTGGGATTGCTAGGTCAACTGATCAAATATTCTGAAACACTGATGATTCCTAATTACATAGACCGAATTCTCCATCCAAATCTGATTCGGGGAAAACTTAAGATGAGACGTTTTTACTGCTAATCCTAAAAGGCTCATTCAAAATATTCAGTTGACAAAAAATCCACTAGTGAATGCTTCCTAAACTGAATATGAGATAATCGAAAGCAAAGTTGATTTTTTCCAACTTCATAATCAACTTTACCATAATTTATTTCCGATTTGTTTATACCCTTCGCTTGCTGAAGAATAAATGTAGTTTTCTTATGTAAGTTCATTATCC
>NC_031497.1:14075088-14148047 GCF_000237925.1 Schistosoma mansoni
CTCCGACTTTGGCATTTAGATCTGCCATCATGATGGTCAGGTCCTTTGCTGGGGACTTAGCTATGATTGATTGCAGCCTCGAGTAGAACTGATATTTATCGTCGTCGTTGCTGTCTTTAGTGGGTGCATAACATTGGATAACATTCATTGTGATCCCCTCCTTCTTTGTTTTGAATGATGCTTTGATTATCCTGAATCCGTGAGATTCCCATCCTACAAGTGCATTTCGTGCTTCTCTGGAGAGCATTAGAACATCTACCTGAGTATGTGGAGCATTTTCCTCTTCGTGACTGGAGTACAGCAGCATCTCTCCTGTACTTAGCCTTTACTGTCCAGCTTGGGTCCAATGAGTTTTGCTGATTCCAAGTACTGCCAATTTGTATCGCCTCATTTCCACTGCTATTTGACTGGTCTTCCCGGTCTCCCACATTGTCCGGACGTTCCATGTATCTATAAAAATTGTTACTCTGATTGTTAGAAGAGGCGTCAGCTTCGTGACTTTCGAAGAATCTCGGCTTTGATCTTGAGGCGTCATAATTATTCCCCCAACTTGAAGGTCAGAGTTTGAATGTTTTAATTTGTTTATTCTGGTTAACTTTTTTCTAGCGGGCTAGTTCTCTAAGGGATGGGGTTGCCAACGCCACGCTCAACCCTCTACATGTACTCTGGTTTGTTACCATCAGTCACTTAAGAGGGGCTACAGGCAATTTCAAAACTCAGTAGTGATGTTCAGGAAATAGAGGCACAACACATCGAACCAGATTGTGGCCACACTATTAGTATTCAACTTTTCTAGGTTGCTCTTAGCTGGATTGGTTCAAGCGACTCCCCGAGAATACCTCAAGGGATGATTTGCTGATATATTTTTAACAGTTCAAGCTAGTATCTTATTAATGGTGCTACAGATATTCGGTGTTTGACAAATACCCTTACACGTAACACGTTTATAATCAAAGTATACCAAACCAGTCAAGTCAAAGGTCGGAAAACGAAGAGGTTCAAATATATATACGAAAAGTTATCGATATATCCACAGGTGTTTAGTCGAAGCTTGATAATGTTTGTTAGAGTGGCGTGACCCGGCGTACACACTAGTGGTCTGGTTCAGATGTGTGACTGAGAGCCTTCAGCTAGGTGTGTCCATTAAAACTAGTGGGTCAGCACTGACGTCGAAGATTTACTATTTATTTTGTGACTTCATTTTTCACTACGGATCCAAACCTGTAAACTACTTTCAGGATGGAAGACTCAGCTTAGGATGTGATTTGGATATACTGAGAAAAGTACTTTCATAATTCTGGAACCATATACAGTGTGACTTCACATGTTACCCTACTTCACTTCAGATTGAGAGGCAAACTTATTTTAATATGTAAGCTATTAAGACGTGGCTATGGACCTGGCATGTACCCTCGTTTTCTTATAGCTAGGTGATGAAAACTCAGAGGACCTAACAGACCAGCTCAAAAGGTAACAAGGAACAAAATCCTCTTGGATGCAGGTTTTCTCACCAAGTGATTAACTCTCGTAACCCACAACCGGAAGAAGTGATATTCTAACCTTCAACTCTAAATGGACGGGAAAAAAGAATCGCCCAGCGGGTTTTTGTATTGATGATGCAACGGATATTCTAGTTTTACAACTGGATACCAGTAGCACCTTCTATGTTCGATCGTTCCCAGTCAGATAGAAATCAGAAGTCAGACGAGAAGAGGCAGGAAAGATATATTTGATTCGTTACCAATATATCGAGGACCTTTTCTATAAGCTGGCTAATGAAACGTAGGAGCAGTGTCCCACGCTGTGTTGAAACGTGATCTGGTGCGGATGCATGACCGAAAGCCTTCAGCTAAACAAGTCCACTTAAACAACGTGGTCAGCATCCAATGTCGAACACTTAATGAGCTATTGATTTTGGGGAATTATTTACAGCTACAGATCACTCCCCCCCTAGTGAGGTAGTGATGCCCCTAAGACGTGACCAGCCAGAAGTTTAAACCCAACGAGTTTGTCGTTGGTAAACACTCTTCTGATAGCTTGCTTCGTTTAGCAGCGTCTGGTCGTCTTTCCTTAAACTATGGGACCAAAATGTACAACGTAGCAATAAAGAAATATAGTACAATGAAAATTTCGGTTCCTTGCGAAACTTTGTCGTTCTTTTCCAGCCGTCCTGGAAAAGAGGAAAAATAGAACGTGTGAGTGCATGTCGAAAATACACTCGTACTTGCGTAAGGACACAAGATGAGCGGAAAAAAATAAACTGATACACTTACAAACAGCGTAAAAGCGATCGGAAAAAAGGTTTTCTTTTGGTTTTTTTTAATATATAAATATATATATATATACGCTCAAAAAAATGTTTTGTTTTTTTTTGTTTTTTTTTATATAAATAAAAAAATGAGCATATTAAAAAAAGTTTATAATAAACTTTGAAAGGGTAATTCAAGATAAAGCTTATGTCCTACGTGCAATATTCGTTAAGATGTTCTGGAAATCTTACTCGTCTTCCAGAACGCGTTGTTTTAGGTTTTTCTATCGACGTTGACGAAGTATCAAGTTGTGTGTCGGTTGTCGTGTAGGGTACTACGAGTGTAGTAGCTGTGTCGTTTGCTTGTACCGAAGGAAAATCGACGTAGCTAGGGTTTCCTTCTAGGTACGCAGCTTTGAGTCGATCGATACTGATGCTATCGTTCGTACCGTTCTTATCGACTACATAGTACTTAGGTTCGCGTTGAAGAACTTTGAAGGGTCCTTCGTATGCTGATTCGAGGGGTCGTCGATGTGAGTCTCGACGAACGAAGACGTGTGTACTATGTCGTAATTCGGGTTGAACGAAAACATCAGTTGATTGAGGTCGAGTGTGAGCAGGTTGAACTGAACGCATAGCGTTTGTAAGCCTACTCGTGTAAGAGTTTAGATCCATGTTCAATGAAGAAGCTGAAGGATCCACGAATTCTCCTGGGAGTCGGAGTGTCGTTCCGTAAACGAGTTGAGATGCCGTGTATCCAATGTCAGCTTTCACTGCATTGCGGATACCTAGCAAGACGAGTGGAAGAGCGTCTGTCCACTGTGAAACGTTTGAAGCTGATAATGAAGCTTTTAGTTGTCGATGAAAACGTTCTACCAACCCGTTTGCTTGTGGGTGGTAGGCGGTCGTTCGGAAGCGCGTGATTCCTAATAGTGAGGTCAGACAACGGAAAAGTCCAGATTCGAACTGGCGTCCGCGGTCTGTAGTGATTGTGGAAGGGCAGCCGAAATTTGCTACCCATCGTTCGACGAAAGCACGGGCCACGGTTTCAGCAGTAATGTCTTTAATCGGTACTGCTTCTGGCCATCGAGTGAAACGGTCTACGCATGTTAGGAGATATGAGTATCCGTTCGAGTCGGGTAAGGGTCCTACCAAATCTAGATGGACGTGGTCGAAACGAGCGTCAGGGGTTTTGAAAGAGCCTAAGGGACATTTGTTGTGTCTGATCACCTTAGATTTCTGACAGCTTACACAGGAGCGTGCCCACTCCCTCACGTCTTTATTCATGCCAGGCCAACAAAAGCGTTCGGCTATAAGTTCGATTGTTGCACGAGCACCTGGATGAGAAAGATTGTGCAACGTATTGAAGACGTTGCGGCGATAATTTTTTGGTACAATTGGACGATCCCTACCTGTAGATGTGTCACAGAGTAAGGTTTCCTTACCTGTTCCCATCTGCTTAATACTTAGTTTTAGAGTTGTCGAGGATAACTCATGCTGAAGATCAATGTCTTCTTTTTGAAGCTGAGCGAGTTTAAGAAGGTCGATCCCTTGGAAACTGTTCAAGGAGCTAATTCGAGACAAGGCGTCTGCGACTACATTGTTTGCTCCAGAAATATGTTGTATGTCTGAAGTAAACTGCGAAATGTAGTCGAGTTGTCGAGACTCTCGCGGTGAGTACTTGTCTGAAGATGAACTTAAAGAGAAGGTAAGAGGTTTATGATCGGTAAAAAGCGTGAATTCTCCTCCTTCGATGGAATGTTGAAAATGCCGTACAGCACAATACATAGCTAGGAGTTCCCTACCGAACGTACTGTACCTAGATTCCGTGTCTAACAACCGTCTCGAGAAAAATCCTACAGGTTGCCAAGAGTTGTTAACCCATTGTTGTAAGACTGCTCCGATTGCTGAGTCAGATGCGTCTACTGCGATACTAATGGGTGCTTGAGTGTCCTGATGGGCAAGCAGGGTTGCTTTAGCGATGTGTTCCTTAACTGTGGAAAATGCTTCACAGGCTATGTCGTCTAAACTAATTGATTTCGCATTTCCACGAAGTTGATCGGTTAACGGTTTCATAAGGGATGCGCATTTGGGTATGAACCGTCTATAGAAACTTACGAGTCCGTTGAAAGTTCGTAACTGCTTGATCGTGGTCGGTTCTGGGTAATCCAGAATGGCCGCCACTTTGCTCCTAAGGGGTCGGATGCCTTGAGCATCAATAGTGTGTCCTAAGAAGTCTAAGCGGTTAGTTGCGATTTGGCATTTCTGAATGTTGACAGTAATGCCATGCCTTTGGAGTCGATCGAAAACAATGTCCAGATGCTTGAGATGTGATTCTCTGTCCGGACTTGCTATTAGACAGTCATCAACATACGCATGTACGAAGTTGAGACCTCGGAAGACGTCGTCTATAAACCTTTGGAAGGTTTGAGCCGCATTTCTTAAACCAAAAGGCATTCGTAGAAATTCGTAAAGACCGAAGGGAGTGATGATGGCGGTTTTAGGAATGTCGTCAGGTGCCATCGGGATTTGGTTATAAGCTTTAACCAAGTCGATTTTCGAAAAGACAGTTGTTCCTTTCAAGGTAGCTGTCAAATCGTGAATATGAGACAGCGGGTAACGATCGGGAATGGTTTTAGCATTCAGACGCCGATAATCACCAGTGGCCGCCAATCATGTGCTGTCCTTTTTAGGGACCATGTGCAATGGGGATGCCCATGGACTATTCGATGGTCGAATTATTCCTAGGTCCATCATGTGGTTGAATTCGTTTTTAGCTAACCTAAGCTTTTCGGGAGCGAGTCGACGGGCTTTCGAAAATACAGGTGGTCCTGTAGTCGAGATGTGATGTGTAACATTGCTGGTTACACAAGGTAATTTCGATTGCGATTGGTATATCCCGGGGTATTTGTCGAGTACTGCTTGGTACAAGGGGTCTATGGCGTGCTTAATCGTGACTGGGGATAACCTGCAACCAGAACAAGGAGTTACGCAAACGGATAACTTAGTGTTTCCGTCTATTAACCTTCGTGAGCGTGTGTCGATGAGTAGATTGTGGTGTTGTAACAGGTCTATACCAATGATTGGCATAGAGACGTCTGCAACAACGAAAATCCAGTGTATGGGTTTGCGTAAACCCACGTTAAGGTAGACGTACCTTTTACCGTAAGTAGCGATCGGCTTTCCGTTTGCCGCCTGTAAACTCAAAACAGACTCGCGAAGTCTGTCGTCGGGATTTGCTGGAAGAACGCTAACTTCTGCGCCAGTGTCGACGAGGTAGCGAACTTTCGTAGTCACATCCGTGACATATAAGAGGCGGCTGTGTTCGCCGGCTACGGTTGCCGTTAACGCGTGCCGGCTGGGAAGTTTCCCGAACTGTTTTTCGTGTCACTCGATTTTGGGGTCGGATAATTGCAAGGTCTCCTGCAGTTTCTGGAAAACTTACCGTACTGGTTATGATACCAGCACCAGTCGGGATTGTCTGTCTCTCGTGGTCGAGAGCCAGATCGCTTACGTGAGGCGCTTCTACGCGGGGTTTTTGACCGACTACGGTCATTGCGAACTCTAAGATATCGTGTAAGCGTGTGACATAGTTCGGCCATGTCAGTCGAGGTCGATTGGGGTTTTTCTTTGATAGTAAAAACCTCGGCCTTAGAAAATTTGGTGATTTCCAAGATTCGATCGGCAGATGCAGCTAGTTCATCTATGGCATTGTTTTGAAATGAAACAAGCACTGCCTGCACCTGTTGAGGGAGTTTAGACAAGAAAAGTTGTCTGAATAGGCCATCATCGAAAGTTCGTTGGCCGATGACTTCTCTCATTCTAAGCAACATGTCCGTCGCAGAACCATGTTGCAAGTCGATATTGTTAAGGAGTTGGTCTAACCGTTGTCGATCAGTTAGGTCTCCTCGTTTTAAAATCGATAGCTTAAGCGATTCGTAAGGTTCGGAAACATCAGTAGTAAACATACTAGGTGTTACGTACCTGTTAAACTCGCGCGGTAACGCCTTAACTACCGCGAGGAAACGTGTGCGCGAGTCCGTGATTCCGTGCATGCAAAAATCGGCCTCTGCATAGCAGAACCAGGACTCGATATTGTCGGGCCAAAATGGCGTTAACTGAATCGAAATAGGGGGAATAGACTTTAACTTAAAAACCTTGGGTGAGTGTTCCGTCATATTAATATAGATAACGAAAAATGTCTAATTAAAATATATCCGAGAAAAAAAATTCGCGAAAAAAGTATATCACAATATACAAGATTCAAATAAAGAATAACAATGAATAATAATATTCCAAAATGGAACAGACTCACAGTATATTGACTTGGTGTACCAGATCACGTCGGTCTCACCAATGATGATGCAACGGATATTCTAGTTTTACAACTGGATACCAGTAGCACCTTCTATGTTCGATCGTTCCCAGTCAGATAGAAATCAGAAGTCAGACGAGAAGAGGCAGGAAAGATATATTTGATTCGTTACCAATATATCGAGGACCTTTTCTATAAGCTGGCTAATGAAACGTAGGAGCAGTGTCCCACGCTGTGTTGAAACGTGATCTGGTGCGGATGCATGACCGAAAGCCTTCAGCTAAACAAGTCCACTTAAACAACGTGGTCAGCATCCAATGTCGAACACTTAATGAGCTATTGATTTTGGGGAATTATTTACAGCTACAGTATCTAGTTGCAATAGATCACCGGTACATCTTGATAGGACATGTTTAAGTGAATAATAAGCAGCCAAAGAAAGTTTTCGTTAAAAGGAAATGACTAGGCTCGTTTGAATTCTGTACCCGATACAAAATCTGAATCTTATTAGCCTTTTTAAATTGAACATGCGTACTATGACCTTGTAACTTTCAGAGGACATTGGGACATACTGAAATCTGTGTGCGTAAGTCGGCGAAGTTCCAGTGTGTCGGTATTGGATGTTCATGTATCATAATACCTTACCTGACGTCAACTAATTCCGATATTTCTCTTAATCGTGTCGGTGACCGTTGGATTCTTTTCTAGAAGTCACTCACTGAAGCTGCTAATCTAATATTTATGAATGTGTATGACTGACTGAAGTTGGGGAAACTAAGGACCAAATCTCAACCCTTTGAAGTGCGAATTAACTTACTTGCGGTATGATTCGGATTACACGTGAAATCTAGATGGTTCACCAAAAGTCTCGGTGTGATCAAGGAAGACTTAGATATCGTGGTTCCCAAAGACCTAAACTCATATATTAACTGTGAAAAAACACCTTTAGACTCAACCTTACATTAGTAACCTTAGGGCCCATTTTTGGCCAGTTTGATAGTAGGGCTCTTCGTCTGACGTTAAAATTTTATTCAACCTTACATATAGTAGAGTGTTTCGTCCTTTGAGCAAAAAAGACAAATGTCTTTTAAAGCATATACAGAAAAAAGGCACAAAGTCAGCTTTCAGTTTTTAGTTCAAATCCTACCAGAAGCACTTAAAACCATTAGACATATACCCCAGAATATAAGGTTTGGATCTTCGCATGTTATTCTTCACAGAGGAGCATAGGGCGCCCACCAAGATTCCGCATCGATTTAGACGTGACCTCAGAAAAATCTACATCATAACCACCCCCAAACTATCCTACGGAGTGTTTATACAGGTTGTGCCGCTATAAAAACCGTAAAGGAAATATTTAGAGGCCATAAATACAACGTAGCTGTTTGAGCTAAGTATGTGTTTTACTGTTCACTGGTGGTCAAGTTTATGAATCTACTACCGTCTGAAGAGTCTGAGCAAGTTCTTCGGAGTTTTCTAAAGTAAAACTAGATAGCATATCGTGTTGATTCCCCAACACCATTCATAATTCTTTTTATTTCATATAATTTGGTCCTTACCTGGGGTCCACCGATGGTCCATTTCTACTAAACACGGAAGACCATTTAGCGAAAACTTCAGCTCCGCCGACAGCCATCTTAACTGTTAGCGCTTTCGGCAAAAATAGCCTTAACATCCACATTTTTATCATACCCGCTCATTGATCTCCAAATACTGGTCCAAAATGAGATCCAATCAATGATGTTCAGACATACCACTAGTATCTTCGTTCGCACTGTAGGCAGTTTTCTTCTGGCACAATAAGCTGTGTGACTATGAACGTTATATAAAAGCTGGAGCCTAGTCAACTTATGTTAGTCTTCGTGTTTTCTATCTTGCAGGTTACCTATCTCTGCTGCGAAGATTATTTCCGCTGATCTAACATTGCAAGTATACTTGCTACATGTCGCTCAACGCCTGACTAAAAGAGTTGTGATATTCAGGAGTGAAGTGGAAATTGAATCGTATTGGGCCTTTGAAACAACAGGAATAACGAATGATAGTTCATAAGTTAACTGTGTGTTGCAGACGGTTCTATCGAATTGCTGAGAGTGTCGTGATGTGGCTTTTTCGTACTGAAATTTGCTTATTTTTGTCAGTTTCCGCCATTCTTTCAGCGTTTTGTGTACTTGAGTCCATACTCCATCCTGAAGAAAATTCAGAAACGCTGGAAGTGTTGGCATTATCAAATGATACCAGTTCAGATTCGGAACTTGACGATAATGCTTCTTCACCAATCGAAAATATATCAACTTTTATATCACTCGTTCTGGGACTGTTTGCAGTTCTTTTGGTTCTCTGGAAAGTAGCTGTGGTTATGTTTTTTGGAAGTTTGTCATCTGCTGAAAGAGTATCCCTTTCTAAGTCTCTTTTTCGTTTTGTTCTTTTCCATTTTATCATACTTTCCGGGGCAATTAATCCTTCTCGACTGACAAGTCTGTTGGGATGGCTTTGTTGGTTCGGTATTCTTGGTGTGTTGCACATGTTAACATCTGTGGCTTCTTCCAGATGTAACCAAATGTCGGCTTCTGGTGCCGTCAACATGCGTCAGTGGGTGCGGATGTACTGTATGTTTATAATCATTTCTTTTGCAAATTGGTACTTGCTTAAAGCCGGTTTGGAAAACTGTTTCACGTTGGCAGATATAGATGTCTCGACTAGTGGGGAATTTTTAGATGTTCATTCACGAAATTCCTTTTTAACTAGCCTCAAAACACCAACTGTGTTGGGTGCATTGAAAGCTAAAATAGCAGGGAAAAAGGAGCTTTTATATGATGCTGTTGATGTTGTCGCCCTACTTATATCTGAGTTTGCGCTTCTAATGTGTACAATATCACATCTTGTTATTGGATTAATCATACAGACATATGATCGTTGGTGTCTACGCAAAGGTCAAAGTTGGCAATACCATTCGACAGTTACGTACTATTATGAGCTCTTTTTCACATGTTCTTACCGGCTAACAGAAATAACACACTATCTACATCTTTTATTGTGGAGTAGAGTGTTTTCTGTCGCTAGCCTTGTTGTTTTCTTGCATATACGTGTATCTTACTCAAACTTGGCTAACAGTATATCTCGCCACCTAGCTCAAAGACGACTAATGAAATACATCAATGAGAACTACCAGGCTTGCAAGACAGGGCATTATGTGAGTTAGCTTGATTCCTAATCTAAATATACTACTTTTTTAAACAAACAAACACTGGCAACTACTTCACACTGAAGAATTACTTGTTCAATTTAAATGCTAGTTATCGTTTAGTACATATATATACCAGTAGTCTTGTCATAGACTAATTATTATAATGAGGATCAACTTGTATCTAGCTATTGGTTTAATTCTCCGAGTTGAATATATATTGGATATTAAATAATATTTGTTAATTGATTAGTCGTTGGTATAGGGGTGTAGACTTTGTACCATTAGTTGGATCAAAGCTTATGACGAACTGCCACCAGAATAGTCGACCTCATTGCGTATTCATCGGGCTGACCACTATCCCTCTTTTTATTTAATTTTTCTATGGATATCCTCTTAGAAACCACACTTCATCTAACTTTTAGGAGATTGATCTATCAGGAGGTCTACTTATTGGGTTAGAATACCCGAATAACATAGTTCTATTTGATGAAGATTTAGAAAATGCAGTCTCTCGGTCGCCTTGAGTAGCAATATAGACATGTTTAGATTTCATTTATCTCCCCCTAACTATAAATGTTCCTTGAATACTAGTCTGCCATCGTCTAGATTGATAATAGGGGGAGAATTAATTGACTGTTGATCGCTTATACATATTTGTGTCAGGCTCTACATTAACATGCTTGTTTATTGGTTTGGGCCGGCGTTCCTTGTCACTAACTCTCACTATCTTGTCGCTACAGAAGTATTTGTAGTTAAACGTTTGAGTGGGACCTAACAATTGCTGTTGATTATTGGTGCATTTGATATTGACGTTAAATTTTCGTACTGCTCTCTAACTTGGTTGTTTAAAGTCTTTCTATTACCTGGTACACCGTACCGGACCTATTTTAGTTCAGTACATAAGCTCTCCCTCCCAACCTAAATATCCTATTTTACTTGATTTTCGCTGGTTAACTTCGTTTCCTATATCTTAACACATCCATCCGTTCGGATGCAGATGCCTACCGATATCTGACAGTAATTGAATATATTCTACTTATCGTCAACCAATTTTCATCGTTATTTCCTTCCTGCCAACCACTAATTTTTACAACACCTAAATGTGTAACCCATGCTAAAGAAATATGGTCACTGTGTGCTTGATACGACATTCATAGTGGATGTGAACTCTTGTTTTAGAACTTTGCATTGAATAAGACAAAATACTATTAACGAAAACGTTAGGACTCACAACTTTAAGTTTACCTTGTTACTGCAACATTCACATCCAAGTGAATTATGCTTGTCCGTTCCACTTAACGCGATCGCTGTCGCTAGTCGTGTATGCTCAGGGATATATGATGTTTTGTCTTGTGATACACTTCACAAGATAGCAGTGCAATTAAATTAGTGGAACCATAACAATAAAAAGGTCAGTAGTGAAGAATAAATTGTACTGACCAGATGCTTGAAAAGAAGAAAAGCATTTAATTTATCTACGTTGTTTTGGTTAATTAAAAACTATACCAACCAGAGTCTCAAACCACTCGGTTCTATCATTTTGAGGTTTTCAGCCAGGTCTATACTATCGTGTCATTGGTCATGAATATTCAGTCCTGCTTATTTTCTTCCAGCTTATTCCTATTTCTGTCAGTGTCACGAGTTTAGACTAATTAGATCTTCAACGTCAGCTACTGACTTACCCTCCTTTTACTGAAATGTTTTGGTTGTTCACCATTGTTTGTTCCGTGTGTGGTGAATGTTAAAGACGTCCTCAAGTTTTTATTCGTATATTTTCGAAAAGTTACTTACATATATTAGTACTAGATTAACGTTATAAGTCTTTAAGTGCGGCTGTGGATCTTCACCAATCAAGGTACGCTTTATATTCTTTTTTATCAACACAAATTACTTCTTCGTTATTAGTGTACTCTTGATAATTAGTAGTCCTTTTTAATTTTTGAATGGTAAGGTAACCATTGTTAATCATCGTTAATTACAAATTTATTATGTATGAAGGGAATATTGAGGCTTAGGAAGACAGCACATTACGCAATCTTGGATAATTTATCATTAAAATGAACAGTATGTATGGTAATTGATTTTACGTCATATGCATCTATGTTTCAGGAGTAGCTATTGTTAATCAGTCATCTACAACGTTGGACTAGGCACATATATGCATTCATCCAAGTAACCATATCTCATTAGCACAAGATAAACACCAAATCCATAAAAGTAGTTATTTCAGCAGTAGTAATATGTAAAGAAAGATTACATATAAGGATACGATACAGGGAGAAAGAATTAGTTCGTAAAATGAAAGGTGTAGGACGATTTTAATCTCACGGTTTAAGGGAAGATAACGTGTGTATACACCTATGCCATTGTGATTGATTCTGAGCCATACCACCCAGAGTCTCCGACCACTGGTTACGTTAGTTACGCGGACCCCGACCAAGTAGTCTTCATCTGCCAACGTGTCTCAGACCAGAAGTTAGTGACTTAAAGGACTGATGCCACATTTTGCTTTGGCCGCCCCTAACTTCCATCCATCTCCAACACTAATCAGCATTGCACGCCGCAGTAACCAGTGGTTGGATGTGCGTAATACGTGGCCCAACCATCTCAGTCAATAAAGATTCACAACCTCACCTGCTTCAGTCTGGGCACCTGGGCAGTATCACAGCCCTCACACAAATCGAATGAGATTTGTGCGGCGCATATTTATCTGGTGCTTCCTTGTACCAATATTTATGTTTAAATAAATAATAAATAAATATGTACCTCACCAACTGACTTACCATCATTCCCTAATGCCCTTAGTCTACCGTCACTATCATTTACCCGGTGATCTCAGCAGATGCGAGCAATATTTCTAAGGTATCTGTGGTCAGATACTAGTAACTTACGAGAATCTTCTACTCTTAATGACCGCGTTTTGCAGCCGTAAAGTAGAACAGAAGGGATTGCTGTGTAGTATTAAGCAAAAAGAAATGACCGATTCGGTCCTATGTTTAGATTCATTAAAGCGGTTGCTCAGAGTTCAGAACTTCCAACTTCTAGCCACTAAGTCTCAGGTTCTAGTCCCGCTCCACTTACTTTGGTTTAGTAAACCAGGCAGTGTCACTAGCCCTCACAATTGAAATGTATTTATGAATTTGTACTTGGTATTAAGTTAATAATAATGTTTTGATACCTACAGTCAACTAGATTTGTGCTTTAAAGTCACTGATTTCTTGTTATGAGTTTTGTAACTATTCACTCAAATAATATACAATTTTGTTCTTACTCAGCTACCTGAGATCGGAAACACTTAAGTGACTTGGTTTTGTAGTTTTCGAGAATTCATTTTACTCATTCATACAAATCAAAGCGTCACAATCAAATGCAAACGTCTGCTTTTCGACTTTTCATCTATATATCTTTTTAGTAGTTTCAAGTCACAAAAAAACTCATCAACGTTTACTTCATATCTATACTTCCACTTCTAGCTCGCTTCCAAGGATGCTAGTGCAAAAACAGAAACAGATGATAAGACTTCACAAATGTTCTACTTTGATACCGAAAATCAATCTGCACTGATTTGTGCGATATGTTGGGATGTTATGACATCTTGGCGTCGATTACCATGTCGACATGACTTCCACGAACACTGTCTTCGTGCTTGGCTTGAACAGAATCCAAGCTGTCCTACTTGTCGGCGTGATTTGGGCATACCTCATATACTTCTTCATAGTCATAACAGGACACAACGGTCGGAAAACGCAGCATTTGGTATACTTGTTCGGAACTTGTTCAATAATGTTGGAAACGAAGGTCCAACTAATCGCAACGGAGTCAATAATGTACAACCACTGGTCGCACATCATAATGCGGTTCAACCTAACCAAACATCTGGCATTTCCAGGATGTTCGCTACAGCCGTAGGGTTAAATCTTGGATTAAGTATTGGTTCTGCCCCAGTCGTCGCTGCTGCCGCTCAAGCGGCTGCACTAAATGCACTACCTCGTGAATCAGGCACTCAGGGTTCTGTTGCTAGTATTTCTGGCTCACAGACTGAAGAAACACCACATGTTCCTATGCAGAATGAGGATAATTCATCTGTACAAGAAGCAGCGCATACTGATGACCAAAATGTAAGTAGTTTCGGTGTTGAAACTAATTGACTATCAATAGTTGGTTTCTATCTTTTTTTTCATAAGTTCTCAAATGCAACAATAATATTTATAAGTGTTCAAACCACATTTAGGTTTAATAGGCTGAAAAAGATTTAGTGGTTAAGTAATATTCTTCGTATTGCGATTTGTGGCATCCATTCTTGAGAAGCTCCCATACTTTATGCATCAGGAAAATTATACATACTGAGTAAGTAAATATTAATCATAACGTTGTTTTCCAAAGGTTACATAACCAGAACTAAGTAATCAAAAGAAATAAGTCAACTGTCGTGTTTTATCCATTGTAGCTGTAAGATTTAGTTTCCGATATTTTTGTTATCTGATATAGTACATTCAAAATAAGATTGTATGTACCAATACAATATGCTTATAAATATGTAATTGTCTTCATAAATGTACGATCTATGGACTGTGCTAGTATCCATTTCTACAATGTTTTTTTGTTTTTGTGTTCTCTTGATGATAC
This sequence comes from Schistosoma mansoni, assembly GCF_000237925.1. NCBI lineage: Eukaryota > Metazoa > Platyhelminthes > Trematoda > Strigeidida > Schistosomatidae > Schistosoma > Schistosoma mansoni. The sequence continues at coordinate 14,089,462 of NC_031497.1, forward strand.
AGATACTTAAAATGTATATCATACACCCAATATATAAATCCTTTCAAACAAGTAAACTTTAATGTCATTAACTTGCCTTTTTTATGTTTCATAGTTAAAAATAATCCACTAAGTAAATGCCAGACTGAGCCATACTAATGTATAATTACAGGAATTGTTTAGAAATTGATTAAATGTAGCTGTAAAATGCATCACGATTTATTACAAACTATCAGTCATGAAGTCTACAGATTTCACTCAGTAGGGTGTGCTTATCAACTGATCTCAAACTGGACTAAAACATGAACAATAGTCTCATACTGGCAGTGTAAGTCAAGTGGGCAGCTTGCCCGACTAATTCAACTATTTTCATACTTAGTAGTTTCATTCACCTTAGTAAACAGAAACCTTGTATTTTTGTAGATCATAGGGATCATGAAAAGGAAATGTGGTTGCAACTTGTTGGTGACCATACTTTCTAATGGCTTCCGGGTAATGTGCTTTGAAAAATGTTTGGTGTCTGTCTGTCCTACTATTTGCTCATATTTACCAAGTACTAAGGCGATTGGCTGATGGAATTTCAACTGGAAGGATGAAAAGCGCTCATCTCTTTTAAAAATTCGGAGTAATGCCATATAAAATACTTCAAAATCTGTTTACATATCTGTAAAATTGTCTAGACTGATGAATTAATATTCGGTGAAGTAGGTTATCTTGGGTTATCTCCATTTACTTTCAATATTTATACCCTAGTTTAAGTAATTAGGCTGGACATCGTTTTGGGAAGATGTAAAAGTCAAATAATCCTTGGCTATAGAGATGAGTCTGATTTTCTTAAAATGGCAGTTAAATGGACGTACTTACCAGATAACTGGGTTTGTTACTTTTTAATTTGATGTTGCTATATTTGCGTTGCAAATCTGTAACAAACAGATATGTTTCTCAATGTACCATCATATATGTAGTTGAATGCCATCTTCAAACTTGTCGTCGAGAATTGTTCTTAATGTTATTTTCACTCTTGAGTCCTGACATAATTCCATTTTCGATGAGAAGATTTATTATATTTACACGCATATCCTGTACAATTTCAATTGCTTCTAGATACCAAATTTTAGTTAAATTGTCTGTTTGTGGTGACTTTGTTTCTGTTTAATCTATTGTCGTATTTGCAAAAGCTTAGTTTGACCTTTGCCCCCAAATACCCTGATACGACTGAGGGTGAGGATAGTCAGCTCTCCCTCTCGAAATGCTCTCACATGGCCACGAGTATACAGCCACTACCAGGGAAGTCTTGCTCACTGCATTCTCGTTGCAGGGGTGTTGTTTACGAAATTGAGAGGACGAAAAGCGAATGTCTGGTGCTTTAACCGGGTTGGTAGAAACGGAGGGTTCACCCAGGTCAGTTGGAAAAACCTGATTCCAAACAAATGGTGCACATGGGCTCTAGGATCTCGAGGGAACAAATGGCGTATGAACCAGTTATTGGTCACCGGCTACCATGGAACTGCATCTCCGGACGTTGCTTCACTGCCTTATCGACTAGACCTTTAGGTCGAAGGCTCCAGGTGTGGCCGCTTAAGAAAACCACCCGTTTCTGTTTGGGCACTCGAGCAGTTTCACAGCCCACACACAAATCAAATGACTTGTGTGGCGCATATATATCTGGTGCCCCTTTGTACCAATATTTATGTGTTCAAATAAATAAATAGTTTGACCTTTAAAAAAGCTAACAAATGTTTATTACTGACGAGATTTTTAATTCTTTTTATTCGCGGATCGCATTCCCCTTCTGTTAAATGTGTAACAGTCCTTTTAATCTCGGTTACACGTGAAAATTTCATGTCTTGACCGTATATGCACAGTCAATTAACTTAAAAATATCGGTCTTTGAATTAATCATTGCCTTTTCATCACTATTGATTTTGGTAGTCTTACTGACATTCTATCTAGTCACCCGTGTCTATTATGTTTTTTTACCTCCACATAAAATCAGCAAACTGCTACAACAAATGAAACCAGAGACCAAATCAGACGTAGGTCTTTCCATTTTGACGGATCACGATATTTCTCCTGGCTACCGTCTTTGCATGTTGAACTGTCTGAAGTAAGTTGTTTTCTGGGATAATTTATTTCATTACGAATTAAATGAATTATATATCGAGTGGATAAATTTTTAGATGCGATAAGTCCTTCTATGAAATTTAATACGGTAATATTTATGTTCATATGAATACTAAGTATTTTCATTATACATAATTACTTATTCCTGTTATCCCTCGTGGAGGAGCATAGGCCGCCCACCTGTACTCTCCATCCAACTCTCTCCTGGGCAATCTTTCCCAGCTATTAATCATCCTTTTCATATCTGTTGCTATTTCCCGGCGTAATGTATTCTATGGCCTTCCACGTTTTCGCTTCCTTTCAGGATTCCGAGTGAGGGCTTGCCTCGTGATGCAGTTTGGTGATTTCCTTAATGTATGTCCTATCCACTTTCAACGTCTTTTCCTAATCTCCTCCTCAGTTCGAAACTGGTTTGTCCTCTCTCACAGAAGGCTGTTGCTGATGGTATCCGGCCAGTGAATGTTGAGTATTTTGCGTAGACAACTGTTTATAAATACTTGTACCTTCTGACCATGGTTGTAGTAGTTCTCCAATTTTCAGCTCCGTACAGTAGGACTATCTTGACGTTCGTGTTGAAGATTCTGATTTTGAAATTAGTTGAGAGTTGTTTTGAGTCCCACATGTTCTTCAATTGTAGGAATGCGGTCCTTGCTTTGCCCATCCTCGCCTTTACGTCTGCACCAGATCCTCCTTGTTCATCAATGATGCTACTAACCAAGTACGTGAATGTTTCCACATCTTCCAGAGTTTCTCCATCAAGTGTAATCGACTTGGCGTTCTCCGTGTTGTATTTGAGGATCTTGCTTTATCCTTTGTGTATGATGAGGCCTATTGATGCAGAGGCTGCTGCCACATTAGTTGCCCTCATCTGTATTTGTTCATGTGTATGGGATAGGAAGGCTAAGTCATCTGCGAAGTTCAATTTGTCTAATTGATTCTGAGCTTTCCATTGGATTTCTGTGCTTCTTGTTAGATGTCGATGTCTTCATAATGCAGTCAATCACCAGAAGAAAGAGGAAGGGGGAGAGTAGACAGCCTTGTCTGGCTCTGGTCCTTACTGGAAATGCATATGTTAGCTGTCCTCCATACACTACTTTGCTCTACAGTCCGTCGTATAAGTTCTGGATAATGTTGACAATCTTCTGAGGAACTTCAGAGTGTCGAATAAGTTTCGATAATGTTCTCCCATCCACACTATCAAACGCCTTCATATAGTTAAGGTAGTTGATGTATGGTGATGAGTTCAATTCAGTTGATTGTTCAACGATGATCCGTGGTGTCATGATTTGATTTATGAACGATCGATCCTTACAGAATCCAGCCTGTTGAATTTGAAGTTGGACATCTACTGAGTCTTCCATCTGGTTCAGCAACAGTCTGTTAAAAACTTTTCCTGGTACTGACAACAATGTGATGCCTCTGTAATTCTCACATTTATTCAGATCTCCCAGCGAGATCCATGTAGCTTTGTGTATGCGTTTGTGTGCAAATATTGTGTCGCCTATAACCAATTTGTTGAATGCACATACATTTGCAAATCTCTCGTCATTCTCGTTCCTTTGTCCAAATCAGTCCATGTCGTCCCATTATATCTCCATATCTGGTGTTGTCCACTCCGACTTTGGCATTTAGATCTGCCATCATGATGGTCAGGTCCTTTGCTGGGGACTTAGCTATGATTGATTGCAGCCTCGAGTAGAACTGATATTTATCGTCGTCGTTGCTGTCTTTAGTGGGTGCATAACATTGGATAACATTCATTGTGATCCCCTCCTTCTTTGTTTTGAATGATGCTTTGATTATCCTGAATCCGTGAGATTCCCATCCTACAAGTGCATTTCGTGCTTCTCTGGAGAGCATTAGAACATCTACCTGAGTATGTGGAGCATTTTCCTCTTCGTGACTGGAGTACAGCAGCATCTCTCCTGTACTTAGCCTTTACTGTCCAGCTTGGGTCCAATGAGTTTTGCTGATTCCAAGTACTGCCAATTTGTATCGCCTCATTTCCACTGCTATTTGACTGGTCTTCCCGGTCTCCCACATTGTCCGGACGTTCCATGTATCTATAAAAATTGTTACTCTGATTGTTAGAAGAGGCGTCAGCTTCGTGACTTTCGAAGAATCTCGGCTTTGATCTTGAGGCGTCATAATTATTCCCCCAACTTGAAGGTCAGAGTTTGAATGTTTTAATTTGTTTATTCTGGTTAACTTTTTTCTAGCGGGCTAGTTCTCTAAGGGATGGGGTCGCTAGCCCCATGCTCAACCCTGCTTCTTTTACTCAGGCATGGGACCGACAGTAACTCTATAAGAGCTACAGGCGGAGTTATATATTTAGAAAATAATTAATTTTTTCCCGAAGCTGTATTAACTTCAATAATGATGTATGTACTTATCGAATTAAGTTGAATGACGAACTAATTGCGGCTTTTATTAGAGATAAACACTGATGTTTAATTATCTTCAGCGGAGGTGATAGCTGCCCTAAGGTTACGAAAAGTCACTATAATCGGGCGTCAGGGAGTATTCCTGTTTTGTTTTGAAACCTGACGAAAAATAATTATTCGGCCAATACATTTACGTCCATATCTGAAATCATCCTGGTTTTACTGCTATCGTTGACGAACCTTAGCCAAACGTTAGATGATTATGGAGACAATTATTTTACACAGTCAAACTGATTCCCCTGTGATTATTGAAAGAGCGTTTATATCCTTTCCTACAAATTGGAACGATCGGCGATTGTGACCAGTTCGATGGAATTACGTCCAGCTCCCAAATTCTAGTATCTCAGTCAACTGCCATTCGACTATCGTCCTTAAAGACCTTCAGACTTAACTCGTAAGGACATGTTTCTCTTTCTCTTCTTAGATCAGTTATAAGTTTTTCAACCTCACCAAGAGTTGGGGAACTCCTATCGATTCCCTATTCAGGTTCTTTGGGGATGCTGACTAACTTAATAGCCACCGGAGGTCAGATGATTTGTTTCTTAAACTGTCCTAATCTGCTAAACTGAGACTGAATAATATTGCCGACTTTTTCCGAAATAGTCTCAATAATATTTGCCTTTTTAATGCCTATTTCCTTGACGAGTCGGACGAGTTGTTCAGTGTTACGTATTGCCAGAAAATTTTAGATCCCTGTAGTTCCTGCCACTGGTCACGATCATTGCATAAACTCTTTGTTCGTTTACGTTTAGTCATTTTTCGTTCTTCAACGGTCACTAGGATGAGTTTTCGAACATCTGTTACTCCATTAGGTGGCATCTAAATGCACTGGTCTTTCCTAACCTTTTGATTTAACTTGGTGACTATTATTTATTTACAGTTGTTTGGCTATTGCACCGAGTCCCTTCGTAGTAAGCTTCATGATCGACCAAGTATTGAATTGATTCTTTCCTGGAAGCATATTCAAAATAAAATCCAAGGGGTCTCCTTGCTGTAGCTTTTCTGTGGTCACCAAGGCTCAGTCGGACTTGTGCCCTCATTAGGGTATGTTCAGAGTCCAAGCATATGCTCTAGATCCATTGGCTGTCTATACAAATTCCCAAATGGTGTCTGGTGGTCGTATGATCTGTCTCCACCGTTGTTTTGATATTAGGGGATGGTAGATTAAACGATTTCTCTTCTGTTTAAAGTTTTTACTTGATAGGAATAAGTGATTGTCTAAGCATAATTTCAGGAGACGGTCACCATTATCTGTTTTCAGGTCAAGACTCCTTAAGATCTATCTAGGTGTTTCACATTTTGACTTCGTTTACCGACCTGCTACGACCACGTCTGAGCGTCTGACCTTCTGAAGAAAGTCATAGAGTTTCATGTAAAATTCACCGTTTACTCCTCCCGACCTACAGTTAGTAGCGATATCGGTAAAATCTATGAAAAGACAACAGTATGTGACTTTATATTTTCGAGTTCTTACTGTGTTATCGAGCTGAACATCAGATAAGCTACCATCTATGGGAATCCAGTCACGAAGGGCCTGTTCTACTTCCAGATTTAGTGCTTATATTTACACCGACAAGACTACAAGTTCACGCCACTTCTGTAGATACACGAAGAGCATATTACGTTTGCTCTCTATACTGGGTAGATGGGGTCAAGCGAATGTTCAATTTGAGATCCTGCGTACGTGTTTTGGAGACACAGCATGCATCAATAGCATGAGACTCTAGGATCTTTACTAGTGATGCCTGTTTTCCAATTTGACATAAGGTTCATGTATTCATTTTAATGTTCTTTTTCAGAAGACATGGTGTAGCATTTTTTGAATTCGAATCGTTGGGACTGATAGCAGGTGTGAAAAAAGTGAGAGATAAAAGTAGTTGTTGGAAAGTGCGGAAATATTTGGTAATTAAAGATGGAGCTTGATTATAAATGGGTTGATCTTACTTATTGTTATAGGTATGAGGCGGTTGTCACTTCTGGGTTGGTCACACTGTGGGAGAATATTTATTCTTAAGAGACCTGAAACGGAATCTGGATTAGGAATAGTCTTGAAGATCCTGCGGCGTGACTGTAGTGCCCGAAAGACAGCTACTTGGGACCGGTCACACACTGCCTTTCCGAGTAGTTTTGGGTGAGTTAGGTGCGTCATTTTAAGGTTCTAACAGCCAGTGACGAAAGTCCTTGGGGGAAGGTGAGATGTGTTGCCTTTAGAGTTGATCTTTACAAACCCCCTTCTTCCATTGTAGGTAAACAGCATAGCTGCAGATACTGGTTATCTGGGGGAAAGCAACTCATTACTGTTACACTCCCATACAGCTGACAGTACGGCTACCCCCTTGGACTACAGGTTTGGTGTTTTTATTCTCACCACTCTACAACCATTATGACTATCACGGTAGAACTTAAAATAACGATTAATTAGCCAGTTTACCTCCATCGAATCATCACGATAGTGCAATCCTGACCATGATGTCAAGGTTTAAATGACGGTCAGGATATTAATTTACCACCTAATTAAGTGCTCCTTACGCTCCACTCATATCAGTCATGGTTTTGTACGATTTTTGTGACACGCAATTAGTGCAATGATTTTATGAAAATAAGTATTCATTTAATTCTCGTCTAATTTAATCTGTTAGTCCGATTTTCGAAGGCAACTTCAAATTTCTGATGCAACAAACTTGCACAGCTACTATTGTCACAATAAAACAGCTTTTGGTCAGTATAGATAGCATATAATCAAAATTGTGATTCCTAGGCCGGTTAACTGTTACCCAGTATTTTAGATTCTCGATTTTAAACCTTCAGGTAATAAGTTCAGCTTCCTATCTACAAACCAAGATTCTAAGCAATTAAATTTTAGTGTCAGTACTTCCGAATTCAGTACGTGTTGTTGCAAAATCAACTCTATTTTGTTTTCCTTATGAAATCTATTTGCTAAGAATAAATTGTTGACGGTTTCAAACATTAGGCTAACTCTCTATTTTTCATTGTACTTTAGAATCTGAGTAGATTGTAGCCAATCTACTCTGAAAAAATCATCTACCGAGTCATATGAATTTAATTGTACATATTTATTATCTTGAACTTGACAAGCACTTTTTATTGCTATAGGTATTTCGTGAGGTATTTCATGTTGGTGGAATTCAACCTTACAGTGCAATTAACGAATTGAATAATCAAACAAATGGTCAACAAATGACAGGTTTTGATCATACCAATGTTCACAATTCTACGCTTAATGAGAATAGTGATTTGAATCTATTACCATTATATCTACGTGCTGCTGTTGACCAACTGACCAATATGTTCCCACAATTCCCACGTTCTGTGATAATTGCTGAGCTTTTAGCTACAGGCGTTCCAGATTTAGCAGCAGAAAACTTAATGGCTAGACCGTCACCGATAACCTCTACTTCAAGCTCTAGTAACATGATTCCTACTACTAGTGCTATTGTAAATCAGAATGTAAGTCAAATGATGATGCATGTTAACTTTTTTGTGTGGGAATGCTGTTCTTTATCGTTTAAGTATTTTTTATGTGTTCAGCTTTTTATTGTAAGTACTTTTAGTAAATATGATCGATTGAAAATCCGTTCCTAAAAATTATGACCTTTGAAATATATTTAGTTCGAATTTCTTAATTTTAGTGTTAGATGTTAAAGAAAAGTTGGAAGTCTCTTACAGTATTGATCATAGTGGTTCAAAACAAAATCGCATCTCATTGTCTCGTATTATTATCACCTTACCTTCTCTACTTCCTTTGGCCTATATAGTTGTTGGTCTTCTCTTTTTTGTTGTGAAATGTTGGAACCTCAGCATATGAATAAATCCATTATATATATTTGTACTCATCAAACGCTTCAAATTAGTAGTCAATAGCTTTACGGATTAATTACCTTTTATGTTATGTTTTCAATCCAATAGATTTGCAAATCTCTCGTCATTCTCGTTCCTTTGTCCCAATCAGTCCATGTCGTCCCATTATATCTCCATATCTGGTGTTGTCCACTCCGACTTTGGCATTTAGATCTGCCATCATGATGGTCAGGTCCTTTGCTGGGGACTTAGCTATGATTGATTGCAGCCTCGAGTAGAACTGATATTTATCGTCGTCGTTGCTGTCTTTAGTGGGTGCATAACATTGGATAACATTCATTGTGATCCCCTCCTTCTTTGTTTTGAATGATGCTTTGATTATCCTGAATCCGTGAGATTCCCATCCTACAAGTGCATTTCGTGCTTCTCTGGAGAGCATTAGAACATCTACCTGAGTATGTGGAGCATTTTCCTCTTCGTGACTGGAGTACAGCAGCATCTCTCCTGTACTTAGCCTTTACTGTCCAGCTTGGGTCCAATGAGTTTTGCTGATTCCAAGTACTGCCAATTTGTATCGCCTCATTTCCACTGCTATTTGACTGGTCTTCCCGGTCTCCCACATTGTCCGGACGTTCCATGTATCTATAAAAATTGTTACTCTGATTGTTAGAAGAGGCGTCAGCTTCGTGACTTTCGAAGAATCTCGTTTTCCATCATAAGGCATGATTATCCTTTTGAATGAATAACCTTCAACTCGGACGTCAGTGTTCAAATTGTTTAATTCGTTCATTCTGTTTTACGATTTTTTTAGCGAGGTTGCTTTCTATGGGGTAGGATTGTTGACTCAATGTTCAACCGTAGTCCGGTATGCGGACCTGAGATGGGCATTAATCTAGAAGAGCTACAGGCGGAAGTACAGTTACCATCGTCTAACCCTTTATCATTTGACTGTGGTGCACTTCTATGTCGGATTCCTCTTTTGATTTTAAGTAAGCTACAGTTGCTTTGAAGAACCTGTGAATATGATCCTGGCAGTATATACGCATCGTTTGTCATCTATGGTAATTTCAACTTACCATAGTGTAGTCTGAAGATCTTCAATATTTACGGTTATCACAGAACATTACCACCTACATAGAAATCATAGCCTGTTATCCCGTGATTCGAAACTGAATCACTTAGTGATGTTATTATCAGCAGATCTATATATATGATTTCAGTATTCTCGACAATCATGAGGAAGATTGTTTACAAGTAATCTACGTTGTCTTGACTGTATTAAATTTTGAAAGGTGGTTTTGTCAAATTATTTTTTACAGAAACACTCAGCTTTTATTATAGTCCTTTCCTATGTTGTAGTATTTATACTAAATAATGATTCCTTAATATTTGATTGTGCGTTCCATATATAATACGTTCAGGATTGATAATAAGATAATCTATGAGTTCCTGATCACATGTTGCATGTTATCAAATATTTCGGATGTTATTATTTATCAGCTACTAACAGCACTTTTGTCGTCACATATCGGTTTTTGGTGTTCGCTTTTGTTACATAGCTTTTACCCCAGTTAATTAATAGTTCGACGTAGTTGTTGTTCACTACCTAGGTGAATGTGAAGTTCACTGAATGTGTTTATTCGTAACAATGTAAATTTAAGCAAGCAAAATTCACTATTTATCACGTCAGAGATCGACCATGGTCAGAGATTTTAGGCAAATATGAGATCTAAACACCCTTAAAATTTGATTCACCACCCTAAAGCATGTTGATAAACGCGGATTTCTGGTAGTTGTTTAGTAAATGCGTAATCGCTTTATGCTGCTTCACCCATTGATGGTAACTGTATCATTAAGTGCCAAAACGTTTCTTTATCTTCTGAGGACAATCTTCTGGTCCATGAATTACGAACCTCGCATGAGCTACTACAAGAATGCTGAAGCACCTTGAATGATTCTAAGACATCTTCTTGACCGTCCAAAGTTACACGGAACATTGATTAGCAGTTCAGAAACTTATACCCTGTTTCCTGAAAATAATAACTTTAAGCACAAGGAAAAACAACTCAAGCAACTCAAGGTCTGAGGGGGGTGTCGTAGAGGAGTGTGACGACAGTGTGTTTCCCTCGGACAACCAGCATCTGCAGCGATGCTGCCCTCTCACAAGGAAGGAAGGGGTTAGAAAAGGTCGACCAAAACATGGCATCAGTGCTTGAAGTCACTAACTTCTAGTCTAAGCCATGTTGGTAGATGCAGACTACCTGGTTGGGGTCCGCGTGACTATCGTAACCAATGGTTGGAGACTCTGGATGACATGGCTCAGAATCGATCACAATGGCGTAGGTGTATACACTCTTTATCTTCCCTTAAACCTTGAGATTAAAATTGCTTCATAACTTTTTTCCTTCCTATACTATATCCTTCTATACAACCTTTCTTTATATACTACCACCACTAAATTAATTACTTCTATGAATCCGGTGTTCATCTTGTTGTGCTAACGAGGTATGGCAACTTGGACCGATGCATATATGTGCCTGGTCCTACGTTGTCGCTGACTGACTGACTGACGACCCTAAAAATGTCACGCCTCAACTCACCTCACGGACTTCTGTCTCAGGCGGCAAGGCCCTTTGAAAAACGGAGCTAACACGTCAAAAATCCCCCACAAATAGGCCATGCGTGGTAGGTAGCGAAAGCTAGAAAGATGGAAAAGGCAGCGGCAATAGGTAACAGCAGACAGCTATTCAGACTTATTAAAGAAACCGGCATTAGGAACCCAACTGTCAGAGAAACTATCTCGGAAAAAGATCATTCATCCTCAATCCAGGAGATTGAATCGATGGGCAGAACACTTTGGGGATCAGTTCAACTGGCTCTCAGCCACACTTCAGTTACCCACGATCCCCAGTCGACATGAATGGCAAGTTAATGTAGGTCCACCAACTGTTTACGAGGTTGAAAAAGCTATAGGAAATCTAAAGCGAGGGAGAGCCGCAGGACCTGACAGGTTTACCCCTGAGATTTTTAAGGATGGTGGTCCAGTACTAGCAACGAGATTGACTGAGGTCTTAGGTAGAATCTGGGAACTGGACGTAATTCCATCTGACTGGTCCCAATCACTGATTGTGCCAGTCTATAAGAAAGGACAAAAGTCCTCCTGTGACAATCACAGAGGAATCAGTTTGACTAGTGTAGTGTCTAAAATATTAGCTTCAATAATACTTAGGCGCCTAACCAAAGCTCGTGAAGAGCAGACTAGAGAAAACCAGGCTGGTTTCCGACCTGGACGTGGTTGCATAGACCAGATATTCACTCTACGTCAGGTCCTAGAACATAGACATACATTCAGACGTCCCACAATAGTAGTATTTCTTGACCTTAAGGCGGCATTTGACTCCGTTGATCGTGAGGTTCTATGGCAGTGTTTGTCACTGAAAGGAGTACCAAAGAAGTACATTAACCTCATAAAGGCTCTCTACTCGAACACAACTGGTCGAGTTAGAGCCTATGGCGAACTGTCATCAGAATTGGTTACTTCAAGTGGTGTTCGTCAGGGCTGTCCACTCTCGCCATTCTTGTTTAACTTTGTTGTTGACATGCTTTTAGAGATATCACTTTCATCATCTCAATCTCCTGGAGTTGAACTTCTACCGGGAGGCTCACTTGTTGACTTAGAATACGCCGACGACATAGTTTTATTTGGTGAAGACGCTGACAAAATTCAGAGTCTTCTGACCACTATAAGCAACTATGCAGGCATGTTCGGGATGCGATTCTCTCCCTTGAAGTGCAAAATGTTACTTCAGGATTGGGTTGCACCGACACCTGAACTAATGATAGGGAGTGAAGTAGTTGAGCATGTTGACTGCTTCACTTATCTTGGGAGTCTCATCAGCCCTTGTGGTCTGGTGTGTGACGAAACCTCAGCACGGATACAGAAGGCTCGTCTAGCTTTCGCCAACTTGCGCCATTTATGGCGTAGGCGAGATATCCGTCTAGCAACAAAAGGACGGGTTTACAGTGCAGCAGTTCGTTCCATCCTACTTTATGGCAGTGAAACATGGCCGATGAGAGTAGAGGATATTCGTAGGCTACTAGTGTTCAATCATAAGTGTCTTCGACGCATTGCTCGTATATCCTGGGACCACCGGGTAAGTAATGCAGATGTTAGGAAACGGGTACTAGGTAAGGATGGCTAATCGATTAATGAAGTAGTGAAACTTCATCAGTTGATATGGCTGGGACACGTGCTACATATGCCCAACCACCGACGTGCAATGTTTTATGGTGTAGGAGTAGGTTGTAAGAAAGCTAGGGGCGGTCAGACCAAAACATGGCACAAATCCATGAAGTCGCTGACAAGTGGACTGAGCCGTGTTGGTAGGTGCATACTACCTGGTTGGGATTCGCGAGATGATAGCAACCGATGGTTAGAGACCTTGAATGACATGGCTCAAAATCGTTTGCAATGGCGAAGGTGCATCCACTGTTTGTGTTCTACCAAATTCTAATCCTCTGAATTCCTCATGTCCCTATCCTTGTTCTCTTTCCAAATTTATTTCACTGGATTATACTCCTTCAATAACATCTTCAAACCCTAATCTTTCCGAATACTACTTATACTCTTACTACTTCTACCACTATAGGATTTGAATCGACAACTGCATCTCTGTGCTAATGTGGTATGGCAACTCGAACTGATGTACGTACGTACGAATTTTCTACTTTGTGACTGACTGACTGATTGACCCTGAATGCCATATATTACTTAAAGTTCTCACGGTTTTCTATTCAAGACTGACTGTTATTGCTACCAATGTATAACTTGATTTCGATAAAACGATTTGGTGTTAACTAATTATTTTCTGTGTATACTAATAGTATCGTATTCTGTGAATCTTATGGTTAGTATATATGTCTTACATGTTGCGACATGATTTTTTTTTAAAATTTTATCTTGTGTAAATTCATCCCTATTACTAGTTACTTTTTTTTGCTTGTCAGAATTTATTCAGTGTAACAAGCAATATAAACCGTGAAACTGAAGATACCTATCAAGTTACATCATTCAATCCTCCTTTATTAATTGATCAACTGGATACAGCAGATGGTGATGAAGGTGAAGATGAAGTACCAAATGGTGACAGAAACTCATCTTTTGCTGCCAGGCGTAAAGCAATGTTATCCAAAGCCAGGAAACGTTTTATAGCAAGAATTAATAAATCTTGATTATTTTTTTCGTTTATTTATCTTCTTGTCTTCATTGCACATTATTAATTTACGCACCCGAAATATGCCTCTCGTCTTGTCTTTTTTGTATCATTATTATTATCACTAGTAGTGCTATATGTTTATTATAATTATTCATCATAATTGGCTCTGATTGATTTCACACCAGTTTAGGCTACTCCTTTATTTTTTTCCTTTGCACATAAATCATTGTTAATTTAACCTGTCGCCTTGTTTTTGTTTTCTACCAATATCTATATTAGCGTGAAAATTCAAATTAGTGTTTAACCACGCTAATATATGTGCATGGGCGCATGTATGTATATTTAAGTGTATTATCTTATTGCATTACTAGTTAAATAAAAGTCTAAGAAAAGCATGCATAGTTCCGACTACTGAAATGTATTCATTCAGTCAGTTGGATAGATACATAAATTAAACACACTTGAATCAAGATTTTTATTAATACTATTGTTAATATTGCCGTTGTTTTGGAGATATGGAATTCTCGTCTGACTTAAAAGATTAGACCAAGGTATATACCTATATGATTTATATGTTGTATATTTAAATTTTTAATATTTCCTAATCTTAATAGTTTGTTTATTTGTTGGTTTTTGTTTTTTTCCGTTACACATCATGTCTAGTTGCTTTATTCCCTCTAACTATGCATAAAACGATTTATGTGATGAATATTTGTTAAGCAGTTGTTATTTTCTACATACTACTAATGAGAATTACTCCCATTGTTCTTTTGATTATTTCTATTACTTCTACTACTACTACTACTACTGATTGAGTGATTGAGTGATTGAGTGTGTGAATTTGTCAGATGAAAGCCAATGAATGTTATCAATTTTCTTCTTTAATGTTTTAATTTCTCTATGTGTAAATTCATGAAAGAAAAATTGCATTGTAATATCGAACAAGAATTTAATCTTTTTTTTTCTTTTCATACTTATTTATTCTATCAATATTGTGAATAACTAGATAAAATATTAAGAGTCTTTTAATGAGAAATGGGCTTTTTTAATGATGGGATTTAAAATAATAATAATAAAGTAACCATTTTGATCATATATCTCTCGTGGTCCATGTTATTTTGACGCAATTATTGTAAATAAAGAATCAAGAGATCTGATGTATATTTAATCAACAAGTGTCGATTATGAAATGTATTTCAAGAGTATGTTAATGTCATTATTACAAATACTCTAATACATTTATTATATCTCAACTGAGTTAGTTTTCAACAATCCAAGTTAAAATTTACTCGATTAAGAACCACTGAAGTATATTTGTAAAATCTATTCCTAGTCATTTAAAAATTTTTTAAATTACTTATACGTGTTTACAATAGTTTCGTTCTTTAATGAGTTTTGATAATGCAATGATAAACTTTGTCTTTTCTAAGCATTATCTCAAGTGTACATACTCGCTAAAAGCTTACATTAGAACAACATATATAAGTGTAAAATATTGTTATCAGTCATCAGGCTTCACTTTAATATACACTAATATTTATATGTATATAAGAACAATATTCAACCAATCAACGTAGTGTATGGTTGTGTTTAAAGTGAATTAGATTGCATAACTAAACATAATAGGCAGAATGTGTAAATTGACAGGGATGTCATATAGTTCTGAACGCATATACAGGTAAATTTAAATTCCTATAGCTACTGCTATATGTAATATATACAATATTGAACCCTGTTCAGAAACGACGAAAACATACTGTAGGTCACTTGAAGTGATTCAGTTTTATCTACCACAGTCATCTAAACATGGTAAGATAGAACTATGTATTATCTTCATCTAACTTATTCCTGTTTTTAATTTGTATTTTACATTTGTTATGAATAGTTATGCAACATACTTCACTGTGATTATTGACTTATAAGTTCCTTTGATTGGTTTAACATATGTATATCTGTATAAATATTACTATACATTAGAGTAAACGCTGATGACGGTCTAGTTGAAAATAATATTGTCCACTTATATGCATTGTTCTGATTGACACGATGAGAATTTTTAATTTATTAAAAGTATACAGTTAAAATATTAATTACTCAGATGTTGTTTTACATATGTTGAAATTCAGGTAATAACAGTAATTTCATAGTTAAAAGCGTGAGTCTAATTGGAGCTAGACCACCATGAAAACCTAGGTCTATTTGGTTAGGGCTCTGGGCTCGAGAATTGGTAGGTCCATGGGTTCGAATCTCGCGAGTGCGGGATTGTGGATGCGTACTGCAGACGAGTCCCACAATAGGACGAAACGGCCGTCCAGGGCTTCCGGGTTTTCGATGGTGGTCTAGCTTCAATTGGCTCATGATCTCGATTCTATAAAAAATTACTAAAATCTCCACCAAACCCCTTCTGATAATTAATGATTTTGTTAAACTACTCAACATCAATTGTTTAGTCTTTTTTTTAAAATGTAATTAAAAAGATAGTTAAAGAGTTACATTTTTTCTCGTTGACAATTCTTCACAATCACGTGACAATTATTGTCTTTTGATATTACTGTAACTCAGTCGATTCATATAAAGTGTTGGTGAGCAACTATCATATTTGTTACTGTATTGTCAGGATGAAATTGTTATTGTATTACTACACATGGTTTTATCAAATGTTACAGTTACTACTTTATTTATTTATTTGAACACATAAATATTGGTACAAAGGGGCACCAAATACATATGCGCCACACAATAACAATGAAGCTGTGAAGAAGTAGAGAATGTAAAGTGCGTATAAGAAAAAGGCGAACAATAACAAACAGAAATTAGTGTATGACAGTGTATTAATAATAGGAGAGGCAGTTCAGTTAGCAAGATTATAAACAGAAAGAATTCTTTCAGTTAAAGAAGTTACATTCATTGTGGATAAATCTTTCATTTTTTACAGTCATTAAAATGTCTGTTATTTAAATTATTATCCTAATGAATATAAATAGGATGTTTATCAAATGGTTACAGTACTTTCATGTTCGAGTAGTTTTACTATAAAAAAGGTTGGGGATTTGAAATAAAAGTGATTCACTGGCAGGTAGACAATATCAATCGATTTATATTATTTCCCTGTGGTCCAATAATATTGGCTTGTAATTTTTCTTGGATAAATGAACTAGCTAGTTGTCATCACTTTCAATCTTCAGGTTTAAGTAATATAACACGATAAGAAGGCTTTTAGTGATTAAACTAGATCAAATAATTTTGTTTGAGTATCATAACCGCGTTGATGACCACAACAAACTAGCTTATCAAAAGTCAAATTAGTGTGACATCATGCAATTGGATGCATTATTTTATTATAATGTAAGTAAAATACAAACCTAAATATTGGGAAATACTATTTTCTGTCCAAAAATTCGCTTAAAAAAGAAAGGTCGTATTAAATCATGTTTGTATCTTCATTTTTTAGACTACATGTAGAAACTCACATATTACGTAGAATATATAAATTTATGGCTAGCAGTAGGATTAAGGACCCACTTTTCTCTGATACGTAACAAGCTCGAATTTTACCTGTCTTTGTGTTTATATGCATGTGTATCTCTAAGAAGTGCTCAGGTTATTTAGATTTTCGTTAATAAATGATAGCTGTAGCTGGTAATAACAACAGCGATAACATTTTTCTAATTCGTACTGCTTCAATGACTTCTGCACTTTATTGATTGTCATCATTTGCAGTTTTCTAACTTTCCGGTGTCCCAGGTCACTGCATGTTATTTTAAATATAGAGTTGTCCCACTGTACCTTTGACTTCTTGAAAGTTGCATCTTGTCTGTCTCTTATTGCTGTGTGGATTATTTACTTTGAAGCATTGTTGTATGTGATTACCAGTACTTCAAGTTTGCATTAGACTCCGTTCCTATTAGAAGAATCTCAATCGTCCGTAACTAGGAATTACCATAGGCTCTATCGAATCCCATTTGGAAGTCCATGTAATTATTTTTTTGTATGATGTTAGTTATGTAAACAGTGTATTACCACAATATATAACAAAGATAGAATCACTCCCTAGACGTTTACAAAAATGATGGCTTATCGAATTACTATGAAAATGTTTCGTACCGCAAATGTATAAGCATTGAAGGTACTGTGTAATTTGTTTAAATTTTTTTCAACTTATTAATAACATAAAAGTCACGATCAAATGCGAAAAATCCAACATAATACTAATAAGTAGTTGCTTTGATACAATTATCATCAGCGTTGAACCTAGCAAGATTTTTAACAATCTACGTTGCCACATTAACATATCAAAAGTAGAAATTAACGAGATGATAAACTGGTGAGTAGAAAAAATATGAACCTCAATGGAAGCTTAACATGGAAAATGCAGTTCAGAAAAAACATGTGAGATCGTAGAATGACATTTAAATCTTGATTTAAATATAGATATAGAATGAACACTCCTTTTTTGCCATGCTCCATTTTACGCCTCTTCTTGATTCTAGGAACCAATTGGGCATTATAGCCATTTTGTAGTTTCAATCATGAACTGAGTTTAGATAGACAACCATTAAAATCCTGAAAGCAATGAATACTTGTATGCATCTATGCCCCTACTAGCCGCCCATTCCAGGACTATCAGGCAGTATTCAAGTCACTTTGCTGGCGTTCAGAGAATCCTTTTTTTAACTTCATTCGTCCTCATCGGTGTTAAAACAGGTGCTGTAGTAACCAGTAATCATAAATCAAGAGGTTATGTAGAAGTAATGAAATTAGTAAGTAATTGGGTAATCGCTTAGCCTGATAAAATAAATAAATATGTGAACATCAATAAGACTATGCTAGAGATGATTATCAGTTGACGAAAGAATAATAAAAATAAAATAAACCTTTGGTAAATTTGACAGTACATTGGGTAAATGTTGAGGTTTATGCAAATTAATGGCCTGTTGGGGTTTTCACAACAAGAATTAATACAATGCCACGTAATTAGTGCTTTGTTATGTAGAATACTAGTGTGTTTACCTATTTCACTGTCTTCTTTATTAAATATAGAATACTCTGTTAAAAGTCCCGTTTTCTTGCTTGAGTTCAGTTACTATCGTTAAAGTTTCGTGTTTTAGTCGTTCGATCTATTTAATCGTGTTAAATCTACTATCTTACTATACGTATCCTTAATCATTTATATTTTGTATCTTCTACTTATACATATCATAACTGTAAGTTTTGTATGACTTTAATCTTTAGAAAAGAGGATATGTTCGCGCGATTTATACTTAAAGTGTTGGTGAATTATGACAATAAAAATAACTTCCTTGAATATCCTGGTAGAATTACTGATTCTTTTTAAAATATAAAATTACTGAAACTTGGATCCAATAAAAACTAACAATTTACAAATAAGTTTATGCGAATGGATGCGTTAAGGTCAATAATTTTGAATTTTGGTATCATCATTTAAAGTTGTTTAGTGAGTATCATTGTTACAGTAAATACACATGCAACAAGTTGCTATGACAACCATATATACAAATTCCATTCGTATACTTCCTTTGGCTCGACCCCAACTATCAAGAACCGATTTAATTAAGGTGAATAACCTTGGCGAAGAACATCTATAATAGACTAGTGTCGATTGAAAAATACTTTAGCGACTGCTTTTCGAGGATGCTCAACCTCCTATTTTAACTTCTGAGAAGCAAACCAATATCAATGAAATTGTGCTACAGTAAATTATTCAATATGAACACTGTTCATGGAATTTCAATACATTTAAACAAGGATTTGTGCCAATGACGAATATACGGTTTAAATATTCAAATCAAATTTTGTTGTCAGTCTAATCGACAAGATTTATTTGGATTGACTATATTAGTTAAATATGTAAAAGCTCCATCTATAAAACTGATATTCTTATTTCTATTTAGTGGGGCAAGAAAAAGAAGATGGGAGTAACTTATTTTACAGTATTGAATAACGAATTATTAGCACACCACACGAATGTATTGCTACTAATATTACCTAATTGAAATGAGTGAGCAAATATTTCCTCGCAAGATCAGACATAAAATTCTGGCTGGTTTTGTGTAATTTATTTATTCTCTGAAGAAGTGGCTTACACTGAGTCGCGAAACGTCAGAAAATCTGATTTTTCTACTCGTTGGGATATTACAAATATATTATTTAATGCTTTGTGAGAAAAGTGGATCGTTTCATGTATTAACTTATTAGTTTACATATCAGTCATGTTTAACCGATAGAATGATATTGAACAATTTTCTGTAGCTTACATCATGGACTGACTGCAACTCATTAACCACTGAGAACCAGGATTTTGTGGACAGTTTTTTCTTCTTATCATTGAAATCTTCAGAAGTTCATTTCCCTAACCTCCCGGAGATCAAACTTAAGATATCTAAGTCTCTCAGTGAACTGTTAACTTTTAGATCATCGAGTTATCATCCAATAAAGCTGATATGAAAAACTGAGTTGGATTACATTAACTTACTTACATTAACTAACTAATAGGTTAAAACAATTAGTTATTAATTTTGACAATAACTTGAAAGAATTATGACATGAAGGTTGATGTATGAATGTCTGATTGGTATATTAAACGATATTGCTTCAAGGTTTTCAATGATTGGTTGGGTACTTAGTTTTGTCTTACTGGTAAATTAGGACAACATATGTAAATATCAAACAACACGATATTTAGATCGAGAAAAGTAAACTGTATGCATCCAACAATTAAGTCGTCAAAACATTCTTAAGTACCCGTAGATTTACTTCGTTGTCCATATCCCTTAGGCAATTTTAATGTAAAAAGTGAAATTCTGGATAAAATAATTCTTTCTGTGTGCTACGTTTTATAACTATACTGTCAACATAAACCCACCGCTGTACTTTTTACTTATCATTTGATTTTCACGTAGTCGGTTTTACTTCAACAGTGATACTAAACGTCTAATATTTGGTAAAAAACTAACCGATCACGGTTGCTGAACTACCACTGAAGATATTATAGTAAAATTTTATAGATATTGAAATTGATGAAGGAGAAATAATTTGTCTAATTAGATAGGAAGCATGTTTATACAAGTCAAAAGAGATAGTAAAATTGTTGTGTCGTCTAACCTGTCAATATTTCATATGATAAAGTCGACAATTAGAACACGACTTATATGACCTTGACACTGTGCCAAACCAATGACGCGTTAACTAGCGCGAGCAGCCTAGAGTCTATTCTGATTCCTCATTGGTTCTTCTTGCTTAAGCCCTGTCCGTTTAAGTCCAGGACATAGCTCCTTCTGTATGAATCATGTATTTCAGACATACGCAGTTTATATACAAACAAATCTTACCACAAAATAGAAGATAACAATTATACATGATCAGGCCTAAAGTGGTTGTTAGTGTGAGATACTGTAACTAATATATAACTTAAGAGTAGTAAATCGTATAATAGTAGTTAATAGGTCAAATGGAAGCTTATAATAAAAGGGATATGAATATACATTTAATATAGTTACTTAATAGTTGTACAATAAGAATATATGTATAATATTAATCCATAAATAATTCATAGCTGTTACCATCCATTTATTCTTCGTTAGGATAACAAAAATATCAAATGGGATTGGTATTTAATCATGCATTTTCCATTAAAAATAATAATGTCACCATGGCATCACGGATGTTAACTTGCCAGCTTAAATACTACTTATCTCTGTATATACTGTAATATAACTACATGAATACCAGATTTCTGAAGTGTTTTTATCAAGCTTGTAGATCATAGAATAAAGCTTAATGTTCTGTACTTCATTTGCGAAAACGTCTTTAAAAAGCGTTTTGTACATGTCATATCTAAATGATATGAAATATACTGCCGCAAGAGTATTCTGGATATCCATCCCACTTATTGAAACAATGGGAATCATATTGCCATAGATCACGTAATCTAGAGAAGATTACTATAAACTTTTTCATTGTGATTAGTTTGTCTTAAATGATAGTTCTGTGATGTTCACTGTTAATACTTAAAAATTTCGCATCGGTATTCAACTGTTAACTAATATCTGATTATATTACAAATTAAAAATGCAATACTCTGTAGAAAGAAGTTTGAATGCACATAAAGTTTCTCCAAAAATCAGTATAATAACTATTACATAAACTTTGTTATAATGATTATATCGAGGTAATCCTCACAGTTTGCACATATGCCAACCAAGACCCCTCAAATTTCAGTCAAAATACCAAAAACAGGATAATTCTAATCATTTTACACTGAGTTAATATTATGATAATGTTCATAGTGAAAAGATTTAAATAGCCGACTCGGAAATAATAGTCTACCTATTGACCAAATCAAGTTAAGATATCCCTATTATGTGATCTCAGTTGTAAACAAAAAATTCAATATGAATTATTTAACATAATAAATCTACAATTGTATCAGTTCAATATATGACCTCAAAACAAATTTAAATATTGTTTTAATCTGTTTATCCAAATTTTATTATATTTTACTTCTAATATTGATCTCAAACAAAATTTGATCCAATTAGAGGAATTATGCTACAATATGAACTGAAACTGTCAATATTTTATAATCGCTTAAAAGTGGCACAAATTACAATTTATTCGTTGATGGTTTTTTTTTTGAAAATCCACAGATGTCAATAGATACAAGTTGTTAGATAGGATTTCGTAAACAGGGACATGAAGTAACAAGGTATCTTTGTAAAAAGAATATTGGATTGTTTAAAATAAACTAAACTGTTCTTAAAATAGCGGGGATTTTCAAAGTAATTTGTAAATTAATTTGAAAAATTCCCACATTGTGAATTAGAACAACATATATAAGCGAACAACATTGTTTTCGATTACATCTTCACCAGGCTTTCCTCTAATATGCAGTAATATTTCTATGCATATACGAAATTATTAAACCAAATCAAGGCAGTTTATGGGACAATGGAATAGATTACATAATAAGTGAAAGGTACAGATTGGTAGTGTGATGACAGGTCTACTAGATGTGATAAGAATAACAAAGGCTTCAATCAATGTCTCATAATGAGAAATAGGTCAGTGACTTGAAATATATGGATGCTGAAAAAACATTCATAAAAACCGTAGGATTACTTAGTAAGAAGTGATCAGATAATTGGACAATGAAGCGTATATTTGAAATGAAAGGAGTGAGTGACAGAAAATAAAGGAACAAGAAGTTTGAGAAATAATAAATGAAATATTTTATTAAGGCTAATTCGGCCAAGTAGGAGATAAAGTTATAACAAATTTCTTGTGAATACAATTACTTAAATTATTAGATCGAATTCCTATAGCTTCTGCTATATGTAAGAGATGAGATCGAATCCCATAAGGAAAACTAGTACGAATTCGATAAATCACTTTAAATAACTTATTTCTATCTACTACATGACTGATATCGATCAAGTGTGATAATAGAGCTGATTACTATTTTGATAATACCTTTTCCTAACCAAAAAGGAAGGTGTGCACTAACTCATTTGCTCAGTCGTTTGGTTGTACGCCCAATATAGCTTTCTCCACAAGAACTGTTGAATTCAAAAGTACACACAGATGTAGCAGAATCAGGTAATCTATCCCTCGGTTAAGGAATCACCATAAATCGGGTCGAGAACAGTAGACAGAAGTTAATTGCACTAAACTTTCTACTCATTGCTCTAGTCAATCTATAGTGTAACACATCACCAGCTATATCTCTGTTGAATTGCAGCCTCAAAAAGAGAAGTTTCTTACTAGCCGTTGATCTCGCCATATCCCTGTTAATAATATAAGTGTTTCTCCAGAAAACCTTGTGGATAACCCATTTTAGTCAATATATCATGAATAAGCTCTAGTTCCTTGAGCATATCTTCCTAGTTCTAATTGGAAGACATCTAACTAGGTTTCTTTTATAATAAGTGTGTACAAAGCTGAAGAAATGTATGTAATGGCTTGCTGTAGAACTTTTCATATGCATACTTCTACTGATATAACCACTTTCTTTTTTTAGCGAAACTTCGAAGAAATGTAGTTTGTTGTCACGTTCTTCACACATAAATTTGATTGATGAATGTCTGTTGTTTAATAGCTCTAAGAGTTTTTTTTCCAATGTTCTGATCAACGATAATGAAAGTATCATCGATGTAACTATAATAAAAGTCAAGCTTATCAGTAACCTCTTTGAGAGGTCTGTTTTCTAGTTTCGTGAGAAAAAAATCAAAGAGAAAATCTAGTGGTGAACCCATCGCTGTTTCATCAATTTATTTATAATGTATGTTATTAAAGACAAAACGGGCATTCATTGTACATTTCGGAAGCACTTCTTTGAGACTAACCTCGGAAATTCCAATATTAATCCATTTTTCAGGTAATTTTTGACACACAAAGTCAATTGTCTTAGTCAATGATACAGTAGTGAACAAAGAAGCAACATTTACAGATATTATCCGTTTCCGATTTAAGTTCGTACATTCCACCTTGGAAATGAAGTCGAAAACGTCCTTAACGCTTCTGTTGACGACTAGTTTATGTAGGAAACCTAGGATTCGAACCAACCACGTCTCAGTTTTACGGTATGGAAAATTATACATATATAAAAGTGGATGAAGAGGAAGTCATGGTTTGTGGACTTTGTGTAAACCATAGAGTTGTGGTGTGTTCTATCCAATGAGTTTAAGTGGATCGTGAATGGTTGTAGTAAGTATTCCTTTATTTTTTAAACTATTTTTTAAGTGAATTAGTAGTTTCTCTGCCGTCATTGAGTTTTTGAAATTTAGTTGAATCACTTAAAATTGAGTTCATTTTACTGATGTAATCAGTTTTGTTCATTAGAACTAGCCCTTATCCTTTAACCGCTCTACTTATGATCACTCTTATCTTTTCTAGACATATGCAAAGTATCTTGATGCTGTTTGATAAGTGTTAATTTCAATGTATATTTATTATTTTCGTATTGCCGGCAAATGTCAACTAACGTGGTCTTAAATATAATAAGTTAATCCAGTGAGATGATGACTAAATCTATTGCTTGTGAAAAAAAGTTCTCAAACTGCACATTATACTCACAAACATGTTACAATAAATGAATCAGCCTTTTATTTCAACTTTTGTTATTTATTCATTAATTATCCTTCTCATATATAAACAAACCGACTAATAATGAATTTTTTTTGAAAAATATTCAACAACTTTTTTTGTTTCAGTTCTTGTTACAGAAATTAATTAAAACAAATTACTATGAATAATAGATTGTGGGGGATTTTTGTGGAGATTTTTAGTAATTTTTTATATATAGTTGAAATTATGACTCAATTGAAGCTAGACCACCATGGAAAACCTGGAAGCACTGGACGGCCGTTTCTTTTTATTGTGGGACTCCTCAGCAGTGCGCATCGATGATCCCTCCTCGCGAGATTCGAACCCACCGTTGGATGCCGGCTCAGTGGTCTATCGGTTAAGTACTCTGGTGCGAGACTGATAGGTCCTGTGTTCGCATCTCGTGAGGCGGGATCGTCAATGCGCACTGCTGAGGAGTCCCGCAATAGGACGAAACGGACGTACAGTGCTTCCAGGTTTTCCATGCTGGTCTAGCTTCAATAATAGATTGTATTGTACACAATACATAATCATTGAACAATTTGATCTTTTATATTATTAAATAATGAACAGATAATATAATAAAAATATTTATTTATTTATGTAAATCTCCACAAAACCCCTTCTGATAATTAATATAATCATATGCTCACTAGTGACTTCGAGAAGTATATCTAGGAGCTCTAGTGAGAAGCAGTGACCAGTGGAGTTCAAAACCACGTCTGTTGTGAGATAGGAACTCACTGAAGACAATTGGTGAATGGTTGCTCAACTTCGTGGATCAGTTGAAGTTAGACATTAACACCGTTGGATGCCAGCTCAGTGGTCTATCGGTTAAGGGCTTCGGCTCGAGACTGGTAGGTCCTGGGTTCGAATCTCGCGAGAGCGGGTTCGTGGATGCGCACTGCTGAGGAGTCCCATAATAGGACGAAACGGCCGTCAAGCAGTGTTTCCAGGTTTTCCATGGTGGTCTGGCTTCAATTGACTCACGCTTTCAATTATGTAAATATATTGTTTTCTAAATACTTTATTAAATTATAAAATTCTGTATTCAAATAAATGATTAAAAGAAATAGTCAAGTTTAAAACAATAAATTTTTTTAGAATTACACGATATAAAACTAGAATTATTTGATTATATAGTTGAGATCATGAGTCAATTGAGGCTAAACCACAATGGAAAACCTGGAAGCACTGGACGACCGTTTCGTCCTATTGTGGGATAATTGTTTGATTAATTGAATTTGTAAACACTAAAATGAAATATATCTGTTATATTTTTCTGTTCTGATAGATACTTTTTTTATTTTTTTAATGATGAAGTTACTTGGATTACCGTTATTTCGTAGCGTGTTTATTGGTTTGTTTTATTTCACTATCTACAATATCCTCAAAAAATAGCCTGATTCTGTGGTTGAGACATTTAACCAAATTTACTTTATATTGAAGACAATTTAAGCTAATGTAAATAGGTTTACTGATCAGTTCATGTATTCTGTTTAAATAAATTCTTTTTTATGAAACCGTCTGTCCTTCTGGAAAGGAGGATATCAGGGAGAGCTATAGTGTTATCATACTCTTCTTCATTGGTAATTGTAATAGTAGGATGAACGTTATTGAAATAGTTCACTAGCTCTTGTTTAACGATACTATTGTCACACACCATTAGTTTTTCATCTATTTAGGTACCGACAATAGTAATTCAGCCTGTTCAGGATATTTTTTAATAATTCATTTTCTAAGATTTGTAAAAAGATGGGCAAGCGTCAGACATAGGAGAGATCCTATTACTATTACATCTATTTGTCTATAGAATTCGTTGTTAAACATGACGTAGATATTCATTAAGGATATCAATAGAAGCCCCATCATTTCATTTATTGCTGTCAGTTTCGCTATTTTCTTATCTAGAAGTCGTTCATATGTATAGTCAATGGTTTCTATCTGTGGGATATTTGTGATAATTAAAAGTAATTGAATTGTTATACGAACTAGAAATTACCGAAATAGAGCAATTTAAACCAAACAGAACTAGGTGAACACGAACGTATTGTATTTGGAATTCGATATCAGGCAGTCATCAAGTACAAAAGAATCATTAGTTCATACGGATACTACATATATTCATATTTTTACTGCGTCTACAAATTCAAATACTTTCTTAACGCTGTATTTAATCAATTTTCATTGTAGTGGTTCTAACAACCTCACCAACCATCTCACCGTTTATTTATATGAGGAGTTTCACATATCTAGAATCGAACGTAAAGGAACCCTTGGTTTTCGAACCACAGATAGTCCATAGAATCGAGGGGTATGTATTTTGTCCATCATAAGTATACTCATAAATGTGTTGTTGTTTTTTGGAGTTTTAAGGATGTGGTTAGTTGACTTTAGATCTTTTTATTAAAGTTCATACACGACCCAGGTTTTAGAAACTTGCTTTTATCATTCAAAATAAAATACAATAATATTGAGTTGGATAGTACTTTAGTGATAACTCCGAAATCTTTGAAAAGTGGACACATTTAACTGATTATTTATTAAGTGGCATATGTTGTACCACATACCTATAGTTTAATGTATGTATTTTTGCCAGTCAAGTTTTTACTTCTTTTTGACGGGTTAGTACTTTTCGTAGAATAGTCTATTTTTATCTAATTTACGTGATCCTATTTCCATTGATTAACCATTTGCTCACGTGATAATCAAATGTTATTTCCTTCTATAAATAAAACCAGTACACTTCAGACCTGGAATTATTGATTTTATAATTGACAACTATCTAAAATTAATCGGTTCAAAGCTTACCACTTATTTCAAATAAATATAAATTCCAGAAACTTCATACAATTCTTCCCATTGATAAATTTGTAAAAAACAAGAACAACAAGTCTCGTTGATGTACAACTGTATAAAGGTATTCACTGGAATTCAAATAGCCAGATAGAAAGTTCTGTTCATCGAAAAGATGCTTGAAGTGGGTTTTGTCTGAATTTCAATAGTTTCTTCCTTTAAGCTAAGAAATGGTTTTTGTTGAAACATTGTTTTATCGTGCACTGAAACTATGTTCAGAAAAGATTGGAAAAGAATTGAATGTATTTGAAAAGCGTCTGCGAGATAATGAATACCCACAAAAGTTTATTAATAAGTATGTAAAAATAAGAAAGAAATATAATTTACGACTGCTGAGAAAATGTCTGTATTTTTACGACTTAGCCTCAGGGACAATGATTACTTCTAGACTAAATACTGCACTGAAAGGGACGTACTCGGCCGTTGAACTTGATTCGTTGTATCGAACAAACAGCTCATCGAAACAGACAAAATTAGACAAATTCTCACATCACGTTAACTCTAAGTGGATTTACTAGTCTACAGGATCTTCACAAATGGCTTGCATTGTAAGAACATGAAGTAAGGTTCTTGTTTACCTATTGGAGCACATTCCACAAAAATTGAGATTAAAAGGGTAATGCATTTCCAACAGTACCATTGCCCATCATCTGCTTAATAGTGAACACAATGTTGATATTTAAAATCATTCAAAATAATTGAAACCTATTAAAACGTTGAAACTAAACCTAAATCTTCAAAAGGCTACAGTTCTACATCTCTCACTAACCTTGTAACTTCTATTTTTCATCATTCAGTTACTCTGTATCCTATTACATATTTGTAATAATGAATTCCTTTTTTCATTCTTGGGGTTTCCTAGATCTTTACTCGTCTTACTATTCCAACCTATTAAAGTTTTGCAGTTGTTATTACTTAGCTGTGACATCAATTCTCATTCTTTAGAAACGTGTCTTCATGTTTTGTAAGGTTTTTCTTTCAGAATTTGCTCATTTAATAATAAATAGATGTTCATCCTCCTTGCCACCTTAGAATTCTTCTATAAGTGTTGTTTTTCTGCTATTCTCCTCAATTCTGATATGAAGTATATTTATTGATTAAAAGTTGTAACTATCGTTTCCATGTTGTAAGCAGCTGAAAAGAATACACGAAGTAAATTCACCTTGTCCCGCTACTCCTGCTGTTCTTGCTTTATTCTCATATAAATTCCTGTTCAATCAAATAAGATATGGTGCAGTTTACCATAGAATTTTATTTAATCAATCAATCATTCTATTACTGATTTATATATATTCATGCCTTAGCGCGGAAAATAAAAATGAAGTCAGTTGACAGTAGGCATTGATGTAAGTATCACAACTAAATAAGGTGGATAGAATCACATGATGTGATTTAGGTTTTTATTTATCAACTGACCAGAAGGAAGAATATTTTTGATACGACAATTCAATCGATACATTACGTCACAAGCGCAAATAACTGGACTAATTTTCTCAGTTCAAATGATCTCTTTCATTTTGAGAAATACTGCTTACAACGCCGTTCTCACTGGTACTTTGACAATTATTCAGCAACATAATTCATTAAATGGCGATTCTGAAGATTCTCCAATGGTGTAAAGCAATTTAACATCTAATGTACTTTGTTTATCATAATCAAATATCATCTGTCTTATATTTGCTTTGAAATTCTTAATCGTTTTTGTACCTATAATTCATCCAAATAAACAACTTAAAGGTCACCCTAATTTAACTATTTGATAAAGGTAGTTTTTTCAATTCACCTTCCGTTTGATTCGCAATACACACTGGTGATTAGGTTGTAAAACAAAGTTCTGTTTGGATTCCCCTCAACAAGTAGGATAATACGTATACAAACGGGAGTTCTGAAAACATTACTAGTAGTTTTTTGTTTCAAGGTTTAGAAGTGGTTAAATGTCCCACTTATGTAACGAATAGACTGGTGTTTAAAATATAGGATATTATATAGTGTTGGTTACTATGTTAAGCCCATATAGTTTATTCTAGCTTCCGGACAAGTCAATTTATCTATTATTGTTAAGCTACATTTTGACCTTGTTAATTATTCACTTATATCAACCTTAACTGTTTTTATATGAGCGTATGTGTGTACACTTCATCACATGTCTGTAATTTATTTTCATCTGGCTGTAAATATCGATTAACGCTCGAGTAAAGGGAGTTCGCTTATGTGTCTTCTCTACTGCTCACCGTTTCGTTTCGCTCTCATCTTCGGTACCTTCACTACGTCTCTCTGATTGTCTGTTCCGATAAACGATTGCACAAAATATACATATTCGAAATCCATTCTCGTATTTGACTTATTTAATTCCGTTATTCACTAACGCGGATTAAGTCGATAATTTTGTACGGGGATCGGAGACATATATACTTCGATAACAAGCAAGAATGATCCAACAGGAGTCAGATCTAGGACCACTAAAGTGGTGAGCCCGTTGACAACATCGTCCAATCTAATTGACGTCAAAATAAAGGGTCCCACGAAAATTATATTTTAACAGAACTTACTTCTTGAGAGATTCGAAAACCCTGAATTTAATCTTAGGATATATGTGCATATCACAAAAGAGATAGAAACCAGGAATGAATATTTATCTGATGTTTTTAGTCTGTGATGGTTCTAACTTTTATACCGTCACTGAAACCTTTTCATAGAATTTAGTCATCAAAAGGTTTTTATATTTTTAGAAATGCCATTTTAATTTTGCACTTTCTAGCGATCATAAAAATGCGATGTCATGCAGCCTAGGGACAAGACAAAAGTGTTCCATGGGATACATTCAGCTTCTAATGATATATATATATATATATATATATCCAACTAAAA
Organism: Schistosoma mansoni; assembly: GCF_000237925.1. NCBI lineage: Eukaryota > Metazoa > Platyhelminthes > Trematoda > Strigeidida > Schistosomatidae > Schistosoma > Schistosoma mansoni. Next base: position 14,119,889 of record NC_031497.1, read on the forward strand.
GATCCTAGATAATTTATCTGTCTCTAATCAATGTTCCTTTGTGGTGAATACGTCTTGTCTATATTGTTGGTTAGTGGTTAGTAAAAGAATTCAAAGAGCGAATTTTATCCTGTTTGAGATTCACAGACTCCATGTATTGGCATCAAATTGTTTTACACTCAGACCTAGTATCTGTTACTTTAAACGACAGCTCGTTATCCTCTTCCAGCTGTTATACAGTAAACTTGTAAATACAAGCAGTATTGTTGTAAAAGAGAATGATGGCATTCAATCCTTAAGATCAACACAGGTAAGACATAACCCTTATGAATAATAAGACTTTGTGATTCCCTATTACCTATTTGTCACTGTAGATTTCATCGTTACCTTGTATCTACAAAGACAGTTTTTTTTAGAGATCAGTCATAAAACACTGAAGTACAGTATTACATTGATCTGTTTTTACAGCTAATTATGAAATCACCGCTATTAATCAACATTGTAGTCCAAACCGTTATTACCTAGGATGTATAACTAGGTGTTTTTGAATAATTTTATATGATTATTCTGATACAACAACCAGAAGTAAACGGTTATTCGATGCTCTTAGACCTACATTTTTAAATAATTATTGTTTAAAAAGTTATAATATATTGGTTAAATATTCTGTATATAAATAGTTGTTTTAATTTCATCCTAAGATACACCCAATCAGTTAGCTAGTGGCTGTCTTCTTTAGTGTATTTGGCTTGGATTAAGGAACTTAATTTTTAGTGTATTTGTAAAATATTTGAACAGTGAACTATTTTATCAGTCGTTTGAACTGTTTTCACATGAATGAATGAACCGTTATTACAAGTTTCAAGTGTTCTATTTTTAATATCTATCAAGTGAACAGTTATCTTCACCTAAACACTTTTTATTCACTGTTGGATTATTACATAATTTCCTTTGGGTATTTGATTTTTGTTATTAATTTATAACACAATAAAACCTTGATTTCCTTAAATACTCAATACAGTTTTATTTTACTATAAACAATTAATTTTAGCCAATCCATTAATCATGAATACAACTGTATTGGTTAAATAAATGAAATCTCCCAAAAGAAAATTCTCTTCAGTGAATTTTCTTGATTTATCCTCAACACTTGATTTATTTTATATTACAAGGTTTATTTATAAAGTGAATTACATTTGATTACGTAATTTCATAATGAAAAAAGATCAATGTATGTATGTTATTGGGAATTATATCAACTTAATCAATATTATGAATTACTTATTTCAAATCCTTCATGAAGTCGAACTTTTTTTCTTTTTAGGCATATACTACTTACAAATTGTAAGGACGGCTCGTCGGTAGACTCTAGGAAGCCTTAAGAAGCCCAGGAAGAGCCACAGACATTCCATCCAATCACGGCTAGGGGAATGTTCTAGAATGTCAACGTGTAGCTTCCCCATTGGATGGATTAGCATGACCCCTATGTGCCTATTGGTTGACCGAAATGATGATTTACATTCAGCCAACAAACTATAAATACACGAGATTTCTGTACTTTATTTTGACACTGATTTGGGGAATAAACTTCCTACTTACCAGTCTTTGTCTTCTCTCTTTTGCGACGTTGCGGGTTTTATCGTTCAAGTAGTCGAGTAGTTCGAGGCATATTAAGAATCAAGGCTCTAGATATAACACAAATATCATTCTGTTAATATAAAGAAATAATGATTAGTTTAAATAATGCAAGTTTAGATAATAATCAAGATGATAATTTGGAAATGAAATTTCAATGAATCTTAATGAGTAAATTCATTAAAAATTTGTATTTACTATATCTGTATAAATATATATAAATACAGAAGAAAATGAATTCACAAATTAGATGTGTTTCTACTCAACAACCGGAATTAAGATCACAGTGATAGGAATATTATGTGACAATCGATAATATAAAAGTATTTATACCTATTAAACGATAATATGAATCAATATATCTCTTCAAACCAGGTAACATTATGATTTGTTATACTGTTAAATATCTTTTGATATTCAATGTCTATTATATATATATATATATATATATATTCTGTTTTAGATCACAAAGTGACAAATTATTTCGATAGTGTAGTAATAAGAAGACGAAGATTATCAAAACTATGTGATATATTAGCGCAATACATTTCGAACAATCTGATCACACATACTTGTTAAAAACATTTACATATAAAAATAAAAGGTCAACTAGACTGGAAATGGGGGGTAAAAGTAGACAAGGATGGTTGCAGAAACAAATAGAATCAAACGATCCGATAAGAGTAGAGGATGAACATCCATCATCCTATATTGCCAAACATATAATCCAAACAGGGCATAAGATTGATCTTAACTCGGCTTTTGTGGTGTTGTATAAAAGTGTAAAATGGTGTATACTAAGGTTCATTGAAGCCTTAGCTATAAGAAAATTCAAACCCCCTTTGTGTCTTCAAAAACAGTTTGTTCTTACCTTAAACCTACCCTGGTAATATTAGCTTATTATCCTAAGTGATTAGCTTTCAAATTGTTTTCATATTATTATTATTATTATTATTATTATTATTATTATTATTATCCTTTTCTGCTCTTACCCCCCCCCCAACTATTTCCAGTCTAGTTGACCTTTTATTTTTATATATAAATGTTTTTCACAAGTATATATGTGTGATCAGATTGTTCGAAATGTATTGGACTAATATATCACATAGTTCTGATAATGTTCGTCTTCTTATTACACTATCGAAATTTTGTCAAAGGGACTAATTGCTTTAACAAATTATTACAAATAAGTTATGACACATATTTTTATCAACTTTTAGAAGGGCAATACTTCTTAGTTACATTTCATCAATAACCTGTTAGTAAATCTGTAAGATTAACAAAATACTCTTATGTGTTACTCTTAAGTGTTAGTTAATTTATCTGATAGAATTCTCAACTCCCATGAAATTTCATTACTTAAAAAGGGTCTCAATTTCAATATAAATAGACCACAATTATCGCCTTTCAATATTATACCAGCAATTGAACTAGCGTTGAATATACTTCCTAGTGAAACAGCGAATGAATTGAGGAATAAGTTAATGTCCGCGTTATTACGTCATAAATCACAAAAATCTAATATGACTAAAAATGAGTTACATGCATTGAAGCAACTGAGAAATGATAAGACAATTATCATTACAAAAGCAGATAAAGGTAACACTACAGTCATTATGAACAAAATTGACTACGAGAGAAAAGCCAAGGAACATCTACAAGAGGGACCGTATGAACTAATCAAAGATGCAAAAAGCAGAACGACGCTCAATAAACTTAAGGCGGAAACAAGTAAAATCTTACATTCGTTAAAGGTCAAACTCGGAACGCCATTATGGTTTTTGCTAAATCCAAAAAGTTGTAACCCTTGTAGATTCTATGGACTCCCGAAGATTCACAAGGATAGTACTCCACTAAGACCAGTGGTCGATTTCACAAATTCACCGACTCACAACCTAGCGAAATACTTAGCTAGGATACTAAAACCGTATGAAAAACTGATTAATCATGGAATTAAAAACTCTATGGAATTTAAAAATATTATTGATACCATCGACATAGAAGAGGATGAAGTAATGGCAAGTTTTGATGTTTCTTCCTTATTTACTAACGTACCTATCAACAGAGCGTTGGATATTATTTATGCTTGTTTAGAATCTGATTTGGATTTAAATTTACGTAGCCCGTTAGATCCATCTGAGTTTATAAAATGTTTGGAACTATGTTTAAGGTCCACCTTATTCATATTTCGAAGAGATCTATACAGACAAAAAGAAGGTATAGCTATGGGTTCTCCAGTTTCTCTGGTTGTTGCGAATTTATTCATGCATTCACTCGAAACTAGTGCAATCGTAAGAAGTGTTTGTCCACCAAAGGTCTGGCTACGGTATGTAGATGACATTTTTGTTATCATTAAACAGGACTATTTGGAAGAATTGTTTGCAAATGTGAACAACATTTCGGAACAAATTAATCTAACGGAGGAAATAGAGTCTGTTGACCACAAACTGGCATTTCTAGACTGTATGGTTGAGCGAAGACTTAATAATAGGAAGTTGAAAATAAATGTTTTCAGAAAATCAACACATTCAGAGAGATACTTAGATTTTGATTCGGCTCATGCTTTATGTACGAAAGTCACGGTTGTTAAAAATTTAATTAACAGAAGTCTTAAGCTTGTTACAGATAAGGAAGACCAACAATATGAATTGAATAGGATTTTATCTACACTTGGGGATAACAATTATCCAAAAGAGTTTTTAAAGAAGATTGTTAGAAAGGAAAGAAAAGTTAAACTACAATGTGTACAGAAAGATTGGAAGTCCACTGTAGTCATACCATACCGTAGTGAAACATCGGAAGAAATCAAACGGATCTTAAACAAGCATGATATAAGAGTGTATTTTAGAACATGTGACACTATAAGATCGTCATTGGTGAAGGTTAAGGATAGGTTACCAAAGGAAGAACATCAAAATATTGTCTATGATATCAATTGTCATGATTGTAATGCGGCTTATATTGGAGAAACATCCAGACAATTGAAGGTAAGGTTGAAGGAACACAAGCAATGTTTAAAAAATGTTCCCAAAACTTCGGTTGACTTAAGGAAACTTGAGAATAAGTCTGCAACAGCGTTACATGCGTTGGAAACGGGACAGATGATTAATTTTGAAGGGGCCAAAATACTTCAGAAAGGTTTCAACACTCATAAAGAAAGATTGACAGCAGAAACGCTGTATATATGGGCGAATAAGAACAGCCTAAACAGAAAGGATGGTATTCAGCTAGCTACCATTTGGCAAATATTCATCAACAAGTAATTTGACCTTTTCTTTTATTCAACCTGTTTACTTCACATGAATCGTTATTATGACTGAAATCAATATGAGTTATGTTTAGCATTACAATTATGTACTTGATGATTCTCATTATCATAGTTGAAAGCGTGAGTCAATTGAAGCTAGACCACCATGGAAAACCTGGAAACACTGCTTGACGGCCGTTTCGTCCTATTATGGGACTCCTCAGCAGTGCGCATCCACGAACCCGCTCTCGCGAGATTCGAACCCAGGACCTACCAGTCTCGAGCCGAAGCCCTTAACCGATAGACCACTGAGCTGGCATCCAACGGTGTTAATGTCTAACTTCAACTGATCCACGAAGTTGAGCAACCATTCACCAATTGTCTTCAGTGAGTTCCTATCTCACAACAGACGTGGTTTTGAACTCCACTGGTCACTGCTTCTCTATCGGTCAAGGGCTTCGGCTCGAGACTGGTAGGTCCTGGGTTCGAATCTCGCGAGAGCATGTTCGTGGATGCGCACTGCTGAGGAGTCCCATAATAGGACGAAACGGCCGTCAAGCAGTGTTTCCAGGTTTTCCATGGTGGTCTAGCTTCAATTGACTCACGCTTTCAACTATGATAAATACTAAATCTCCACAAAACCCCTTCTGATGATTCGCATTATATTTGCAATTTCGATGATTCAGAAAAAACTTTTCAACCTTCATTTTTGCACTTTTATTCTTATTTTTACTTCACATAGAAACATATCAACAATGAATATCATTCATTAAAAACTCATCTTACACATACGTACACACACAATTTATCCAGTCTCCTTTAATTCACATCGTTGAACTTTTCACTTGATTCTCACTCAACTGACTCATATTATCCTGTTTACAAAAATTCGACATCCAAATATGATTGGATTAAAAAGTAGTAGAGATTTCGATATGATTGTTAAAAAAACACTATATATTTATTTGATGTTTTTGATTTTGATCATTTCCCTGAAGAAGTCCAGACAAGTTAGCTGGACGAAACGTTGGAATTATTTATATTTCAATCGCTGAGACTATTTCAAATATAATTTTTTTCACATATAATAAACTCTTATGAAATTATTTGAAATTTATTAGAAAACAAATATTGTACATGTCATTTGATTATGTTATGAGTATATTCTGTTATATAGACAATACTATTGATAATGTTTCTCTTTAGTTTTTCAAAACCACCTACAAAATTGGGAATAGTTTCCGTTAAAAACGATTAACTATATCTTCAATTTTTTAATAAACAGTATCCTAAACATTTTGTTATATTTTAATTGGTATATTCAATTATTCGTTAATATAAATATCTCCCAGTTTATGGAATCATGTGACTTTATATCTCCTCTTCTTTCTAATTTGTGCTATTTTGTTTTACTATTGGATGAGTGTTGTTTTATTTGACATTTTTGGTTAATCCGTTCCTAAAGTCTCTATATATAAACTCATACCTGGGAGTAGGTAACTATGTAGGACCATCAATCAAAACTAATGTGATATGTATGTTTATGGCTTCTTTTATAGTACTCTTTAGAAAAAAACACTAACTTATTATTAATAGCACAGTAGAATTAAAATAATGTATTTGGTTGATAATTGCTTGTGAGCTATTAGTACTTTCAATAATTTTTACCAAAAGAAGAAAACAGTATGATAATATTTTAGTGATTGTAACATTCTCATGAATGATAACAATTCATGTACCACAACGACTGAAATCTTTTATGAAGTATGATAGTAATTTAAATTAGATACGGTATGTTTCACCATTAATTTGTTAAAATAACTTCCAAATTATGATTGATATATGCAAATTTGACGTATTTGTAAAACTCACAACATTTTCGCTTTAGATGGAAATAATATAGATGTTCACAAACGTAGCATACCAAGTACATAAGTCCGTAAATATATAATCGATCATTCAAATGTGAAAATTGCAACTGATTAAAATCGGTACACCAAAACAAACGTCAAGCACACTATGTGTGTAAATTATAAGATCATGTGTGTGCAGAACAAACAGTAGCTGCAACTTAATAGCTTAAACAGGGAATTACCTATCACACGGTCACAAAGACCCCGTTTTCAGCAACCTTTGAAGAAAATAAATCATGAAAATGTTACTTCTTCCCGTAAGAGAATCCGACAAATTCCTGCCACGAAGAGTTGACATCCAATCATATGATGACTAATAGTTATAATCTTACTTACTCCTGTTATCCCTCGTGGAGGAGCATAGGCCGCCCACCTGTACTCTCCATCCAACTCTCTCCTGGGCAATCTTTCCCAGCTATTAATCATCCTTTTCATATCTGTTGCTATTTCCCGGCGTAATGTATTCTATGGCCTTCCACGTTTTCGCTTCCTTTCAGGATTCCGAGTGAGGGCTTGCCTCGTGATGCAGTTTGGTGATTTCCTTAATGTATGTCCTATCCACTTTCAACGTCTTTTCTTAATCTCCTCCTCAGTTCGAAACTGGTTTGTCTTCTCTCACAGAAGGCTGTTGCTGATGGTATCCGGCCAGTGAATGTTGAGTATTTTGCGTAGACAACTGTTTATAAATACTTGTACCTTCTGACCATGGTTGTAGTAGTTCTCCAATTTTCAGCTCCGTACAGTAGGACTATCTTGACGTTCGTGTTGAAGATTCTGATTTTGAAATTAGTTGAGAGTTGTTTTGAGTCCCACATGTTCTTCAATTGTAGGAATGCGGTCCTTGCTTTGCCCATCCTCGCCTTTACGTCTGCACCAGATCCTCCTTGTTCATCAATGATGCTACTAACCAAGTACGTGAATGTTTCCACATCTTCCAGAGTTTCTCCATCAAGTGTAATCGACTTGGCGTTCTCCGTGTTGTATTTGAGGATCTTGCTTTATCCTTTGTGTATGATGAGGCCTATTGATGCAGAGGCTGCTGCCACATTAGTTGCCCTCATCTGTATTTGTTCATGTGTATGGGATAGGAAGGCTAAGTCATCTGCGAAGTTCAATTTGTCTAATTGATTCTGAGCTTTCCATTGGATTTCTGTGCTTCTTGTTAGATGTCGATGTCTTCATAATGCAGTCAATCACCAGAAGAAAGAGGAAGGGGGAGAGTAGACAGCCTTGTCTGGCTCTGGTCCTTACTGGAAATGCATATGTTAGCTGTCCTCCATACACTACTTTGCTCTACAGTCCGTCGTATGAGTTCTGGATAATGTTGACAATCTTCTGAGGAACTTCATAGTGTCGAATAATTTTCCATAATGTTGTAGTTGGCTTCGAGTCGCGATTGACTGTGATCACTACTACAGGAAGATTACGTGCCAGATATCAGGTTGGATCCCTGGGTAAACCAAAAACCAGAAGGTAGTTCACGGTTGTAATAAGATATATTTGTTGGCGATCGCATCATTTCGAAAGAATATCGAGACCGTGCAAATGTTTACGAGCGGAACTACCGAGCGTATGTGAGTTCGTGCAAGGTCACAAACAACGGATGAAAGTGTGCTTTTGTGCACTTATACAGAAAAGTACAGTCAAACAATAACTATTACGAATGGTTGTAATAATAATTGTTTCCACTATACAAATCGCGTAATCGTCATAAAATTAGGTCACTACAATGTTCTCTTGTCCACGCTGTCAGACGCCTTCTAATAGTCAATGGGGTTGATGTGTGGTGACGGGTTCCACTCAATTGATTTGTAGTAGGCGTCGAGTCGAGGACGAACTATGATCATCACTACAATTAGATTATGCGCCCAGCAACGACTTGGTTCCTTTAATAACTTGTAAACCAGAAGGCTTTAATTAGTCCAGATAAAGTATATTTATTGGCAATCTCGTGGTATTGACAGAATACCGAGACGTGCCAACGAGTACAGGCAAAATGGGCAGAGCCTAAGAAAGTTCGTACCAATCAAGGCAGATAGCGGAACCAGAAGTGAGACTGATACAGTTAAACGAGTACAGTAAAACAATCGCTGGTACAATTAGTTACAATAATAATAATTGTTTCTATTATTCCAATCGTGTTCTTATCGAGACAAGCCAGTCTTTACAGATTATTCAAAGATGATCCTTAGTGTCACAATTTGGTCTGTGCACGTCTGATGCTTACAGAATCCAGCCTGTCGATCGCGAAGTTGGGCATCTACTGAATCTTTCATCTCGTTCAGCAACACTGTTGAAAACTTTTCCTGGTACTGACAACAGTATGATGCCTCTGTAATTCTCACATTTGCTCAGATCTCCTTTCTTTGGTATCTTGATAAGGTATCCTGTAAGATCCAAACCTATGTAAAGCATCAACGTTGATGTTCTATGTCGAAATGATTGGGGGCCTACCATAGTTAGACGAGAATGGTGACGAACCAACTAACGCTGAAGTCACACCTCGCGACCGGCCCTTACGTGGTTTGAACCATAGACGCATCAAAGGATCATGGACGCTATGGAGACTGTACAACACGAAGGACGTTATTACAAGAATATATTAGTTAAGGTACAACCACGGAAGTACAGTAGTGAAAGAACAACCACTGCCGCGTGGGCCAGTCCATGGCGTACGATTGATTGATGCGCGTTGACTATCCTTGACCTTGACAGGGATCGATGATCTGTTCGATATTCAGTGACATTCCACCGACCCTACTCCTAGTTTCCAAATAGGTTTGATTTGTTGAATAACTGACGAGTAAAATTAGAGACGCACCCCCAATCGAAATCAGAACAAGGTGTTTTGGGGGTAATAACGGTTCTAAATTTCATCAAACATACAAATGTACAAATTTACCTAAACAAATATTACCACCCAGTTATTCAGCCAACAATTGATACCAAAATACTCAATCTAAATTATAATGAATAACAAAGTGGTAAGAAATATATGAAAATTACCGAAAACACCAAAAGGTGAGTGTTATTCTATCCTTTCTGAACAGATCAAGTAAGATTCCGTTTGAGTGGCTGTTTTATAACACAAAGTGTTTCAATTTCCGGGAAAGTGCTCCAAATTGCAACCAAAATGCATGATCCCAGTCAAAATCAAACCGCACAATCAAAGAGCGAGCAGCCAATATGGCAGCCGCCAGAATAATAACAATTAAAACAAACTAAATACAGTTCAGTAAGGCACATAAAGCCTCGATAAAAACGATAGGAAAACCAAGAAAATTAAATGTTAAAGTCTTAATTAGCATCAAAAAAGTTAAAAATATATACAAATAAAGAAACCACAAGGAAGAAATCACAAATGTATGCATGGAGGGATTTTCACTTTCAAAATGGGTCTGACAATCCTTCTTCCCAGTCTGTCAACACTTGTTTCTCCTCCCAAATCTTCCTAGATCGAACGCGGAGCATGTTAGCGGTTGCTTCTATGTCTCACTTCAGCTGGTATATTGTCAGTTCCTGTTACTTCCCTGCTCTTGATTTGTCTGATGGCCATCTTGACTTCTTCGATCGTTGGTGGAGTGACATCTATGTTAAGGTCTGTATGTGCTACCTCGATGTCCGGTGGATTCAATGGGGCTGTTCTATTCAGCAGTTCCTCGACGTATTCTAGCCATATTTTCCTATGTTCTTGAATCTCCGTGATTGTCTTCCCATTTTTGTCCTTGACCGGTCTCTCTGGTTTACTATATTTCCCTGTCAGTTTCTTCGTTGTATCATGTAGTTGTTTCATATTCCATACTCTTGCACCTTTTTCCACCATCGTTGCTGGTTCTTCTATATATTTCTGCTTGTCGGCTTTAATGCTCTTCTTCACTTCCTTGTTTGCTTCTGCGTAGTGTGCTTGTGCCTTGACATTTTATGCTTGTGCTCGACTGTTGTTAATTGCTGTTCTATTGTTCTACCTTTATTCACTCTTGTCCAGGGATCCCATAGAAATCCGTTCCTTATGATGATGCTTCTTGCGACCCAGAACCTCCTGACACGTTGAAGTTATTGTTTCATTGATCGCTGACCAGTTGTCCTTCATCATGGTTTCTTCTTTCTGTAGATCCTGTAGAGCTTGGAACTTGTTGTTGAGAGTTATCTTGAATTGGTTGAGTTTGCTAGTATCTCGAAGGAATGCTGTATTCAACCTTTGTATTGCTGTTCCCCTAGTTGTCCAGTGTTTCTTTAGCTTCAGTTTGATCTTGACTACAACCAGATAGTGGTGATCTGAAGCCATGTCAACTCCTCTCCTGGTTCTCACATCTTCCATTGTCCTTCGGAATTTTCCTTTGATAGAAATATGATCTATCTGGTTCTCTGTGGCGTGGTCTGGTGAGATCCATGTAGCCTTGTATATGCGTTTGTGTGGAAATATTGTGTCGCCTATAACCAATTTGTTGAATGTACCTAGATTTGCAAACCTCTCGTCATTCTCGCTCCTTTATCCCAGTCACTCCATGTCGACCCATTATATCTCCATATCTGGTGTTGTCCACTCCGACTTTGGCATTTAGATCTGCCATCATGATGGTCAGGTCCTTTGCTGGGGACTTAGCTATGATTGATTGCAGCCTCGAGTAGAACTGATATTTATCGTCGTCGTTGCTGTCTTTAGTGGGTGCATAACATTGGATAACATTCATTGTGATCCCCTCCTTCTTTGTTTTGAATGATGCTTTGATTATCCTGAATCCGTGAGATTCCCATCCTAAAAGTGCTTTCCGTGCTCTTTTGGAAAGCATCACACAATTTTACAATTGGTAACAGACCCACAGTTTATGGTTTAAAGCACCAGATCATCATTAAAGATGTCATAGTATGCTGGGCGTGAAAACGCAGTTGTCCGGAACATCTTCATAACCAAACGGTATTGAGGATACAACGGATATTCTAGTTTTACAACTAGCACCCAGTAGTATCTTCTATAAACGATCGTTCCCAGTCGAATAGAAACCAGAAGTCAGACGAGAAGAGACAGGAAAGATATATTTGATTCGTTACCAATATATCGAGAGACTTCGTTATTAACTGGCTATTGCAACGTAGGAGCTGTGTCCCACGCCGTGTTGAAACGTGATCTGGTACGGATGCATGACCGAAAGCCTTCAGTTAAACAAGTCCACTTAAACAACGTGGTCAGCATCCAATGTCGAACACTTAATGAGCTATTGATTTTGGGGAATTATTTACAGCTAAAGTATCAATCAATCAAACCAGAATTTGGAGATGGAGTTTGAAGTCATATTTGTAAGGTTGGATATATGTCGAGAAGCGTTCAGTTTAATTGACCTTAGTTTCAAGAGATCGGTGGTGCGTAACCTAGCGCCTTCGGCAGGGGCGTGTCCAGCAGAACCAATGAGTTCAGCACCAATTTCGAGGACATACGTGACTATTTATTTTAGGGTTTTATTTCAAGAGGACTTAAATAAGGTACACGATTTTACCGACAAGTCCCTTCTGCCATCATACCACTAAAAACAAAATCCTGGCGGTGAACTGAGTGATAGATCCCTTTATTGCCTTTTAGTGACTATTATCGCTACCAATCACCGCGGAAAATGACAGCCCTCATTGTAGGTGATTCACCAGTTATATGTTTACTCTGGCTTGTCTCGGTTAACGAATTCTATTGTCTTGTGATTTCAACTCATATTTCTAGGTAAAATGTCTACAGAACAACTTACGAACATTTTCAGTGCGTAGTTAAGAAATAATCTGTATAAACCCTTACACCAGTCTAGAAGGTTGTACGAAGAAAAAAATTGTTAATGAATCTATAGAGTTTAACGGATGAACCCATGAGTCAAATAAAGTTAGACTACCATGGAAAATCTGGAAGCAATTGAGAGTCGTTTCGTCCCAGTATGTGACTCTCCAGCAATCCACATCCACGATCCCGCTCGCGGGATTAGAACCCAGGACCTATCGGTCTTGCGCGCGAACGCTTGACCTTTAGACCGCTGAGCCGGCACCCAACTGTGTTAATGTCTAACTTTCACTGATCCACGAAATCGCGTCATCGTCCGCCATTGTCTTCATGGAGTTACTGTCTCACAACAGATCCGGTTGAACTCCACTGATCACGGCTTCTCACTAGAACTTCAGGAAAAACTTTTTGAAGTCGACTCACGACATTATTCACTGGTAAACAAATACTGTGAAATGGATATTTGGAAGCTGAACCATGGTGATTTAATTTTTGACACACTACCAAGGTCTCGCGTGCATTCATATGTCCACGCTACTATGTTTTTAAGGAGTGTTGCTGGCTTTCTTCACGGTTTGCTATACAAACCATATGGATTCCGGGTTTTATCCCCAGTTTTAATTATCTTGGAGATTCTATGTGGCTTCATTATTATTGACAAAGTACCATGTATGTCACTTTTAATGTTGTCTAATCAGTTTATAAAATTTCAGTTACAGAAATCGACTGGGTTGCGTATATGCAACAAGTTAGTGGATTTATAAACGGAACTTTAGACTATGATAAGTTGGTGGGCCAAACAGGGCCTTGTGTGTAAGTCATGGTTAGTAAAAGATTTTTCTAGGTATCCTGCCGGACATTTATATGTCTATACATTTCTGCACTGGCTTACAGGTGGCGGATCCCTGATCAAAAATGCTCAGTTTGTGTTCCTCGGGCTTTATATAACAACACTGTTGCTGATCTTCAACATATACAGACTATCATTCCAGGTATTGACTTCTTCCTTATCAACTCACTGTAGATCCCTCCCTATGCCCTCTTTTTTATGTGCATTATGTCTTATCGTGTCCACTCAATATACCTCTTAAGGCTTTTCAACGACCCGGTGGCTATGCTATTTCTTTATGCCTCTGTCAATGCACTTCTATACAACCATTTTACGGTCGGTAGCATTTTGTTCAGGTTCGTTCGATTTCACGGACTCGTATTTTTCCAATAAAGTCGGTCAAAAGCCGTTTACTATTGTCGTGTGTATTTGATATAAAGTTTTGAGGATGTTGATTTTTTGAAAGGTTAACTCTAAGAATATTACTGACCATAACAAATGTATCCTGCTCCGTCTTCAACTTGGGTGTTTCAGTTATGCCGTTAGTTATTGTCACCATCTTTCATTGATAGTATGAACATTTATGACTTAGTAATATGTCGCGTAGTGTTTCTTACCTGGCCTAACGTAGATTAAAGTTTGTTATTACATTTCATTTTCCAGTTAAATGTAGTCCGTCAGTTTTTAAAATAACCGTTCTTACTAAAGGTATGTATAAAATTACAAGTATCACAAAAAGGCTGTGGTGTCCACTGGCCTTTCGTGTTGCTGACAAGGTGAAACTTTTTCTCCAGGTATTGAAATTATTCAAATATGGCAAAGAAATAATCATTTATCTTCTTGGTTGGAATATATGTGAGCTTTCTCGGCATATCGTACATTTTTAACGGACTGCAAAAATCACCCGCAAATACCACTTGTTTCAGGATCCAGTGGAAGTGAACTAAAAACGTAAAAGTTTTGGTATGTGTATTGTCATACATCACAGTTTTTAAATTCGTAATAGCTAAGGTACGAAACAATCCTTGATGTATGATTGTTGGTTGTGTTGCCCGTCGAGCAAAAACAATGGTCGTCTAGTGTAATCGTACTCAAAAAAAGAGTTTTAAGCTTGGGGCCCGATTTTGATCATCGCGAAATTTAGTTCATGAATTTTCATATCTAAAAAATGCATCCAGTAAAAAAGACCTTGTACCTGTTTGTTTAATGCCAACTAAACTCAATGATCTGTACTCTTAAGTCTCTACGCGCGAATAAGTCTGTGATAAGTTTTTTTTCACTTCAATAGAATTAATTTAATATCCTTAGCCAAATTTGTAAGGCCGTTATTGATCGTCAGTGAGTACTGATCATGTTCAGTGTTTAGTTTCCTAGTGGTAATGTTTAATTTTAAAGGGACCATACATCGAGCCACAAAGAGCTGTACGTCGTAGTGGGATACTAAGTGCTTAGGTTTAACTATGTGTAATTACTTCTCGACTGACTTGAAAAATAACACCTATAAGTGCTGACCAACATAGGGAAACATATTTCTAGTGTCACATTCGTATTAAATAGTGACATTAGCGTTACTCCACTTTTAAAGGTTACATACACTGGACAAAATATTGTAATAGAATTGTAGATTATAATTAAGGATTGCAGGAGCCAGACACTTTCATACTATTTATTGCTATTTATTCACCTAGTTAGTTGTCTTTGATTATCTAGTTCTCATTTTGTGGTGGTTTTCACGTCTGTTTTCCTTAAAATATATTGTAACACAGGCTTGTTGAGGATATTCGCACCATCGCATTTCGGGTACTGTAACACTTCTAATAAATTATAGTAATACATTTTGTAACCAATCATATGTACAGCGTTTGAAAATAAGAAACCTTGGTCTGGGAAGTCTCACATTTTGGCTCGTATACCCCTTGAAGTATATACGGATCTGTGCATACAGTCACACATGGTTGTTAAGCTGTATTTGCTGAATGATATTCAGTACGGTGATGTAAGGTTTTACCGTCATGTTTGTGAAATTTCTGTTACATCCAACATCCCTGGCTCCTTACTTTCATTAGTATTTTTTTTATTTCCAATAGTCTTGGTGTTTCTGTGAAAATGAATATATTATTGTTCCTTCCTGGTTTCCTAATTGTGTTGATTTGGCACAAGGGACTTCTGGAAACAATAGGTCACTTGTGTGAGTGTTTCGTCGTTCAAGTAAGTTGCAGTATTTTGTTTGATAACATCTATTTTCATATGTATCGTTCTCATCTTATTTGTAGACATTGTTCAGAAACTACGGTCCAGATTTTCAGAATTGGTACATTGCATATTGTTTGGAAGTAAGATAATTAGGACAACACATAAAGCAATTTTTTGACGTTTTTACAACGTCATGTTCAATTTTCTGTGGCGAAATTTCGGCGCCGGAGTTTTTCATATTGTAGTTTGTTGTTCATTAACTACACACCAGGTTTGTTTTCTACTATTCGATAGTCTGGACCTTGGAAGGTCAATAAGGTCTCGTGTCAACAAGTGAAGTAACCTAACAGGTAGACTAAGAGATTTTACCTGAGTTATTGACTGATACTAAATCATCTTAAGTTTATAGAAAGTAGGATAAAATTTCCATAAAATTAAAGGATTTCTCGTCCATTTGTCCGTCATCAGATCTTACAATTTTTCTTAAGTCAATGTAGCCAGCTGTGTCAGCGTTACACCTTTCACAATCTATATAGCTTGCTACCTAAATGAACACCAGGATATTATAACCTACCATATTGAATAACTTATGCCACCACCTGATTTTTATAAGTTTTTTTGCATTTCAGCTGGCCGTAGGTACACCTTTTCTATTCCACAATGCATGGGCGTACGTGAGCAGTGCATTTAATTTCGGTCGTCAATTTATGTATATATGGACAGTCAACTGGAGATTTTTGCCAGAAAGTGTATTTTTGGATAGGCGATTTCATGCGATTCTACTAATCTTGCATTTGTGTATGTTGTTTGTATTCTTCTGGAAGTTTATTCGGTAGGTTTATCTTGTTTTACATATTCAAAATACTACACTGATCATATATCTTTTCACAAAGCTAAACATGTTAGACGTTAATATGTTTATTGGCGATTCAATCCTACCTCTTTCAGCTAAAAGGACTTCTTTTCGCCTGAGAAAATGCTGCATAAATCACAACACTAGCTTCCTCATAAGCAGACGATTCATACTTAGTGAAGTCAGGTCACGTAGCCTCATTTGGTCACTGTTAAAATTCCACATGACTTGCTTTGTGGGTCTTATAAAAATCACTTCATTATTAATCCTTTCAAGCATAAATATAAGTTAATCTTGTTCTTAACTGGCTGCTATTTAAAAATCGTCTATGCATTATTTGACTGAACAATACAGCTGACGTCATTTACAGAATATACAATATTTTGTCTCCCGCATTAAAGAAATGGGTACTTTAAAAAATCAAAGTCGAAAAAATGTAGCAAAAATAGTACATGATTAACTTAATCAATGAAAATAAACGCCACCTCTTAAAAATCTAACCGTTTATATCGGGATCAAATGAATTCCTATTTTGGTAACTTTCAACTTGAATATTCTGATACTTTCCCACTTTATAAAATGTATATAACATCCAAGATCAGAGTAATTAATAACTTGGCTTTAACACATTCAACATATGTTAATGATAAAAATGTCATTTTTCTAAATTGAACTTCATATTGAATCAAGATTTTAAAAGACATCCAAGTGCTTAATATAAAAAGATATCTGTCTAAAATCAGTTGTACACTTCCTTTTCAGTTTTCATATTTTTTACATTCTTTTGGAAAAGAGCTAGTTTCGTAATTCGATGACAAACAAACCCGAGTACCACTTTTTTAGCTGATTTATTGTAACATCATTCTTTACAATATTAAGGCGGTATAATTGAAGCTATCGGTCACTTCAATACATGTATTACCTACATTGGCCGTCTCCGTGTCTAAAAGCGGTGGTTTATCAACACATTTGCTATTACAGTGCAAGTTTTAACATGACTGGGATATGCGCTTCTGTTTTTAATGCTTTCTAGTCAACTTTCCTATAGTGGTATATTTAAAAAATACAATTATTTTCATTGTATAAAGTATGGTTTTCAGAAAAACACCAAAAACATAGTAGTGAATTTCAGAGAATCACGTATACAAGCAACATATCAGTATTAGTATTTCTCACGTATTCATACTTTTCATTCTAAGTGTAAAGGATTCATAGTCAGTTAGTTATGTTGCAGATATATTTTACAAAAACATAAATAAATTGTTCTTGTTGGCTGGGTCTCTTAAACTAGCTACTTGCAAACATCTGTATTTGATAATCAAGATTTAAGAGGATGTGTGCTAGAAACCAAATATTCCTTGGTTTATATATGTACATATATAACTGTCGCTGATGATGGTTATCCCAGAACATTTGAGCTAGATAAGACGCTTAGTTTTCGGTGCGGCATAACTATCCGTTACGTTCAGTGACATGTCTCTCATTTAAAATTATATTCATTATAGTCTTATATTACAATATTTCATTATCACCTTTGTAGCTCTCGTGGTGGAGTGAAGAGTTATCTCAATATCTTTGACCCTGAACGTGACTCAAAGTTGGATCCTGCAGGTAATATCTAGTATGTCTCGTTCATTTAAAAAGTTTAAGATTCTCATTCATTCCTGATTTGTTTTAATCTTTTAGTGGAATCAATTGTAAAAACTTACTAGTTTTTAAAATATGTACTGATTCTGTAGCTAGAAATGTGTGTTGTAATATAGTTAACTTACTGTTTATTTCAGTGAATGTTTCTTCTCACCAACCCAATTGATATCAAAGGCTATCATTTTTCCTAGTAATAATCGATCCGCATCAACTTGCTAATCATTGGGTTATGTATTCGAATACATTCAGCCTCCTTTGGCTAAGGCACCTTTGTTTTATCACTGGCTCAAGATAGATTTAACTAATAGAGACCTAGTAAGGAAATCTCTGTTTAACTTATCTGCTGTATTTGTTTTTCGATGAGATAAGAAGTGAATAGGAGTGTAACGATTACAATTTTCACTTGAAAAGTACAGATTCCTGTTTTGAAATTCTCTAAATATTATCTAGGGTGAGGTTATGTTAGTTCGATTTTCGTGTGTATGAGGGACGTCGCTCACTGTTAGGATTTTCCAGCACTTAGATTTTAATCTAATTAAGAACTGTCAACTATTTATTGTCTCATTTTTCTTCGGTTTTGATTCTTTTGATTAAAATTCAGCTGTTCTATATCCTATGTTCGTATGCAATTTTGTTGGTATTGTTATCAGCCGTTCGTTGCATTACCAGTTCTACGTTTGGTATTTTCATACAATTCCGTATTTATTGTGGTGTGTTAGACGTTTTTCCACTCCTGTGAAGTAAGTAATGACATTTTTTGCCACGTTCTTCATTATTAAATTATACTTCTTATTCCCTGTATTCTCTCACTTATATATTTCTGGTAACTTGTGGGTTACTTAGTCTTCCTGTCAGTTAAGGGGACTGATCTCTTCGACACAGCTTTCAAAATAGCTTCCTTAACGATTTTACCGACCAAGTTTACATCCTTATGACTCTCAAACCAACCATATTGTGACTTCGTAGACTCGCGTTATGTTTGGTTCTAAATTCTAGCGCTTATACCATCCTTCTTTTACTGTGGTCAAAATAGGTTGGAAGCAGACATCATCAGATAATGTCTCAATCATTCCAGTTAACTCAAGTTCACGACCGCTATCTGATTTGCATCCCTTATATGCTATCTTATCCGCACTCATTGGTTCTGTCGAACTCAAGCGATTTCCCAAGGAAACCAATGGCTAAAAATCCACTACGTTGTATTATTCACCATTGAAATTATGGACCTGAATCGTAATTTCTAAGATCTTGTAAATGTATGACATTAATATACATGATTGTTCAGCCGTAAAACAAGTCCAAAACAGTAAGATTTATCATGTTGCTTGTAGTCGAAAAGTAAACGGCTTAGGGGCTGTCATATAAGCCAATCACCATAATTCTTTTCTAAACTGGCAACAGGTTGCTTTTATTTATCGTCTGTTAAAATCTGATTTTTCGAACAAATCCATTTTATACAATATGTTATATATATATATATATATATATATATATATATATATATATATATATATATATATATTCTGTTTCGAATACAATGAATTTTTCTATGCTATTGTCTCCTTCCTTGTGTTTGTTCATTTCTTTAGGCTATTAATTCTTGGTCTTATTGAAATCAGTTGGAACACTTATCCATCAACAATTTTGAGTAGTGGTTTACTAAATTTATGCCACTTAACATTGCTAGTTGGATTAATTATGGAATTAGTGCCAATTAGATTAACCTCATTACAGGTCAAAAAAGAAGTCGTAAATAACTCTGCCAGTACTCCTTCAAAACGTCAATCACGCAAAAAAGCTTCCAAAACATGGACTAGTGGGAAACACAAACAAGCCTAAATTGTTTCATTTTGCGGGACAAATTGTTAATTTCTTAGTACTCTTCTTTATGTCGACCAAATATGCCAAAAGCGTACCGTCAATTGACACTGAAACCGTTTTATATCTGCATGTGATTGTATAAAATAGTGTAGCTTCTTTGCAAATAAACCGTGATAAATTTTTTGTGGTGCCTTTATTTTGACGCCAATTTGGTCGGACGATAAGGTTATCGACTGGCTCACCACTTTTATGGTGCTGACTGATCTGACTCCAATTCGGATGAACGTATGAATATCGCATGAGTATAAATCTTCCATTTAACTCCGTATATTACCTAGGCTAACTCCGTTTATATGACGGCATTAATAAGAAGCCAAATACGGGTGGAGTCGGGGGAACTTATTTTCGGCATTCTTTTATCCTCTTTGATAGAGTTTTGTTCTCTGAGCTGGATGGTTTGGTCATGGAGCTTTCATTGTTCTGAACGACATCATCAGTACAAACTTTCAAGCACAAGTCTACCTGAAAGCTCCACGACCAAACCATCCAGCTTAGAGAATAAAACTCCATCAAAATGAGCCACAAATCTCCACCATTCATTCATCCCGACAGATTCAGAATAAGAAGCGGCAAGGCAAAGGGGAGAGATAGCGAAGCGAAACGGATCGGAGAAGACATATGAGCCAACTCCATTTAATTAAACGTTAATCGATATGTATAGTCAAACAAAAATAGGTTACAGGCACATGGCCCTCAAATGCCCTGGTACGGCCGAGAGTGGGGAGAGTCCGCTCTCCCTCTCCAAATGCTCTCACATGGCCACGCATATATAACCTCTGTCAGGGAAGTCCTACTCACTGCCTTCTCGTGGCGGGGGTGTTGTTTACAAAATTGAGAGGACGAAAAGCGAATGTCCGGCGCTTTAACCGGGTTGGTGGACACGGGAAGTTCACCTAGGGGAGTTGGAAAACCCTGATTCCAAACCAATGGTGCACATGTGCTCCAGTATCCTGAAGGAACAAATGGAGTATGAACCAATCGTCGGTCACCGGCTACCATGGGACCGCATCTCCTTAAGATGCTCCACTGCCTTGTGAATTAGACCTTCAGGTTAAAGGCTCGTGGTGTGGCCCCCTAAGAAAACCACCTGCTTCATTTTGGGCACCTGGGCAGTATCACAGCCCTCACACAAATCAAATGAGATTTGTGAGGCGCATATTTATCTGGTGCTTCTTTGTACCAATATTTATGTGTTTAAATAAATAATACAGGCACATGATGAATAGGGTAAGTAAATACCACGCATACGATCATACAAAAGATGGTCAGGGTTAATAAGTGAATAATTGACAAGGTAAAAATGTGGTTTGAGAAGAATGAGCAGACTGGTCTATCCAGAGGCTAGAATAACCTATGTGGGTTTGACATAGTGCCAGCCCCTGCAAGTTTCTATACTTATTCCTGCAAAAGGCTTTTTATGCGCTACGTAATCTTTGTTTACACATACTTTCTTCTCGCAATCATGTTACTACCTAAGAACTGCAAAAAATTGAAATATCTACTTAAACCATTAGAAAGTGAGTTGAGCTTATGAATTTTTAATTGTAGCTTAACATTAATGATGAAATGTCTTTCAACAAAGAAAAACTGCTACACAATTTCGATCGTAGTATTTTGTTTTAGATATTAAATAAACATAATAAATAAGGTAGTAGAGTTGAAATTATGGTTCACTAACATGTCTTAAGCTAAAACTATTTCAGCATTCTTCGTTTGACTTGTTGTAAATGGATTGGGGTGGATTGTATAAATCATTGTGCACCAGATGTCGTGATTGAACTGATGTAAGTTTATTGAAACGTGATTAGAATTTTTATTCTGTACCAAACTTATGACTATGATTGTTAACTATATGAAAGTATACTCTCAGTGAGCAGAAGTGTTTGTCCTTGGAAATAGATATAAAATTATTTTGTCATGATTGTAAGGAGTTGCTATAAAATACAAATTAAACATATTTTCTAATTTTTTTTCATATAATAACTGATTTGTCCGATCCAATGTACTGACTCAACTCTTTTTCTACTATACTGGAAAACAATATAGTAGAATATCTTTAATTAGCTGGGTGTTACGTAGGAATGAAAGACAGTAAACCTATTTATGCAGATGTTTTAAGTTTATTAAGACATTTAAAGGAATACAGCCATACCTTAATATATTTTACGATTAATGGTCGTTTGTGTTTTATTAAAATAGTTGTTAATTTTCCGCTGAAATCGATTAGCTTTTTTTACTGTTTAACGCCCATTTTCATTGTATTCTCTAAAATTATTTACCTTTGGTTGACCAACAAAATGTTCATGGTTTGTTGTGCTGAAAGAAAAACAAAACCCTCTCGTATACTTTACATAGTGAGACCATACAATTATTTATTGCATCTTTGTACAACATGTTGATCGTTCGAACTGGTATGCAGTGTTGGGTCAACATGAAGCTCCGAACCTAGGTTTCATGTTAGTTTGTATTTATTAACAGGGAGTATCTGCAATCTTGTGTAGATTCCTGCTCCTCAGAAGAGTCTCGCCCACTGAGTTTTTTAGGTCACAATCGAGATGTTTACACTGATTGATCTCTGAGTAATAACTAATGTAGTGTTCTTGTATTCCATAGTTTTT
The DNA here is from genome assembly GCF_000237925.1 of Schistosoma mansoni. Taxonomy (NCBI): domain Eukaryota; kingdom Metazoa; phylum Platyhelminthes; class Trematoda; order Strigeidida; family Schistosomatidae; genus Schistosoma; species Schistosoma mansoni. The sequence goes on from NC_031497.1 coordinate 14,142,439, forward strand.
ATCAAATTCTACCGATCAACTACTAGTCAGTAGTGGCTTTTCAGTCTAACTATAATAACGTATATAATTATTTGAACTATAGAGGTTTATTGCAAGGTAACAGCGCACATTGACTGCATCCTGAACTTAGCTAAAATCCTAACACGAGATGTTGAATACCTCCCGAGTAACTTAAAACTTGTGTTCTAGATAGTTGCAACAACTTTGAATAGTTTCTGCAGAAAACGACCATTATGTATAATAGCTAACTGTTAAGTATCAGTTGGTCTATGTGAGTTGAATATATTTTTACTTATTTGTGCTTGAAATGCATGAAGTCTTGTTCCTGAACATCGATGAATATAAGCATCGGAAGTTTTAAACTGCTTACTTCCTGTTGTATAGAAATTTAAAACAATTGATGTTCTACATCCTATTCATGTATATGCGTGACATTTTATTTACATTTTTTAGATCATGACAATTGAGTTGGTATTTTATGGTGATATGTCATCAAACAATTTCAGATATATATAGATGACTGATTCCCCAGTTTTACCTGGTTTCAAAAAATGGTTGGTAATAAATCTTACTACTTACTCATGTTGTAGTAATGTGTTATTTTTATATGCAAATATGTTACTGATTTAGTTACGAATAAAAGTCTTTCCAAAACTTTATTCAACTTTAAATTCAAATATCATATAAGCACAAGAACTGGTGGAAATGGATCATAAAATTTTGCTTTCATGAATTAGCACAGGATTGTTAGTGAACAGGGAAACACTAAAGGTTAAATCATTCTAAGCCTTAAGTTTGATATCATTTATTATCTACATATACATAGGAAGAATATCCTCAGAATGTTTAGACTTGGCAGCATAGTTGATAGGTGTGAATACTCCGAATTCTAAAGTGAATGTTGTATAATTCGAAGTACCCTAATCTATTACTTAAGGTGACTAATATTTACTTATGAATCTCCGTGTGTTCAAGAATATCTGCCTTTATTCAGTAGGAAAATGTTTCAAGAATTTTAGTTTTTATTTTTTCACCCAAGCAAGAGTAGTTACAACTTTATTGTAAATTGGATGAATTTTTTCATAGAACACAAGTAGATTTATTAGTGGCTGACAATTGACGAAATCAAAAATCCCTTATGATCAACTGAAATCACAGGTAGTTTTTTACTCATAAACGAAACGGAATTTGTCTTATTACTCATCAAATTCATTTTTCAGTAATAAACGAAATTTTGCCCTTATCAAGTTTTCTCAATTAACTACACAGTTACGAGTTCGAAAATATAACAGTTTCAGTCGAAGTTGTACCGTCAGTGCTCAATGCAATGAAGATATGCTCGTTAAATCTCGTTCACCGCCAAACTCAGCACTGAAGAAGTATATGTTCAAACAATCGAACTCACAATCGCATTCAGATATATTTAATGAGGTAACTTACATTCCGTACTGCAATAAGGAAAAATCTTACGTAGAAGAGGCCAACAAATTTTCACTAAGATAAACTCTGGGCAACATCCGAATGTTCTGTTGTTGGATTCAATTCATTTCAACTTAGTCGCGTCAAGCAAACTTCTAAATCACTTTAAGACAAATGTTTTTAATGAATCAAATTCTAATGGTAGCATATCAGATACTGATTGTTCCGATGATTCATTTATCTCTAATGAAATCGTTAACGAATTTGGGGGAAATACTTTAAATAAATCAAATTCCGATTAAATTTCTAATGATCTTATATTAGACATCGTTTGTCCTATCACCCTATTTCTTCCTTACGAAAACTTTGGTCAATTCTCGGCACAAGTTCTAAATAAGTCTTATTACGGTTCTAACAGTCCCATATCAGATGTTGCTTATCCTCAAAGTGTAGCCACTTCCAGTGGACTGACCATTCATTATGGTCAATATGTCTTAAATGAGTCACATCCTGATTAAATGTCAGATTTTGGGTGTTCTCTCACTTCATATATGTGGCAAAGAATCTCCACCCAATGCCATAATGTATCAATCGACATAGAAACTGTTCCCAAACTCCTCCCAGCAACAAAATACCCTGGAATGATACCGTTCACACAGTTGCAAAGTTTAGTCTTCAGTCTGAAATTGGAGGTAAGGTTCAGCGCCTAGTATGGTGGAAATGAAGTTTTATTTAGGATGACATTAGCTTAATCAGACTGGTGCCAGAAATAGTGCTCACCTCGAAAAGTTGAGGTCAAATGGGAATATCAAATGCTCCAATTTTATTTCGAAAATTTTAAATGTGGTTAATTTCGACCAAACACTTCGGAAAAGTTTCTGACGAGTAATTGTCAATATACACTTTGTTACATTTGTCCGCAGCTACCCAACAGATCTGATGATAATTATCTTACTGATTCGAACAAAATGAATAGCCCAAACAAGCGGGTAAACTGTGTTCCAGCAAACGAAATTCACTTCAATTGCAGTAAACCTGCATGTAGATTGCAGCCACCTACTAATTCTAATGAGCATAAAGTACATACAAATGTCCCATTAAATTGTTCTGGTATCAAAGTGAGTTTACATGGATCACATATTTTGTTGTTGTTTGGTTGATCCAGAAAACTCGCAAGACAAGAAAGGCTCAGGAACCACTAAGAAGCATTTTATCCAATCAGCGTTCACTAGAAGCTTTGCCAGAAACATCACAAAAGTGAAAAGTCACATGTAGAGTTTCTGATTGGCTAGTTACCATACTGCTACTATGCTTAGTAGAATTCTAGAATTTTCAGGAAAACCCAAGGACCTGTGAAATACAATAAAAACCCTATATTGTCTGTACATGAATGAGCCTTTGGAGTAAAGTGCTTCTCGTATATTTTGCGCCTTTTCCCTCGTGTTCAAGTCGCTGTGTAGATCTAGCTTGGGGGTTACGCGAATAACTTGGGAACCGAGTATAGCGTTCAATCAGCTAAACTTATCAGATTCCAAGTTATCCTCATTTGTATTGTGTCTGTAATAATAGCATCGTATTTTTTCCATATTACAAGTGAAAAAGTAGTATGTATAACACCTGTACAGGTCAAGGTCACATGAATTCTTCATGCCTTACGTATATCCACACTTTCCCAGTACTCATGTGAAATGAAGGTTTGAGTGAGTATGTGAAAACAGTCCAAGTAAATAAAGTCATATTATTTGTAAGGTAATTTGCGAAAAACCCAACATTCTCAGCGTAGGGAAAATCAGATATGGATTGAACGAAGAGGTAGAACAAAGAAGTAAAAAGCTCAATTCAGTTTTCTCAAATGAAACTGAAAGACCCACCTATGCATTCTCACTTCTTGTTGATATTTTAAGTAAAATCAATGCCAATAACGTCTGGAATTGTAGTTACAATGAGATTTGATCGTCATTACTAAAGTAAATTCTTGTTACAGTTCTCGCGGTTTATTAATTATTCTTAAGCCTTGTCGTTTACATTTTTGACCGAATGTGCACGTGAAGACAACAAACATGTAATTAAATCTAGCGTCACTGAACGCTTTAATACCTATATGCATGTAATGAGTGTTAGTAGTCTTCAGAAAATAATCGTTAAAACAGTGTTTGACAAGCTGTTGTACTCGATGGCTAAAATCTACATGCTTGACACATGAGATTTAGTTCATATTTTATTTTTGAGTTAATACAAAAATTGAGTGTAAATTAGTTATGGCCTAGGTAGGGTCTTGTATAAGAGTCCATCGGTGCTGATCGCCACACTACGTCACCAATACTAGATGAAAACAGCAAGAAGAGTAGCAAAGGAGTCCAACTAATGAACATTTCAATGATAGTAATTAAGAATGGACATACAGTCTATGTTGTTCTACAATAATAAGTATGAAATAAAGCTAAATCTCAAGTTTTAGAAGATAACAGATAATGAATGAATCTACTCTTTTCCAATCTGTTTTAAGATGTCACCCAAAGTCTTCAACTATTGATCATGAGTATCTCACTGAACCCCAGCAAGTAGTTGTCTCGAACCGATAGTTGATGGCCTTATAGACTCCAAAGATGCCACAAATAAAGTGTCAAAAACGACAAAGAATCTTGAGTACCATCAAAAGTTTTTAGTAGAAGTTGTAGTTTCATACTAGCATGATGATCGATATCAATGTGAAGAATGATAATGACAATATCACTCCGTGTAACATATTATCATTATCAGCAAAGAACTAAAAGTTAGGATGATCAACAGACAAAAATTTATTAACATGATACTAAGCTCTTATTATATATATATACAAAAGCATAGAAACTAGTCACATTTATTATTATTATTATTTAAACACAAATATTGGTACAAGGAAGCACCAGATAAATATGCGCCTCACAAATCTCATTTGATTTGTGTGAGGGCTGTGATACTGCCCAGGTGCCCAAAATGAAGCAGGTGGTTTTCTTAGGGGGCCACACCACGAGCCTTTAACCTGAAGGTCTAATTCACAAGGCAGTGGAGCATCTTAAGGAGATGCGGTCCCATGGTAGCCGGTGACCGACGATTGGTTCATACTCCATTTGTTCCTTCAGGATACTGGAGCACATGTGCACCATTGGTTTGGAATCAGGGTTTTCCAACTCCCCTAGGTGAACTTCCCGTGTCCACCAACCCGGTTAAAGCGCCGGACATTCGCTTTTCGTCCTCTCAATTTTGTAAACAACACCCCCGCCACGAGAAGGCAGTGAGTAGGACTTCCCTGACAGAGGTTATATATGCGTGGCCATGTGAGAGCATTTGGAGAGGGAGAGCGGACTCTCCCCACTCTCGGCCGTACCAGGGCATTTGGGGGCACTACTGTGACTTTTTTTAAACAAAATATTTCTATGCGTCTGTTTTCACCTGCACTATCCGACTCCCTATGAAAACTAACAACATTCTACATTGGCCAGAATAAGTACCTGTTAGAAATTTCATAGAAAAACAAATTTATATTCGTTTCATTACAAGTAAGAATCGGAGACTTCATTCATAAACTGACTTCAATATTACAAGAACTCAGTAATCATCCATTAGGACTATAGATTGGATAACGTGGTTGTCCTGGTATAATGGGAAGGTGTACATGCTAAATTTTGTTTTTTTCAGAAGGACTTGAGGTTGTTCAAGTAGAATTCTAGTTAACTTTCAAAATATATCTGCTTGACAAGTAAACAACATGTGGAAATTTAGTTGACTTGTTTATAGTTATTAGTTAAATCTGAAGATAAATTTCGTTACCGACAGACATATGGAGCTGAATGTAATTTAAAACATATGCAGTTAAAAACTACAACGGTTTTCCAAAATCATTGTGCTCTCCACCACATCTTAGTGCACAATCCCGTTGGTTTGTATGAACATTCCTTGCCAAGAAGCTAACTGCTTCTCAGTTTTCAATACTGCTTCAGTTAATGTCACTGTGACAAATCAACCGTTTGTAAATGCTTAACTAAATTATAGAGCATATCTTAGATCTTTGATAAATTTCTAGTGTAGTGATTAAGTGTTTACAGACTAATATCCAAGTTCAGAAGGGGTTTTTGTGGAGATTTATTATTTGCATTGTTGAAAGCATGAGTCAATTGAAGCTCGACCACCAAGACAAAACCTGAAAGCAC
>NC_031497.1:14148247-14178733 GCF_000237925.1 Schistosoma mansoni
TAAGTGGTGAAAAACGACGGTCCAGAGATTTCAGGTTTTTGTCTTGGTGGTCTAGCTTCAATTGATTCACGCTTTCATCTATGATATCCAAGTGTTTTTTTTTCAAGATCAAAAACACACCTAACACAAGAATCAACCTTGTTTTCTTCTTTTAATTAATGAAAACTATTTACTATCAGAGATTTCTAGTTCGAATTTGTATAAAATGAGAAAGCGATATAACTTTTACTTTTTCTTGAATAAAAAAGTTAGTGGGCATATACAACAGAGTAATAATTACTTTAAATCTAAGCACGGTTATTTGAAAAGCGGTAATTAGCTTAATATAGTATGTATAAGTCACCAATTAAATGAATTTAACACACACACATACAATGTCATGTGATATAAGTTTAGAATAAAATTTTTCGTTCAAATATCATACAAAATTAAATAAATCAATAATCATGTGATTAAATGGGATGATAGAATTGTACTTTGAAGTGGTGTCATATAATTTGCATAATTTTTTTTGTTAAATGCTTGATTTTTACATTATTGTATGAGTATGTATATTTTTTCCTTTTTTTTGTCAATAACATATTTTTGGTATTATCAATAATTTCTTTATGAAGCTCAATATTTGACTAATCTCAGTGGTCTATTGGTTAAGTGCTCGGGCGCGAGATTGGTAGATCCTGGGTTCGAATCTCGAAAGTGCGGGATTGTGGATGCGCACTGCTGAGGAGTCCCATAATAGGACGAAACGACCGTCCAGTGTTTCCAGGTTTTCCATGGTGTTCTAGCTTCAATTGACTCATGATCTCAACTCTATAATCTTTTTTTTTGTTCATTCCTTTATTAACTTGTGGCGTTTTAATGTGCAACATCGCAAACTTTAACATATTTAGTCGATTCACTTCAATGTAAATTGTTATGTATTTTGGTAATGATTTAAGTTTAAACCCCAAATCATTGTGATGAAATCATAAGGTATACAGATTTTGGGCTTTTATTAATTGTAGATTCGTAGGTACGAATTCTACATAGTTTGAATAGATGGCTAGTACATTGTTTTTCAAAAAGACATCCATCTATGATAAAAACCATTTTTAGATAGTCTAATGTCCTGCTTTGATTGTAAACAAAATTTCAAGAAATAAAACTATAGTTCTACAAAATAATCAATTGCTTGTTTTGTTGACTTTAAACTGAATAAAATTAAAAATAGTTGCATCAAGTCGACATTATTTTCAAATAGAAGGAAAGGTAATTTCAACATTTTGTTAATAAAGATGGATTAGTTTACAGTAAGTTCAGTGTCTATTGGGAATGTTTTCATTTATTGTTTATTTTCAAATATGTACACTGATCATATTTTTATGTCCAAACTGCTCTCATCTTTAAACTGAGTTGATCTTCATAAAAAATTCAAATATTTAATAATTCCAACTGATCTTGATAATCCTTTATATTACAAGTAGTATTGTTTATACAAGATGCACAACTTCACTTGAATAATTGTCTCTCTAGCTTTAAAATAAGAGAGAAACTAGATACTTATCAAAGTCTCTGTAATTCCATGTAATTAATTCATTAACCCACTAGATTTTCGATTGTTAACTGGTAAAATTACTTGGGTTTATACAAATAAATATATCATTAGCAACTAAGTCCCCGTAGTAGCTGAGGGGAATCCCTATAGTTGATTAAGGAGGATCTCATGTGAATATTTGTATGAGTGTTGGTGAGGTCAACCTACGCATAATGAAAGCTCAGGCTGGTTACATCAATCTACATTGTCTTCTGCAAGATCGTGATACTAGTCTGGAAGTACAATGTTGGGTTTACATCCCATCGGTCAGAACAGCTCTGTGCGAAACCTGGCTTATCCCAGATGAGGATGTTAGGCAAATCTCTGTGTTTTATCATCGTTGTCTTCGAAAGATTACTGACATCGAACGACAACACAATGTTGCAGCGTAACCACGACAATCCAGCTAGTGTCATCAACTTGAAACACCGGTTTTGGTGGCTTGATCAACTTCTACGAGAATCATCATAACGGCTTACATATCACGCATTATTTGCTAACGCTGGAACTGGATGGAAAAGAGAGAAGAATAGTCAGTTTATGACATGACACCGTGGTACAAAAGAAAGTCGTATGAAACTGGCATCTGTTCAACTGATAGATTATAACTAACAAGCCGATAAATGTGTTTTACAATCTGTACTTAAAGATTTCTCATTTTTCACAAGAAAAGCACTTCTAACAATTTAGATTGATATTATGAATTGATCAATGTTAGACCACCATTAAAAACGTGGAAGCACTGGACGTCCATTTCGTCTTGGCACGTAACTCTTCAGCAGTGCGCATCCACGACCCCACATACGAAACTCGAACCCAAAACCTTCGGTCTCGCGCGCGAACACCTAACCTCTAGATCACTGAGCCGGCATCCAACGGCGTTTATGTCTAACTTCCACCAATTCATGATATTGAGCGACCGTCCACTACTGTCTTTAGGAGTAACTGCCTCACAATAGACACGGTTAAACTCTACTGGTCACAGCTTCTCACTGGAATTCCAGGAAATCTATCTTGAAGCTAGTTACTAGTGAGGACACGAATCACTCATACATAAATATTTTATTTGTGAAAAGTCGATTTCGGCGAAGCGTTAAAACGAAACAGAATTTTAATCGTTGAAATTCATTTATATGTAATGCAACTAAAGTACAGAATTGACAACAAACTTCAGACGGATAATGATAATAAAAAACCATAACACTTTGTGACTAAACCCGTAAACAAAATCATAAAAACTTTTTTTAATGAAGGCAACATAAGTTAGCGTCATAAAATATCTACACTGGAAGTTTTAAGAATGAAAAACTGTTTCTTTGTTTAAGTTTCCTGGCTAATTTATCACGTGCCCAACCCACCCATTGTTTTTATGTTGGTCAAGTGCTAATAGACAGTTTGATTTCCAATAAATAAATTGTTAGTAATCATAGGCCATATATGATCTTCAGATAATTCTTGAGGTTTATGGAGACTTGTAGATTATTTCAATCTGCTTGCAATGGGTATATGCCTGTGGCAATGAGAGTAGCATTGTAAACTCTTTCATATATTGTAACATCTATCACAGATAGCAATGAACAGTACATAGCATCTACAAGAAATATTCTAGTTTACTATTTATTTCTCATGTTTAATTAACAGTAAAAACAATCATCTTATTGTGATAATAGTAATCTTTGTGAAATTCGTGTAAATAATAAAAATAATGGTAAATTATTCTATGTTTGTATGTGTATTTTTATTTGCTGTCAAATTAGCAACCAAGATGGGAAAAATAGCCAACACTTTTTTTAAAAAAAATACGCTAATAGAAAAACATTATGACTTCTAAATGGAAAATAGTTTTCATTCAACTTTTACACAATTGCTACAACAAAATGAGAAATTAATTCACTGAATAGATAATAATAATAATAATACTAAAACTATAGAGGAAGATTACCGATGAATATTAAAGGAGGATAATAATAATAATAAGAAGGATACTAAACAATAACAATCTCTAAATAAAATAAAAACTTTCAAAATACCCGCAACCAGAACAGATATACACACACATACACAAAACAAAAAATTGATAAGTGAATAGAGAATATTTAGATTATACAGAAAATATAAGAATGATTTCATCAAATCTTTTGTAATTCATAAACTCTACTTATACGTGTGTGCGTAATCGGTTTTTGTTTAATATATATATATTGAAAATTGAGATTAAAAAGAAGAGAAAAACTAAAACAATTTCATGTTCTTTATTACAAACATGTTTATTATGTCTATAGTAATTGAAGGGTAAATATATCTGGTGAATAATAACAATAAATGAACAAAAAAATACACATTAGGAATAGAAAGGGGCCCACTAAAAAAGAATATCTAGAAAGAACTGTAAGAAGTGGAATATAGTAAGGAAGTGGACAACCTTTTCTTAACGAAGGAAAAACAAAGGAATAAAATATATCACAGCCATAATATATTAAAAAGTAAGTAGTTGGTTGATATTTTCTTTGTATATAAACTTCACAACAAATAAATTATCAGTAACATATGGATTTACAATAAGATTAGGGACTAGAGCTGCGTAGTGCATCTGAAGATGATGATGTTGATTTTGATGTATACTCAACTTGATCTGTATCAGATGATATGGAATTCGATGATGATGAATGTTCACTGACGAGATGAGTATGCTGAATAGTTGTAGAGCCAGTAATAGAAGAAATAGTAGTGTTGATGTTATTGATATTAGATGGTGCAGTTGATGTAATAGGATTACTATTAGTAGATAATTTAGCTAACGAACGATAGGAATCTAGCCATTCTTCTACCATGTTATCGACAAGTACGTGTTTTGAATGTAATCGCAATCGGGCAAGCGGTAGTCCCCGTCTTGTACATACCACATCTAACCATTCTTGAAGAAGTGTATGAGACATTTTAGCCTGTAATAATAATAATGATAATAATAATCTCATTTTAAAAATGCAAGTTATTTACCAAATACAAGTTTATGTAATCGGCCAAGAACTACATTTGGTAGTTCCTGGACAATGACGGTGAAAATACAGAAAAGTTTGCTTTCTTCGCCAATTCTCATTGCATCGCATGACTGTTAAAATTTTACGGCAAAGTATAAGAAGGTAAAAACGTTTGCTGCCCTGATTTACTTATAGGTCAGTCATTTTCATCAAAATAGACCATGTGAAATAATGAACTTTGTTCCTGTAATGGTGATCTCGCTCTATGTTTCAAAATTATGCTGGTTGATGTGTACTTTGATGAGGACTTTTCTTTGGGATGGAATAATGATAGGATTTATGTGTTACTGAACTTCTAGACCGATTTCTAAAAATTAACGGATACTCATTTAGTAGAGGGTTTCCAGACTGTATTTTGAAATCTACGATTGTATCCAAAGTACAGATGCGTTGGGTTACAACAAATAGCACCTCACTAAGACTAGTTTACATTACAACAGGCAGAAGTTGTAAATACTTAGATGTTGACCTGGTGATGTGACAACTGGTAAAAATACGAGTGACTCGACCCACTAGCTATACAAGGCTTTCTGTATAAGTTTTCTGCTTAACTCAGCTTTCATAATTGTTAGCTGAAGTCGACTGTCAATATAAACAAATTCATAAACTTTACTTCATTGGATATGCTTTAGACAAAACTCAGTATTAACTTTATACGAGCTATAGACAGAGCTGAGAAACCAAACAATGGACGATAGGTGACGTGCGACTGAACCCCAAATAATATATGTATCTCCCATAAGATCTAATACAGCTACATATATCCTTAGTGTAAATATATAGTTAGTTAACGTTCAATACAATCAATCAGTTAAATCCAACTTTTACTGATACATTATTACAAAGAGATTATAACTAAAGAAAAAATGGTTGTTTAAGAATAACCCAACATAATTGCTTCGCAATGGTTATCCTTATTCTTCGGAATGGAATCAAGAACTTTTTTACCTCTTTTTCTGTAGTAAAATGTATTGGTAACAAAACTCCTTGTCTGTCAACGAGCGGAAGATATACGAAAGCATTTTGTTGAGATATTGCACCAGGTAAGGTTGTTCCACAGCTGGTTAACGATGACTCTGTTGAAGAAACTAGTTGCGTTTCTGAAAGAGATGTTGATGGAGGAACAGTAGTGAGTGGCACTTGAGTATAATTACTTGTTTCATCCAGAGGTGTAGGACTATGTCTACGTGAAGATGTACGAGGAGAAGCATACGGTGAAAAGGTAACTCCAGTTGTTTGGTTGGTATCTGCAGTTGATTCACTGCATACACCACTCGAGGATAAGGGACACGGTTCAATGGGTACAAGTGCAGTAAAATGACCTCGCGTAAAGCCCAAAACAATGGGATTCCGAGAACAAGAGCATTTTTCCCAGAGAAGTGGAAGATAAATACCTAGAAATAATTTGAAAATACAGCAATCATGTTTATAAATGAATATTTTTAACAACAGATGAAACAAACATTAACGACTCGTTAAATCAGGAGGCTTCATACATATATTTTATAGTTTAAAAGTGATTTAACTATGCATTGATGAAAGATGATGAAAATCACGGAGGACTATTGGACGACTGTTTTATTTTGGCGTACAACTACTACTCAATTCAGTAATGCACAAATACAACTCTTCACCACTGGGCCGATACAATACCATTAGACCACCACATCCGAATAAAATGTTCGATATTTTCAACTTCATTCCGATGCTTTCTCTTATTGAATTCCTTTCCAGATATTAATTTACAATAAATATCATCTGAAGAAGAAATCATTTAGAAGCAGTGATACTAACAATTTAAATGTCAGATAGTATAGTAAACCATTGGACTTAGAAAAAAAATCCCTGATAGTACATCAATATCACATGACAGTATATGTATAGTGATGATGGTTAAAAATATATTTGAAGGACATAGTGATGACTGAAGAACTGATCTAATAAAAATTAGCACTTATACATTAGATACAGGCAGGATAATAAACTAACCTTGAAAATTAGCTATCCCTATTGGTTCACCGCGATAATTTTTTATGTACTTTACACCATAGACAATAATTGGTCGGCGAAGGACATGACTTAAAGCGAATATATGGATTTGTTCTAAAGCTTCACCTAAACGAAGAGTAATTAGTGAAATTTATAATCGACAATCACTAATAAATACGCAAAACATTATATAGACTGACATTAACTTTATGTGTATTTACACGGAAATTTTGTTTTAAAAGTGTGTTTGCCAGTTTCTAGGAAAACATTTACTTGCATAATTCAAATTGAAGTCGATAAAATAAGCTAGTCAATGGTGAATTGCACTAATTTTCATTAAATTTAAACTTGAGGATTGAAATGTATGGAATTCATACAATTATAAATGGTCAACCATTTGAAAAATGTTTATTCCATATCTCTTGTTCACTACTGCTGATGAATTTCTAAATTAAATTAAAATACCACTTATTCATTATGTGATTGCTTGAAAAATTCTCTCACAATAAATGAGATGAAGGAAGCATTTTCAACTAGGGACAATATATATATTTGACTATTTTCAACTTTGAAAGAAATCATCCAGAGATATGCATGTTGAAGAGATTTTTTCCTCTAGAATAAAATCATCTTAATCAAGAGGTAGGGTAATAATAATAGTAAACATAAGGAGTAGCAACAAAATCATACACGATGATTATAACTGTACCATCACCTATAACCTAAATGGTTAATTATTTTCTGGATAAATCTTAAGAAAGTTCCGTACGTAGAGTTCATTTACTTGAGCAGATTTTTCCGTACAAACTATTAGATGAATTGGAGTCCTCAACCCCACCCAGTCGATAAAATATAAAGTCTTGGATTACTTATTTCTGTTGGTAATATACAGACTATATAGGTTGATTATACAGAAAGCCAGTAGATCGAAGGAAATAAGCTTTAGAAAGTTTTTGTTACTTTCTTTATTTTACAATTTAAAGTATTGCATCCGTTAAAGGACTGGATGAAATTAAATCACAACTGTTACGGGCTTCAAACATGATCAATAAAATGAGAGTTAGTTAGAAATAGAATCTTTTGGAATTCATTCAGGGATTCGGAATGCACCAACAGATTCGAATGCTAGCGTTGATAGTTAAACAGATGACATACAAGGCAGAATTGGGGAGTTAAACTTTATGATGCCAGGTGACTCCCTATGTGGTGTGTGCTACTGATGTCAACAGATATAAGTAGTATGTATCATCAGTTGAAAGTGAAATGCCTGGAGGCAGAAGGTTAAGATCAAAGAAAAGAGAACGAGAAAAAAAGATTGGTATGGAAACGAAGGAAAAATGAAGTTTGAGACGATTGACTGACATTTGCGAAAGGAACAGTCAAGTTTGAGACAATTGATTGACCTTTTGCAAATTAAGTATTTACTACATGGTTCTCAGATTTTACTAAGATGTTCTGTAATTTTGTATTTAAATACATTCGATTGGCCCACTTGTTTTCTTGTTCACTACACCCTCACTAAATATCGATCACTATTTCAATCAAGTACGTAATGATGATTTCCAGTACTATTTATGAGGTAAATCTTTGAAATGTGTACATTCTTGAAACCTCAGTGGTAATCAAATTTACAAAGTTGTTGAAAAAAGAAGGAAAATAATGCATTACATGATTATTTATAGGTAAATTAGTTTGTATATTTTAGGCAGTATTTAACAAACAAATGTTTTATGAAATTTTTATTACGTATTGTTATGTTTTGACTTATTAATTATTGTCATACGCAAATGATTTACTTAGTTTTGTTGAAAATATCTTAGTTAAGTAATTTATCTTGTTACAAAAAACCAATGGATTTCTTCTAAGTCTATTGCGCTGATGGACTCTCGTAAACTCATCTCATCAGGCTCTAAACACGATGAAGAGCGAAAGCAAATCAGATCTAGGTTAACCAAAAGTCTACGGAACGATCGTGAGCAGTGGTGGGCAACAAAAGCAAAAGAAATGGAAAAGGCAGTAGCTGTAGGCAACACCAGACAACTTTCCAGACTAATAAGAGAAACCAGAATAAAGAAGTCAAGTGTAAGCGAGACAATCTCGGGAAAAGACGAAACTCTTATCTGCTCTCAGCCCAGACATTTAGAACGATGGGTGGAACACTTTAAAGAACAGTTTAGCAGGCCTTCAGACACTAGCAAGCTATCATCTGACTTTACAACCTCAAGTGGTGTCCAACAAGGCTGTCCACTATCTCCACTTTTGTTTAACTTCATCATGGACCTACTGTTGGAAATAACGCTCTCATCGACTGAATTTTCAGGAATTGATTTCCTACCAGGAGGTTCACTTATCGACTTAGAATACGCAGATGACATAGTCCTGTTTGGTGAAGACACTGACAAAATGCAGAGTCTTCTGTTGGAACTGAGTAACAATCCCAGAATATTTGGAATGCGTCTCTCCCCCTCTAAACGCAAATTGCTGCTTCAGGACTGAACTGTGTCAACAACTGAACTAGAGATAGGGGGTGAAGTAGTCGAACGCGTCGACAACTTCACTTATCTTGAAAGTCTGATCAGCCCTAATGGGTTGGTGTCTGACAAATCTCAACACAGATTAAAAAAGCTCGTTTGGCTTTTGCCAACTTACGTCACCTATGGTGAAGGCGAGATATCCATCTGTCAATTAAGGGATGAGTATACTGTACAGCATTTTTTCCTGTCCTACTTTACGGCTGCGAAACGTGGTCATTAGGAGTAGAAGGTACTCGTAAGTGAATAGCATTTAACCATATATGCCTTAGAAATATTGCTCGCATCTGCTGGGATCACCACGTAAGTAATAGTGAGGTTAGACACAGGGTATTAGGGAATAATAGAAAGTCAGTTGATGAGGTTGTGAATCTTTATCAACTGAGATGGTTGGGCCACGTGTTACGTATACCTGAACACCGATTACCACGACGCGCTATGCTGACTAGTATTGGGGATGTTTGAAAGAGAGTTAAGGGCGGCCAAACCAAAACATGGCATCAGTGCTTGAAGTTACTATCTTCTAGTCTGAGCCATATTGGTAGATGAAGACTATTTGGTTGGGGTCCGCGTGACTATCGTAACCAATGGTTGGAGACTCTGTGTGATATGGCTCAGAATCGATCACAATGTCGTAGGTGTATACACCCTCTGTCTTCCCTTAAACTATGAAATTAAAATTGCTTCATATCTTTCTTTCTTCCTGTACCATATCCTTTTATACAATCTTTCTTTTATATATTACCACCATTAAATTAACTACATCTATGAATTTGGTGTTCATCTTTTTGTGCTAGTGAGGTATAGCAACTTGGAACGATGCATATATGCGCCTGGTCCTATGTTGTAGCTGACTGGCTGACTGAATCACATGTTAGAAATCATAATGATAAAAAGTAGTTGTAACCGGTCATCTGACTTATTAATATTTTAACTGAAAATTTGAGAAATGGAAATTCCCATGCTACACCGATCGATTGCAAAATATGTTAGTGTAACTAAAGGGGATAGTATTAGAGATGCAGAATATATTAAAGTTAAACAAACTTCAGCATACATAAAACAAGACTTCAGATAGAAAAGAACATATAACTTGTTCTGTTGTATCGTGATGGATAAGCAAAGTTTAACAATCAGTAAAAGTGCACCATTTCAGTAACTAATGAAAGGATATGACACATGAATGTTACTACGTAATTCCGTTATGAATCTTGACTGAGCTCTCAAAAAATAAAAAAACTTAGAACAATCCAATCTCTATGAAATAATTCCTTTAGTAGCCTTACGTGGTTGACATGCCGCTGTAAGTACATTTTCCCAATCCCTTTGGCATTGATCTTCATCTAAGATATAATGACATGCAGCTTGTAATGCTTCATAGTCGCGCCAGCGTGGATAAAAATTTGCTTCACAATTTTGAAGACTTTCAGCAAGTGTGCGACGTAGACAATTTTCTCTGTCAAATACTCCCCAACAAGCCTAAAACGGAAGAGATATCCATTCACAATTTAGTCACTTTGTTTACTAGAAAGTACTTGGAATAACTGGAACTGCATTAAAAACAACATGACATAAAGACGTTAAGAGCAAACGCAATGTCAGTTAAAGAATATTTCATATATTGTATCCCAATGTTATATTCTCTCATTATCATGTATCCAGAAGAGTAATAAAAATCTACAATTCGAGATCAGGTATTTTGTACAAAATTGAAAGTAATCATTCCATGAGCATTGGAGATTTGGCATGCTGTTAGATGATTCTAAGGTATGTGCAGAATTCCTGAGAAAATATCAGTGTTTTCCTAACCTATCGTTTGTAATCTTGGTAGAAAATTCAAAGAAACATGGATGACGGTTTCGTAATAACGTGGATTCATTTGGGTTAGACGATCACGCCATTGAGTGCTGGCTCAGTGGTCTAGAAGTTAAGCATTCACGCACAAGACTGAAGGTCTTGGGTTCCATTCTTGGATGTGGGGGCGTGGATATTCACCACTTAGGAGTCGCATACTAGGACAAAACGACTGTCGAGTACTTCCAGGTTTTTAACGTTGATTCAGCGAAGATTAGATCGCGATTTAAACTAGTAAACCTGATTATCCAAAAACTCTAAATCATTGAAAATCTTATATATTTCAAAGGAGAGGTTTCGTTTGAAAAAGAGTAGTTGAAGATATTGACACCTTCTGTTA
Source organism: Schistosoma mansoni (assembly GCF_000237925.1). Lineage (NCBI taxonomy): Eukaryota > Metazoa > Platyhelminthes > Trematoda > Strigeidida > Schistosomatidae > Schistosoma > Schistosoma mansoni. Next base: position 14,159,573 of record NC_031497.1, read on the forward strand.
CCTTTAATAGATAAATGACAAACAAATCGAATGTAAAATTCATTGACATAATTTTTATACGACAAATTCGCCATTGCTTACTATTTATTTTGGTAAGCAAATTGAAAATGTTACTTCTATATTTTACAATACAACAACCGTTTAGTATAATTTCATACACAAATGTATGGAGCATTCGGCTACTTTGCATAGTCCTTCTTTTAACAGAAGAGTAATTATTTCACCAAGCACTAACCTGTAAGACGCTATCTAGCAGACAATCACCTGCTGTTCGATTCCACAAGGCAAATAGACGACTCGATTGCTTTTGTCCAGGGATAAACCACCAATTGATTGCTTTAGCCTCATCTTCCAACTCTACAGTTAACATCGAGAGTAAAAAAAATCAGTAACAGAATTTGTCGAACTGTGTTAATGATGAATGTCTTCGTAATAAAACGGTATTCATTCAGACAATCAAAACACCTAAATTACATTCCATCATACTTTTTTTGAGCATCACTAGGTGAAGAAAAAAGAACCGTAAACTTCAGAGTAGCTTGTTTGAAAATGGAAGTAAACAAAAGCACATCAACAAGGAAAAGTTACAAATACGTATTCGCCACTTATTTTTACATAGCTTGAACATTCTTGTAATTTGGTATAAGAATGATAAGACAAACAATGAATCACTGCCCAAGGCTCGGTTTATCTTGTGATATTAACAAAGTGAGTAAACTGATTTCTATGTATCCGAATAATTAAAATGAAATGATTAAAGATCCATAGGATAACAGAATCTATATTCCTATGAATATGAGTATCTTTGTTAAAATATAGGATTTACCATCACACCTGGAACATCATATTACTAGTAATTACGCTAAGAAATTATTTAATTGCTTGGTAAATGTGAATTATGTGAAGTGTCTTGTAAATAATACTGTCAGAGACTTGGACAATTTGAACCAGCTTCTATGATTTATCGCGACAATCTATTCGGAAGCGAAGTTCATGGTTATGTAATTCTTGGTGATTTCTCAACATAAGATATTGCTAGTCATATCGCATTGGACAATAATTATCTATAAAATTCGGGCTCTACATTCTGGCTCACTGAGATGATACTTCACTATTGTTGATAAGTGATATTTTGAAATGGTATCAGGCTACCATAAAATTGAATAAATCAGAATATATCTTTTGTAAGTTTTAGTAATTGGGGAAATAACGAAAGCAATCTCCAATTTGTTACCGCGATTACTATGTTGTTTAATAATTTCTTTTAATCATTTTGTCCCCAAATGCCGTGGTACGACCGAGAGTGGGGAGAGTTCGCTCTCCCTTTCCAAATGCTTTCACATGGCCACGTGTATATAGCCTCTGACAGGGAAGTCCTATTCATTGCCTTCTCGTGGCGAGGGTGTTGTTTACGAAATTGCGAGGACGGAAAGCGAATGTCCGGCGCTTTAACCGGAATGGTGGACACGGAGCGTCCACCTAGGGGAATTGGAAAACCCTGATCCCGAACCAATGGTGCACATGGGCTCCAGTATCCTGATGGAACAAATGGCGTATGAATCAATCGTTGGTCACCGGCTACCATGAGACTGCATCTCCTTACGATGCTCCACTGCCTTGTGAATTAGACCTTTAGGTCAAATGCTCCGGGTGTGGCCCCCTAAGAAAACCACCTGCTTCGGTTTGGGCACCTGGGCAGTATCACAGCCCTCACACAAATCGAATGAGATTTGTGTGGCGCATATATATCTGGTGCCTCTTTGTACCAATATTTATGTGTTTAAATAAATAAATAGCTTTCTTCTTGCCAAGGGAATAATTGTTATTCAGTTGAATATTATTATTTTTAAGTTGGATTCTTCTTTCATATTTCGTTGTAAAAGTTTATAATCAGAGTTCTCATTCACAATTCTATTGAAAGTTAATAGTTTTTTTTACACATAATGTATGTATTAGTGTACCTTTATTAAGATTATCACATGATAAGTGAAGTTTTCCATATAATCAAAATATTAAAGAACCCGTGTATTACATAAAAGATTGTGTATGCAATCACATTTTGTGTTTTCTTTCCACAAGGAAATCAGTAAATAAATACACATACACACAAACGGTGTGTAATGTACATCTATTAAAATGACGCACATTTAAAACTGTCATACAGTTATATTCGCGTTAAAGATCTACAGTTTCTTTTTTTAGATATAATCAATATGAAGTGAGATTGATTCACAGATAGAAATAAAAAGATCCACAATAGAATACTGAACAAAATCAGTAAAAATTAACCGATACAATTTTGTGTTAGACATATTTTGTAATTTCTCGACACAGCGAAGCTTTTATCTTGTCGAGTGAAAAAAACGGAAACATTTAAGGGTTTAGAGAGACCCAAAGATATGTTACTACTGATCCAGTAGGTAAGAATCCAGTGATTGGAAAATCGAATCATTTTTGGAGTTAATCAAAGTGATAGTGAATATGAATATTCCTTGATGAGCACGATAAACTTCTCGAAGTTAGGAAATGACTTTTATTATATCGCTTTTGAATCAGTAGTTAAACAGTGATTTAGTCGATCCGAAACTGACAAATAGAAAAATAGATGTTCTAAATTATAAAAATTCATACAGTTTTGACATTAAAAAGATCACGAACCTGATTGAGCTTGCATATCGCATAATTCCGACAAGAGCAATTGTTTTACTGGAGCAGGGAATTTTGTAATTGAATAAGGCAAAGCAAAAGTTCCCCATTCAGAAAAATAAGCGCATGGAAAGTCTCCTTTACAGTGTTTTACCGTTTTTGCTAATAGATCTCGTAATTCGCCAGCAATATGAGGGCTAGCTTGACACGGCATCCACTTACTTCTAGTGACTTGAGTCTTATTTATATTACCTGGTGTTCGATTCAAAATTAATTGAAGTGAGGGATGTATTTGATTTCCTGTCAGTGGACTGCTTAATTTACGATTTACTTGAATGTTTCTACTGTGAGTTTGCTGAGTATCTTGAAATGAAGGATTCAATGTGGAGTTACGCAGATTATTGCTTGAAAGAGAAAAAGTATTTGAAGTTGTAACGGACATTGAGACGTTCGTTGCAATGGTAGTACTATTCGATGAAGTAATGACCGAGGTGGTACTCGACGAATTCATAGGTAGTGTGGAATGCTTCGATCCAGAACCAACAGATATAGCGCTACTAGTAGCTTGTAGGCCAATTAAAGCAATAAATAAGTTGATTAAATCCGTACGACAGAATCGAAGTGCTAGATCCACCAATGTCCAGCCAGATCGAAATTTATATCCAGGAGACAATGTGTAGTCCAGATTACTGTAAACAATTCCACTATCGCAACTCGGAATAGTTGTTTTATGAGAATAGCAGCTGCTGCCGGGTAGCTGACTCAAATTTGTATCATCAAATCGTTTTGGATAATGATCAATATTTGAAAAAGTTGTCGATATATCACAAGTGGTAGTTGATTGCATATACGAATTCAAATAGCGGCACTCCTATTAGAAATTTTCAAGTAAAAATAATGAATGTAACGAGAATCCTGAGGACCATGTTTAAAAAAAACACCGAAATATCTGCACCAATAAACCAATAACTTGTTAAACACATGCCAAAAAGGTTGGTAATGTATGTCTTAGAAACGATGTGTATATCTGTCACTTAAATGGAAAATCGCATTCTACTCTGTAGGTTGAGAGGTTTTATGGAGATAAGTATTACCCAAAAGTGTGTCAAAGTAGAGTACTCTATTGCAAGCTCATTTTTAACACCTGTGTATGGTAGCAACATGGACTAGGTAGCGTGTAGCAGTTCACTTAGGATCACTACAAATATACCCTTGGAAAGTCAGGGATATATGTAAGTTCCAAGCATCTGATTACAGGTGTTTTAAAAACATTGCTCCCAGATTATACGGTTAAGCAACTACAATTACGTGGATTTAAACACCTAACTTAAGTAAATTGATGGAATTCGGAAATTACGAACTGGAAAATACAACGATTGTCCATCCTAAACACTTGATTTAAGTTATCACATTTAAAGTGGTATGAAAATATTGATGATTGACATCGCAATACATTATATGATATTCGACTCAAAAACAATGATTTTTTATGCGATATTAGCAAGGAATATCAGTCATCAAAAATTTTCTGTTTTTCGATTACGTATTTGATTCTTCGCTTAGGAAAAATAACACAGAAATGCTTTATATTCGTACATACATATAGGGATTCATCTGCCCTCACAGCATTATGTAAATTTTAAAAACCATACTTCTATAGTAGAAAGCTAACGAGGTCAACATGACACAATTGTACATCCCACCCAATTAGATAAGTGCGCAGTATGGATTTATTATGTAACTAATTCATATCATAAATAATAGTCTGGGTGGAATAAGTTAGGAAAACAAAAACTTGAGGTATTTGGACTTTTAATTTATTTAATTTGAAATTTTAAGATAGTAATTATGACTGAATAGTTTATACATACAACAAAAACCATAGCTCGAATAGCTTAGAGTCTGTGACTTTGTCGCTACACAACGTACGAACCTCTTCAATAGAATGAAATTCCATGGAGTTGCATGTATGCCTGGTTGATAGGAAATGTTGCTAAATAAATAACGTAGGTTCATAGCTTTCGAATAAGTGACTCCAACAAATTTTTGGAGTATGATTGTTGAGAACAGATAATTATTGGGATGTTTAATTCAGTACAAATTCCAAACAATTTTACTAATGTATTTATATAAAAAGATGCTCTAAAGTGCTGAGTATTGTGGAGAACATTACTTCGTACATTTCTGTTTAACAACCTAAACAATATGAAAACACTATAAAATACTGACAAACATGATTAAAAACGAAAACATTTTATATAATCAAAAACCTTCGTAATAGAGACTGAATCCTGATCAAGACCAGTACCTACAAAAGTGAAATTTATTTTGCCTATAAAATTTTAAGGAATACGTGTAGACGAAAATTTTTCACGCATAAAACACTCACATGTTTTGTTAGTTTTCGTTCTATTCTACCATTACCAAGTATGTAACGCTCAATTGGTGCTACATCACCGTTTACCACAGCAACACATGCTGACAGCCATAAACGATCACGAGAAGTTAATGGTGTATTATTTGAAATATTTGATTTTGGGCGCCGATTACAATTTAAACTGGATGAATTAGATGAAACACATGTTGAATTACTATTTTTGCTCTCAGTATCTTCACAATCAACTACACATATTGGTTGTGGTGGAGATGCGAAGCACATTACACAGTGTTTACTTTTAGGCCAGTTTTCATATGTACATTCAATACATGTCCATTTACCGGATGGTGATAAAGATGTTGTAGTAGGAGGAGATAACCATGTTGAAGAAGCTTGTTTAGAAACTTCAACATCTAAAACTGGTGAATCACAGAGAACCTCAAAACACTGTTCACACTTAAAGTTTTGTCGTTGATTAAGATAAGTACATGACTGGCACTTTATCAGTTGCGTAGAATCGAAAACAGCCTCGGCACAAGACTTGTTAATTTTTTCAGAATCTTTAGACGACAAATGTAAAAGTTGCATTTCATCTTCGATAAGGGTTGAGCTTCTTGGTGTACCACACAAAGTACACTTAAATGCTGCTGGCCAATTGTCATACGTACATACGGCACAAGGCCACTTAGAGCCAACATCCATGTGTCTGGAACAATTTTCAAATGCAAAAGTTAATTTTAAGATTTTAAATTCACATATTTATGTTTGGAAAAAGAAAAAACGCGACTTAATAACTGTGCTACCGAACATGGATTACAAACAGATGGATCCTTAGAGCAATCTGAAGTCCATAATTTCTTCTGTTTGATGCCGACAGTTTTGTGTTTGGTGGCACCACATCAGACTAACTTTAAACTTCATGCTCATTGAAACAAAGGGTGGTTGTTAAAGAAAGTTGTGATCAAACCAGACAATCGTGGATAGGATACTTAGATCTCACATATGTGAGATACAACCAGTAGTATTGGTAGTTAAGACGTCATTCCTTATAGCAGACCGATGAGGCTATTGACCCAAGCATCAGAATTAACTGCTATTAAACAACGAGAGGACTCGGCACTGGGACAGATTTTTATCTAGTAAAATAACAAGCTCATTTACGAAATATGAAATATAAAACTAAGTATAAGACTTCATTAAACCATTCAATGATACAGGATAGGAGTTTTATAGGTCATTGACCCATAAAATAAAGGCTTGAATATTATTGTAAAACTCTAGAACGATGATCTACTACTCAATATATGGATTGCTTAGACTTCTTAGTCGGATTGATTCAGTGCTTATTTCGGGCGAAAACAGACATTGGGAATGACTGAGTATCCCCACCATGTGCTTCTACCATGTCAAGCAAGACATATTCACAGCTAGACCAGTTACTTTGTCCTTACTAAGAGCCTGACAACCTTATTAATTGTGATCATTTAGTGGTTCACATGTATGATATGAATATTTTTGGAGACATCTGTCAAGTACTTACGGATCTCTCATCTCCCTCTATTAATAAATGTATCTCGGAGACTAAATACTTACACCACAGAGATAAATGGACGAATATCGTCATCAAAATATTACGAAGGAACGCGTGTAAAATAAACGTTTAACGAGCTGAGCAACTTTAACCATAGTAAGATTAGGTCTTTACTCATACTATATACAAACACAAGTCATCTCTGTGCTACCTTACAAACATGAACTGTGATCATTAAGAGAGAAAGGTTTATGAAGGTTCTATGTTTTTAATATCGACGTCTTCTAAGCTTTTTTCCCATATAGTAGAACCATCGGATTAACTATCGTGTCATTAATAGAAGAGTTCCAAGTTAAGAAATTAAGTCATCTGATAACAAATCTATACGCCGTGATAATACTTATTAGTTTTCACTATTAAACATGGTCACCAAAGTAAAGCAGTAGTTTGATGTTGCATGAAACAGTCATAAGTATTTTGGCTTAACTAAACCGATTTTGTCTCCAGAACGGAAATCTGGAAACGTCACCTTTACAACTTTTTTTAGAGAAACAGGCGATAAATGCGTCCAAGATTTAAAAAAGGACTTCTCGGAGTAATCATTCGACGGTTCCTACAGAAAACATTAATCCAACCCACTGTTATGAAAAGCGTTGGGAAAGTTTCAGTTTTTGAAGAGTAAAAGCACTAGTCACCTCAAAGTACACCAGAGAGTCATTACTAATGTGTCTTTTTATACGTCTTCCTGCCACTAAATTATTTTTCAGTATTTCTGTTTCGTCATGCGAAATATTTTCAGTGTGACAAAAATAGACACAGTAAGTTGGTTTGTAAAACAGTTGTTTGTTTTGCCGCTATTAATGCTAAACTCTGTAATTCAGACCCGATTAGTTTGAATGATTCTAATAATCATATAATATTCCTATTTACAACTTCCAGTAATTCACTTCATATTCAGAAACGGTTATATTTGTCCAGTGGTGCTTCTACGATTTTATTGTTGAAACTGAAAGTATCAAATCCATCATTTCAGTTGGAAAGTTGAAGTTTTTGAATCCCAATTCTAAAATTAAACCTATCAAAGTCTCTATTTTGAGTATCAATAGTCATAAACTCCCTGTACTTAGGTGAATTAATTTGCTGATTCGAGACGATAAATTTTCAACTACAAATTGTGGATTCTTTATCACTGATTGTGGACCATCTATCCCGAGTTTAAAAAATTTAAGGATGTTTCAGTGACAGCTTTCCTTATTGACCAATAAAGAGGGTTATAGTAAAATGCTTGAGAAATTATTAAACATAGAATCGAAGTGCGAAGACGTGCTCGCAATTTTAAAGCTCTCTTATTCTGATACTCTTTAGTGATCGGAAGCTCAGATGGGGACAACGAATTGTATTTTGATACGAAATTACAGTTTTTGATAAAGTGTGAAAACCATACGTTCAATACTTCATTTGCAAATCCCCCATAAAATGTCTCAGACTTTATCATTCCTTCATTGACATAACAATTACTCTCTGCTCCCGTTCTCTTCGATTCGATCTCCCCAACCTTCTGCTGACAGGCATTCCACTTCTGACTGGTGTTATATACTACTTGTCTGTCAACATAAGTGGCATGCACCAGACCTCAAGTAGAAAATGACAAGACCTTGGAAACAACGGTCAATTCCATTACTGCTGAGAAATTAAAGAATCAGGAGAGGGGAGTAGATAGAGTCTTTCAGTGCAGAATTGCCATACCATACTCAAAAGAAACAATGATGAGATTGCTTAAACAAAAACTGTTCGTTCGAATATGGGACGTTTATAATCTACCGATGTTACAACTTGATGAGGAATTGATTTCCCGCAAACTACGAAAGGTTCGCTAAATGAGGTCGATAAATCTATGGTTCAAACGCAAGCCAGTCACAACAAGCGAATACGCCACAAGGATGGACCAATTATACGGAATTAAAGCAAGCGATTCGAAGTTTGTAACCAGAATCTAATGCTCAAATAAGACTGAAAACTATTCATCTGATCAACATTTATGGAGTACGGATCAGCCTTTAAAGGGACGCTGACATCAGCAGGAGGTCTCAAATAAATAATAAGTTTACGAGTCACCAGACCACCATTAAAATTTGTAGGGAAAGTATAGGAGTCAAAATAGCAGAACCAAAGTTATTGAGCAATATACAAATAACATAATATGATAAAGCTGAAAGAAGTCAAGTAGTAATATTCAAAATTGAAATTTAAGTTGCAAAAAAAGAATATCTCACTACCCTTTTAAACAGTTTTGAGCCATGTCACCAAGTGTATTCAGCTACTGATTATTGACATCTAGGAACGAAATTTACAGTCCAGTATCAATAGTTACTGTCTCCACCTTTATACATGACTACTAAAAATATTGACTAGTACATCATTCAAAACGATTAACTGAAATATTGTTTGAGCGGATGTGTCAATATATTGAAGAATGACTACACTGTTGCCCATTCAAGCTGTTCCGGTGATTAATTACCAAGTGAAATAAAATGCAACTAAAGTTGTCCACATTCATACAATGATCTGGAGGACTTATTCGTAGTTCTGTGTACGAGTTCCTGTACCAAACATACTTTAATACTGAAAGTAGATATTATGAACTAGGTATACTTCGTTCTGTTTCACTGTGCTATGACGATACAGACCCAATCTCCCTGTTTGGGAGTAAATTTTGTTCGTTTTGGGTACATTTTAGGGAAGATGCAACAGAAAACTTAGGAGAGATGACACAAATCTCAAAACATTTTGTGTATTTCCCCAAATTTATCCCGCGATCTTATAAACTTCGGAGTTTTTCTCCTAAAATTTCCCCAAAATTAGGTAGAACTATAGTTGAGTGAACTAAATACAAATATGAAGCTTGTACTATCAAGGTTCACTGACCGCCAAGATCCGCGTCAATTTGACTGTGGACTATCCAGTCAACAGTTCCCTTTGTCATCAGAAGAGGAACTGGGAACTTTGGACGCTTGTCTAGAGCAAAAAGACGTGAGGGACAGATTTGTAAGCACACAACATGATTTTTATCATTCATTCCTATTACAGATGGCTATGTTGACACGTCTAATGGATGATGATCCTAAAACCTCTATGCGATATATTCTGTCCTACATCATGAAACCGGAAGTCGCCATTAATTTCACATTGCTGGGTACTTCATCAAAAAGAGCGATTCAGAAGTGCAGGTTTTACGGCTGCGCACGAAGTAAGATATATAAGGTTTTTAAACTTCAGGTGCACTGACTAATCGTTTCCTGTCGTCATCTATCAACGAGAAAGACCTTGCGAAACTCTATGACATGGCTACGCAAAGTTATTTCCACGACATGAGAGATAAAGTCCAGAAGCGTCATCGACGTAACAAAGAACACGTATGTACGGCTTTAAAGTGATTACTGTTTTTGCATTATCTATAGGAACAGTCTTTCGTAATCAAGGATATAACCGTAAGTCCAGCTTCAAGTACCTTCTTGTGCAAAACAAGTTTCCTAGATTCAATAACGTTTTTATTTATCACATTTTAGAATTCACAAGAATTGTTTGACTTTCCATAGTCCAACAGGCTTGGTGGAAATCAAGAATACGTGAAATGCCTGGTCCGTGACAATTACATATGGAGCCTTGATACTGTACCATCTGCCAACTGCTCATTACTTTGTACATTGAAGAACTTTTTGTTTTCAATAAAAATTTGCAAATTATACCATATTTTACGTACTTTACATAATTCGTGTGCTGTGTTGTGGGAATGAAAGCGAACACAGGAGGCGGTTGCGGTAAATGCATTAGTGTGTATGTAGTGGTAAAGCAGTGAATGTAGCGGATGTTGAAGGTATAAGTCGGAAATTCGTCCGATATTTGGGGGAAAAGTCGGATATTTAGGGGAAAAGTCGGCTATTCGTCGGATATTTAGGGGAAAAGTCGGCTATTCGTCGGATATTTAGGGGAGAAGTCGGCTATTCGTCGGATATTTAGGGGAAAAGTCGGTTATTCGTCGGATATTTAGGGGAAAAGTCGGCTATTCGTCGGATATTTAGGGGAAAAGTCGGTTATTCGTCGGATATTTAGGGGAAAAGTCGGCTATTCGTCGGATATTTAGGGGAAAAGTCGGTTATTCGTCGGATATTTAGGGGAAAAGTCGGCTATTCGTCGGATATTTAGGGGAAAAGTCGGCTATTCGTCGGATATTTAGGGGAAAAGTCGGCTATTCGTCGGATATTTAGGGGAAAAGTCGGTTATCCGTCGGATATTTAGGGGAGAAATCGGTAATTTAGCGACATTTGAAAAACAGAGCGACAGAAAGGGGAAATTACGCTTTATTTCCCCCGGACAGGCGAAAAAGCAGACATTTCGATGCATTTCCCCTTTATTTACGACTTATTTTCCAATGCATTTTCCGCTTTATTTCCCCTTTGTTCGCCTTTATTTCCCCTTTATTGGTTGTTTGGGTACAAAACTTATCACGACTTTGGGGGAAACCCCGGATTTCCCCAAAGTTTCTTCAAAATAGGGAGATTGCGAATGTCTAAATAGTACAAGTCAACAATTTTGATGAGGCCAAGTTTATGGATTCCCTAATTCAAACTTAGTTTAAATTTTTGACGGTATGTCCCGCCAAAAAATCTTTCAGCCGAAAACATTTTTGCCCCAAATGTGCTTATTAATCGCTGTCCTTAAAAACCCATTTAAGCTTGCTACTTTTGTTTAGAAGATTACACACATTAAAGACAAATAAGATAAGAATTTACCGGTTTTTCTAAAATACTACATTATCCACACTTCCGAAATCACCGCCAGAATAAGAACAAATTGACCGAAAGGTTTGATGGATCAAAACAAAGTTCGAGCTTGACACTGAGCATCAGGGATCTAAAACGGTAATGTATGGATTAGAAATCGCTTTTCCCTATTTCTCAACTATTGTATACCTGTCCAGTTCAATCGGCGTTGACGCGCTCAATCTCGCGAATTATTGGTTTACGCGTTCGAGTGGATCACCTGCAAACGGTGTTGCTGCATTCACTTTAACACCAATAGTGTTTAACATTAATAATGCCGACTTGTGTCGTGGGTGACACTCTTTGGTTTCTGGTTTTCTGTTTGATATTCATCAGCTAAGTTATCGAACTAATATGCAACACACATCGTTTATCATTCTGTGTAGACAATTTCGGCATACCACTCACAATTCCAATTTTCCTTCTACGACCTTTGTGCAATGTAGTAACAATCAATAATCTATTGTCCTCTGATTGCTTAGTTACAATGTTTATGCATGACGAAATAAAAAATTCATTTCTTCAGGGTAATACTTCCGAACTTCCAGTTACCCTACTAAATATATTTACTACCATAATTGGACACTTACAAAACCAAAACTGTCAACGACATTGACTGGCTCTTGTTATACCCTAGCGAAGACATAAGTACGGGTAACTCCCAGGACCTATCATTGAACTAATATTCTATATATATTCCTATTGTATAACTATTCGGTAACTAGATTATGTATATGTATATTCATCTTATCATAAGCTTCATTTTGACTTACCGATTATTATTATACGATTTACTGTTCCTAAATTATGCTCATTTTATTGATTACTGTCTCCCACGTTCACAGCCACATTTGGCCTGATCTTGTACAAATATTATTTGCTATTTTATGGTGTGATGTGGTCTGTCTGTCTGGTATATAAACAAAGTGTGCTTGAAATAAACGATTCGCATAACAGAAGCTGTCATTGGTGTTCTGAACTCAAGTGGAAGGGTTAGGCGGATAAAAGATCAATAAGGACGCTAGATTACTCATACTGATCGAACGTCATTGATTGTCACAGTGTTAAGGTCGAAGAATTCGTATTTCCATTGGTGGATTAATCACGTGAATAAAAGCCGGACATGAAAACCAATAACGAATTAGGGATAAGTCCTTTGTTTATTCTGTAAAGTCGTAGCAAATTGGCGACGACCTTGGTCAAGTCACAACAGCTCTCAGATTTAAATGAACACCAGCTGATGACCAACTTACCATACTACCACCGTAATATCATCACTGAGCGAAATCTTTGCCTTATTTATCTGAAAAACTGAACGGAACTTCAGAAATTTAGACTATTTTTTATTATCGTTACTGTAGATCATTTAACATTTATGCAAACCATTTGTTTTTATTAGGCACATAAACAAACCCCAAGTTCCTAGGTTTATTACAACTCGCTATTCCCGAACATTGGCTCCATCCATTTTGCAAATTGTCTGTTCAATAAATAAATTAATATATTTGTAATATCCCAATGAGTAGAAAAATTAGATTTTCTGACGTTTCGTGACTCAGTGTAAGCCACTTTTTCAGAGAATAAATAACCAAATTCACATTAATCCAAGTTTAAATAGTGCAACGGAACAACACGAATATAAGGTGATCAATCAGAAAACAGGTCTGAATAAATTCAGACCAGAAAAATCCGGTCATTTATTCTCTAAAGAAGTGGCTTACACTGAGTCACGAAACGTCAGAAAATCTAATTTTTCTGCTCATTGGGATATAGCAAATATATCAATTTATTTATAACAATCTACCCAATGCTCAATTTGTTCAAAATTATCAAGTCAAAACTTGGTAATGATACCTATGTATCTGTTCAATAGTATACAGAAGATAACTTGTCTCGATCTAGTTTGAGGCCTTAACACAATATATCAACTAGTTCCATGTTTTAGCTAGTAATGATCCAGTTCGAATTGAGACTGACAGTCTTGGACAGAAGGACGAAAACTGTTATATCACTTCATTGGTTGACAAGCAAGAAAGAGAAGACGAACATAATAGGACCTGTCCGATTTATTCCTTATTCAACCTAATATAGAAAGTATACGTGAGCAAATAGATAACTAACATGACCATACCTCACGGACAATCAGAAAAGTATAATGTCCAATCTAAGCATCGTTGTAGAAAAATGGGGTACGAAAGCCTGCGTTTAAATTCCAATTAATTTAGGATAGGAAATGGCATGGCAGTGAATTATGCATCATCTGAAAGCCCACGGCTAGGCAGAAAGCAGGACCGATAAGGGGTCTAGACTGCTCGTACGGGTTTCGTGTGTCATTGGTCCGATCGATATATCACCGCTCTCTGATTGGCAGTATTATCACGTTACACATTAACGTGGCATCCAGACAGGCCACAAGTCATAACAATTAGCGTTCCCAAGTTATAACACCGTTACACTCTGATTCGTTATCCCGCTATTCATCGTAATCGTGGACGCTCTCGATCCATTTGGACAATCTCGTCACGAACAAGATCTCCTGAAGCACGGGGAAAAATAAACCTGATTGGTGTTGATGCGACAATGAATATGGCAAGTCCTCTGGGAGTTGCAGAAAACCCTCAGTTTCCCAAGCTTCAAACCATCTGACACGAAAGACCCATCGGGAAACCTCCCAGCCGGCACGCGCTAACGACAACCGTAGCCGCCGACTTACAGCTGTCCATTACTTGTCACTGGAGTGATAACAAAAGTTCTCTATCTCGTCGGCACTGGAACAGGCGTTAGCGTTCTTTCGGTAAATCCCAAGGACACGACACACAAGTCGAGACCAAAATTGTCATGTGTAACCAGCAATTTTTGCACAACATATCACGACTACAGGACTACTTATTCTCGACAGAGCAACGATTAGCTCTCGAAAAGCTAGGGCTAGCCCAAAACGAATGCGACCACATGATAGGGTTAAGGATCGTTCGGCCATCTAACAGCCCATGAGCATCTCCCTGTAATGGGCAGTAATGATTGGCGTATGACTGATGACTACCGGGGGCTGAATGCGAAAACCATTCCTGATTGTTTTCCATAGCCTCATGCTCACGATTAGAAAGGTACCTTTAAAGGTGCCTTTTTTTGAAAATGAACTTCATTAAAGCACACAACCAGATTCACACGGCTGCTGACATTATTCCTAAAACCTCTGTCATACCCCCCTTCAAACTACGAAATTCTGAGCGTCTTCCGGTTTCGGAGATTCCGCGCAAACTTTGCAGAGATTCATCGACGATGTCTTTTAAGAGTCACAACTTCGTACACGCATATGCAGATGACTGCTTGATGACAAGTCCGGATAGAGAATCTCATTTCCAGCATCTGGATCTTGTTTTCAAGTGACTCCAAAAACACATAAACACTGTAAATATTCAGAAATATCAAATGGGAACCGACGCCCTAGATTTTCTCGGACATCCTATTGATGCTCAAGCCATCCGATCTCTAAAAGGCAAAATGACAGTCATTCTGGAATACGCGGAACCGACCACAATCAAGCCATTGTGTACGTTCAACGACCTAGTAAGCTTTTTTAGACGGTTCATACTGCATTGCGAGTCTCATGAGACCCTTCGCAAACCGACTTCGTGAAAATGCAAAACTCATCAAGTTGGACGTCAACTCGAACAAAGCATCCTCCACAGTTAAAGAACTCATCGCAAAAGCAACTATGCCCACACACAAGGACATCAGATCACCAGCATTATCGCAGAACATCTATCCGATCTGACAATCGAAATCTTACAACTATGGATATAGAACGGCTGGCTACCTTTGGCATTCTTCTCGAGATGGAATTTAGATACCGAATCGAGAATAGAACTTGCAGCAGGGAACTCCTAGCCACATATTAGGCTGTACGGCACTTTCAGCACTTTGTGCAATGCCAAGAATTCACTCTTCTCATTGATCACAAACCTCTCTCCCTTCTTCTTAGCTCGTCTCCAGATAAGTACTCTACTCGAGAGCCTCGACTGCTGGATTATATTTCACAGTTTACTTCAGACATGCAGAACATTTCTGAGAGAATTAATGTATTTCAAGACGCTTCGTTTCGTATGACTTCTTGGAACAGTTTCCAAGGGTTCGACCTCCCCAAGCTCGCGCAGTTTCAATGAGAAGACACTGATCTTCGACAACCCTGAAACTACAAATCAAACCGGTGAAACATCGACAGGTAATGATCGTTAGAGAGTATGTGCAAGCTTCCAGAAATCTAAGATAACTAGACATAACAAATGTCCCTCAGGCTCTTTCAAAACTCCTGATGTTAGTTTTGATCATCTTCATCTGGATTTCGTGTAACCCTTACTAGATTCAAACGGATACTCTCCATTATCTTGACTCGATGACAAGAAGCAGTACCTATCAAGGGCATTATTGCTGCAGCAGAGGCCCGCGCCTTCGTCGAACGATGGATAGCGAACCTCGGCTGCCCTTCAACTATCACTACAGACCGTGGATGCCAGTTCGAACATGGTTTTTTCCGTTTTCTGGCTACACTAGTAGGAATCCTGAGGTTCCGAACTATCGCCTACCACCCACAAGCAAAGGAGTTGGTAGAACGATTTCACTGACAGTTAGAAGCTTCGCTCTCAGCTTTAAACGCCTCACAGTGGACTGACGCTCTTCGTTTTACTCGGTATTCGCAATTCAGTAGAAGATGACAGTGGATACACTGACGCTCAACTGGCTTGTGGAACGACACTTCGACTTCCAGAAGAATTGGTGGATCCTTCATCTATTTCAAATAATATGGATCTAAGTTCCTACACAAGCAGGCTTACAGACGCAATGCATTCAGTTAAACCTCTTTCCACTCGACCACAATCAACTGATGTTTTCATTCAACCTGCCCTACGAAATAGTACACACGTCTTCATAAGTTGCGGCTCCGGTGACCACTCAAAACAACATACGAAGGACCCCTAAAAGTTCTGCAGCATGAGCTTAAGTACTATATCATCGATAGGAACCGAACTAACGATAACACCAGCACAGATTGCGTCGAGGGCATATATTTGGAAGGAAACTGTATAAATGTCGATTTCCGCTAGATACAATCGAAAGACATGAGTTTCGCAATTATGATACCCCGCCCGGTACAACAGTCGCAACGAGAAGTCGGTGTTATCTGAAAACAGACTCAAAATAATGGGTTCTGGAAGAAGAGTCTGGTTTCCGGAACACTTTAACGATTACTGCACATAGGGCACAACATAATATTTTTTCCAAAAATGGAATCCAAAACTAATCGTTGTAAGAAGTTTATTTTTACGCTATTGAGTGCAAAAAAACTCATGAATACCAGTTCATTTTCTTTTTGTCGTCCGTTTTGTGCCATTTTAGTGGTATCAATCGCTAACCACACGATTTTCGAAGCTCAGTGTATAAATGTCGAGAAGATTTACATTCAACATGTGACACTAAGAGGTCAGCAGTAGAAATGTAGAAACGATTGATCGAGATGGCATGGTTCAACTATGCTGGCGTGGTCACACCATGTAACTTCTTGTTTTTCTGTCGAATATATATTACTCTCCATTCAGTTCGAAGTGTGTTCTTCAGGAGTGTTAGACGTTATAGTGTTAATTTCGCGATAGGACGACTCAACATAGACTATAATATGACTTCCACGTAAGATATTATAGATGAGGTAGTCACATCATGGCGAACCTATAATTTTAGGATTAGGTCTATTATTATTGGTAGCAAAGATGAATGTATTAATAACATATAGACCAAAATCCTACATCCTTACACATGTACAAGTGTAGTTTCGTCATGTACTGGAAATTTGGTTTTCTTTTCAAGGACGGCTGGGAAAGATGAACAAACCGACGAAGTTTGCGATTAATCGAAATTTTCGTTGTACTTTTCTCACTACTATTATGTACCACATATCCCCTTATATTCGAGAAGGATGACCAGATGCTGCTAAACATAGCGAGCTATCATAAGAATGTTTATCGACGACAAATTCTTGGGGTTTAAACTTCTGACTGGCCATGTCTTAGGGCCATCACTACCTCACTAGACGGAAGTGAGCTTTAGCGGTAAATAAACCCCCAAATAAATGGTTCTGTAAGTCTTCGACATTGATGAAAATTGTTCTGAATATTACCTTGTGATTATCTAGGTTTTTCACCTCGTAGATTTTCTGTGGCCGATAACACATAATCACTCTCAGAAGTCCATGAATAGTTGACGGATTTCAGAACTATTAAAGCTGTTTTCAGTGCTTACTTAGGACCTCATCTATAAAAAAATGACTATGCTATGTTGCCTTACCATATGAATAATGTGACCGTTTCTGAGCATGTTCAAAGGTATTGAACCAAAAGGTGAATCGCATCAGAAACAAGCCATATTTAGGTCGCTGGAAGCTCTTGTAGATCGCCAACGTAGGTGATCTGTGTCTATGAACGGGGTCTTTCCCGGGTGAGAAGGGATGATCTGACTTCCTGGCTTACGTCAAAGTATATAATTAAACTGGGTTATGCCGTCATGATCACCAGCTGAATCAACTTCTTAAGTGACCAGCCTTAACAAATTCTCCCTACAAAAAAGATAATTCACTTTAGAGAGATACAAGGAGAAACTACCACCGCGTGTGCATGCGCATGGCATGCAACTAATGATGCCCTTCACAACCTTGAAAAGAATAGATAAACTTTTTGACATCAAGTGACCCATCTAGTGAATAATTTGGCTATGGCCCACAAACTTCCCAATGGCCTTACACTCGTAATGTATAGCCAGCGTAGTAAGATAAGGGGAGAAGTTATTAAGATGTTTTATATTGCTCATAGTTCTCTCTAACAAATAGGCCACCGATAGGACTACGTAATAAGTCCCACCTAAAAAGACTGTAATCACTAATTCTTCGTAGAGAATTCTCGATGATCACCACAGTTCTGTGGGTATTAAGGTGGTCGCTATGTGTTCCTGGCAAAAATAAAGTATATGTGTAAGACTGATGTGGATTTATTTCCGCTACCGAAACAATAGATGTGATAACTTTATCTATCAGACCTCACATAAAGTCACATCGGTCTGTACTGACTCATTCTATCTGATGTCGGTGGTCGCTGCTAGGGTCTTCTGAAAAATGCATTCGGGTTTGGAAGAAAATAATATTTGATATGAAAAGCAAGGGGTTGTATAGAGTGACCACGCCTGCATAGACGGGCTGTGCCGTATCGATAAATTGTTCTACATTCACCATTTGTGACCTTACCTAAGTGTTAGATGTTGAATGTGTATCTTCTCAATTAACGTAAGTTCAGCTTCAAGGATTATTTGCTTGTGGGCCAGTACCGCTAAATATGGACAAATCAATCAGATTTAGGTTCTTGTTGAATTCCACTACACGGTCCCAGAGCATTCGTGCATCATGGATGATTTTAGTTTGTAATTCATTATTTGCAATAAAACTACTCGTTAATCGGATGTTTATTTGTTTTTATTACAAATTATTACATAACTAAACATTCTTCTTACTGGCTTAAAGCAGTTTGAAGTCGTTTTTACATAGCCTACACCCTCCTGCTATCCAGACGCTGGGCTCAAGGAACAAACAGTTAAAGGTTGAGATGGGTAGTGGCTAGCAGTGGAATCCAGGACGCACGTTTCGTCCTATTTGGGACTCGTCGGCTGAATGTACATTCAGTCCCAAATAGGACGAAACGGGCGTCCTGGATTCCACTTGATGATGCAACGGATATTCTAGTTTTACA
>NC_031497.1:14178933-14212681 GCF_000237925.1 Schistosoma mansoni
GAGGTGTGGATATTGTAGAGTTAAGCTTGGTTATTTGGTATCTGTTTGTGAGGAAAGACTTAATCCATTGCAATAGGGGGTTTATAATGATGATGCAACGGATATTCTAGTTTTACAACTGGATACCAGTAGCACCTTCTATGTTCGATCGTTCCCAGTCAGATAGAAATCAGAAGTCAGACGAGAAGAGGCAGGAAAGATATATTTGATTCGTTACCAATATATCGAGGACCTTTTCTATACGCTGGCTAATGAAACGTAGGAGCTGTGTCCCACGCTGTGTTGAAACGTGATCTGGTGCGGATGCATGACCGAAAGCCTTCAGCTAAACAAGTCCACTTAAACAACGTGGTCAGCATCCAATGTCGAACACTTAGAGAGCTATTGATTTTGGGGAATTATTTACAGCTACAGATCACTCCCCCCCTAGTGAGGTAGTGATGCCCCTAAGACGTGACCAGCCAGAAGTTTAAACCCAACGAGTTTGTCGTTGGTAAACACTCTTCTGATAGCTTGCTTCGTTTAGCAGCGTCTGGTCGTCTTTCCTTAAACTATGGGACCAAAATGTACAACGTAGCAATAAAGAAATATAGTACAATGAAAATTTCGGTTCCTTGCGAAACTTCGTCGTTCTTTTCCAGCCGTCCTGGAAAAGAGGAAAAATAGAACGTGTGAGTGCATGTCGAAAATACACTCGTACTTGCGTAAGGACACAAGATGAGCGGAAAAAAAATAAACTGATACACTTACAAACAGCGTAAAAGCGATCGGGAAAAAAAGGTTTTCTTTTGGGTTTTTTTTATGTATAAAAATATATATATACGCTCAAAAAAAAATAAAAATGTTTTTTTTTATATAAATAAAAAAATGAGCATATTAAAAAAATTTTATAATGAACTATGAAAGGGTAATTCAAGATAAAGCTTATGTCCTACGTGCAATATTCGTTAAGATGTTCTGGAAATCTTACTCGTCTTCCAGAACGCGTTGTTTTAGGTTTTTCTATCGACGTTGACGAAGTATCAAGTTGTGTATCGGTTGTCGTGTAGGGTACTACGAGTGTAGTAGCTGTGTCGTTTGCTTGTACCGAAGGAAAATCGACGTAGATAGGGTTTCCTTCTAGGTACGCAGCTTTGAGTCGATCGATACTGATGCTATCTTTCGTACCGTTCTTATCGACTACATAGTACTTAGGTTCGCGTTGAAGAACTTTGAAGGGTCCTTCGTATGCTGATTCGAGGGGTCGTCGATGTGAGTCTCGACGAACGAAGACGTGTGTACTATGTCGTAATTCGGGTTGAACGAAAACATCAGTTGATTGAGGTCGAGTGTGAGCAGGTTTAACTGAACGCATAGCGTTTGTAAGCCTACTCGTGTAAGAGTTTAGATTCATGTTCAATGAAGAAGCTGAAGGATCCACGAATTCTCCTGGGAGTCGGAGTGTCGTTCCGTAAACGAGTTGAGATGCCGTGTATCCAATGTCAGCTTTCACTGCATTGCGGATACCTAGCAAGACGAGTGGAAGAGCGTCTGTCCACTGTGAAACGTTTGAAGCTGATAATGAAGCTTTTAGTTGTCGATGAAAACGTTCTACCAACCCGTTTGCTTGTGGGTGGTAGGCGGTCGTTCGGAAGCGCGTGATTCCTAATAGTGAGGTCAGACAACGGAAAAGTCCAGATTCGAACTGGCGTCCGCGGTCTGTAGTGATTGTGGAAGGGCAGCCGAAATTTGCTACCCATCGTTCGACGAAAGTGCGAGCCACTGTTTCAGCAGTAATGTCCTTAATCGGTACTGCTTCTGGCCATCGAGTAAAACGGTCTACGCATGATAAGAGATAAGAGTATCCGTTCGAGTCGGGTAAGGGTCCTACTAAATCTATATGGACGTGGTCGAAACGAGCGTCAGGGGTTTTGAAAGAGCCTAAGGGACATTTGTTATGTCTGATCACCTTAGATTTCTGACAGCTTACACAGGAGCGTGCCCACTCCCTCACGTCTTTATTCATGCCAGGCCAACAAAAGCGTTCGGCTATAAGTTCGATTGTTGCACGAGCACCTGGATGAGAAAGATTGTGCAACGTATTGAAGACGTTGCGGCGATAATGTTTTGGTACAATTGGACGATCCCTACCTGTAGATGTGTCACAGAGTAAGGTTTCCTTACCTGTTCCCATCTGCTTAATACTTAGTTTAAGAGTTGTCGAGGATAACTCATGCTGAAGATCAATGTCTTCTTTTTGAAGCTGAGCGAGTTTAAGAAGGTCGATTCCTTGGAAACTGTTCAAGGAGCTAATTCGAGACAAGGCGTCTGCGACTACATTGTTTGCTCCAGAAATATGTTGTATGTCTGAAGTAAACTGCGAAATGTAGTCGAGTTGTCGAGACTCTCGCGGTGAGTACTTGTCTGAGGACGAACTTAAAGAGAAGGTAAGAGGTTTGTGATCGGTAAAAAGCGTGAATTCTCTTCCTTCGATGGAATGTTGAAAATGCCGTACAGCACAATACATAGCTAGGAGTTCCCTACCGAACGTACTGTACCTAGATTCCGTGTCTAACAACCGTCTCGAGAAAAATCCTACAGGTTGCCAAGAGTTGTTAACCCATTGTTGTAAGACTGCTCCGATTGCTGAGTCGGATGCGTCTACTGCGATACTAATGGGCGCTTGAGTGTCCTGATGGGCAAGCAGGGTTGCTTTAGCGATGTGTTCCTTAACTGTGGAGAATGCTTTACGGGCTATGTCGTCTAAACTAATTGATTTCGCATTTCCACGAAGCTGATCGGTTAACGGTTTCATTAAGGATGCGCATTTGGGTATGAACCGTCTATAGAAACTCACGAGTCCGTTGAAAGTTCGTAACTGCTTGATCGTGGTCGGTTCTGGGTAATCCAGAATGGCCGCCACTTTGCTCCTAAGGGGTCGGATGCCTTGGGCATCAATAGTGTGTCCTAAGAAGTCTAAGGAGTCAGTTCCGATTTGGCATTTCTGAATGTTTACAGTAATGCCATGCCTTTGGAGTCGATCGAAAACAATGTCCAGATGCTTGAGATGTGATTCTCTGTCCGGACTTGCTATTAGACAGTCATCAACATACGCATGTACGAAGTTGAGACCTCGGAAGACGTCGTCTATAAACCTTTGGAAGGTTTGAGCCGCATTTCTTAAACCAAAAGGCATTCGTAGAAATTCGTAAAGACCGAAGGGAGTGATGATGGCGGTTTTAGGAATGTCGTCAGGTGCCATCGGGATTTGGTTATAAGCTTTAACCAAGTCGATTTTCGAAAAGACAGTTGTACCTTTCAAGGTAGCTGTCAAATCGTGAATATGAGGCAGCGGGTAACGATCGGGAATGGTTTTAGCATTCAGACGCCGATAATCACCAGTTGGCCGCCAATCATTGCTGTTCTTTTTAGGGACCATGTGCAATGGGGATGCCCATGGACTATTCGATGGTCGAATTATCCCTAGGTCCATCATGTGGTCGAATTCGTTTTTAGCTAACCTAAGCTTCTCGGGAGCGAGTCTTCGGGCTTTCGAAAATACAGGTGGTCCTGTAGTCGAGATGTGATGTGTAACATTGCTGGCTACACAAGGTAATTTCGATTGCGATTGGCATATCCCGGGGTATTTGTCGAGTACTGCTTGGTACAAGGGGTCTATGGTGTGCTTAATCGTGACTGGGGATAACCTGCAACCAGAACAAGGAGTTACGCAAACGGATAACTTAGTGTTTCCGTCTATTAACCTTCGTGCGCGTGTGTCGATGAGTAGATTGTGGTGTTGTAACAGGTCTATACCAATGATTGGCATAGAGACATCTGCAACCACGAAAATCCAGTGTATGGGTTTGCGTAAACCCACGTTAAGATAGACGTACCTTTTACCGTAAGTAGCGATCGGCTTTCCGTTTGCCGCCTGTAAACTTAAAACAGACTCGCGAAGTCTGTCGTCGAGATTTGCTGGAAGAACGCTAACTTCTGCGCCAGTGTCGACGAGGTAGCGAACTTTCGTAGTCACATCCGTGACATATGAGAGACGGCTGTGTTCGCCGGCTACGGTTGCCGTTAACGCGTGCCGGCTGGGAAGTTTCCCGAAATCTTATTCGTGTCAGTCGATTTTGAAGTCGGATAATTGCAAGGTTTCCTGCAATTTCTGGAAAACTTACCGTACTGGTTATGATACCAGCACCAGTCGGGATTGTCTGTCTCTCGTGGTCGAGAGCCAGATCGCTTACGTGAGGCGCTTCTACGCGGGGTTTTTGACCGACTACGGTCATTGCGAACTCTAAGATATCGTGTAAGCGTGTGACATAGTTCGGCCATGTCAGTCGAGGTCGATTGGGGTTTTTCTTTGATGGAAAAAACCTCGGCCTTAGAAGATCTAGTGATTTCCAAGATTCGATCGGCAGATGCAGCTAGTTCATCAATGGCATTGTTTTGAAATGAAACAAGCACTGCCTGCACCTGTTGAGGGAGTTTAGACAAGAAAAGTTGTCTAAATAGGCCATCATCGAAAGTTCGTTGGCCGATGACTTCTCTCATTCTAAGCAACATGTCCGTCGCAGAACCATGTTGCAAGTCGATATTGTTAAGGAGTTGGTCTAACCGTTGTCGATCAGTTAGGTCTCCTCGTTTTAAAATCGATAGCTTAAGCGATTCGTAAGGTTCGGAAACATCACTAGTAAACATACTAGGTGTTACGTACCTGTTAAACTCGCGCGGTAACGCCTTAACTACCGCGAGGAAACGTGTGCGCGAGTCCGTGATTCCGTGCATGCAAAAATCGGCTTCTGCATAGCAGAACCAGGACTCGATATTGTCGGGCCAAAATGGCGTTAACTGAATCGAAATAGGGGGAATAGACTTTAACTTAAAAACCTTGGGTGAGTGTTCCGTCATATTAATATAGATAACGAAAAATGTCTAATTAAAATATATCCGAGAAAAAAAATTCGCGAAAAAAGTATATCACAATATATAAAATTCAAATAAAGAATAACAATGAATAATAATATTCCAAAATGGAACAGACTCACAGTATATTGACTTGGTGTACCAGATCACGTCGGTCTCACCAATGATGATGCAACGGATATTCTAGTTTTACAACTGGATACCAGTAGCACCTTCTATGTTCGATCGTTCCCAGTCAGATAGAAATCAGAAGTCAGACGAGAAGAGGCAGGAAAGATATATTTGATTCGTTACCAATATATCGAGGACCTTTTCTATACGCTGGCTAATGAAACGTAGGAGCTGTGTCCCACGCTGTGTTGAAACGTGATCTGGTGCGGATGCATGACCGAAAGCCTTCAGCTAAACAAGTTCACTTAAACAACGTGGTCAGCATCCAATGTCGAACACTTAATGAGCTATTGATTTTGGGGAATTATTTACAGCTACACACTGCTAGCCACCATCCATCTTTGCTTACAATGCTTGTGAAGTAAGGCTATATCGAGGCAATACGCACAGTATGCACATATGCCAATTAGAGACTGACCAGTTGCAGTCCTAAACATCAATGGGAAGGTTCAAACAATACTAAGTTACGTTAAAGGTTGAGTTGCAGTTTCTCGTCCTTCAGGGTCATTTAAACGTGGAGGAGGAAGGTTTGGTTCCCTTCTTTTGTTTGGTCAAAGTTTCTCAGGCTTGTTAGAGACACTTGCGATGATCTTGTAGAGGAAATATATTCGCACCTAGTTTCGTCATATTTTTGGTTTAACCAGTACAAACAGCACCGTAAATTTTGTCGAACCAGGTATCTGGGCCACGAAATTATCCTAATACTTTGAGATATGTTATATATAGAGTAACAGACACTTCCTCACCTGGTTTATTTTAGGCACGCTACCAGAGAAAAATTTTCTCTTGTGGTAAAATTGCAAAGGTCCAAACTCTGACAATACTACTGTGCCGTTTCAAGGTCTAAAATAAATTCCAAATTACTAGTTATTTTGAACATAGAATTTTTTATGCAAAATAGCTAGTAAATGAAATACGTTTTAGTTGTCTGTGGCTGTAGCCATCTAAAGCGCAAAATGACTACTTTTACTTCGTCAGGTCACCTCAGGCTTATCTCGTCACAGCTCCGCTTGGATCAACAGCAGATTTGTGTAGTAAGGACGGAAGACCTACAGCCTATGTTAATCCTTTTCTACTAAGCTTCTGTGAGTGTCTAGTCTCTTGGATGAGTCAACTAAATGTGCTGACACCAGTCTAGGGTAACAGGTTTTAAGAATTGCTGGCTCTATGTGAAAGCCTGGATACCACGGGTATTGTTCGTTCTTGGCTTTTCTACTCGCTTGCTATGTTCTCGGAGTTTTCCCAATCTGGTAGGAAGATATAGGGAGAACATAGGTCCGGGCGATGGATTAATTTAACCAGCTTTCCATTTGCTATAATGAACTCAAGAAGCAACCATTAGGCAGTCATCATGTTTAAACGCTCGGGATATTGATAGATCAGCACTTTTAAGGACTTACAACACTACTTAGGTCTCCACCATGGGGACAGATCACTTTGAAGAACATCAGACTACCGTCTCTGTTTCGTCGAGAATTACTTCAGGTTCCAATACTTTTGTTGATTGCTTGTGTATTACTTTTGCCAAAAATTCATCACTAAGGGATAAATTTTTAAAAGTCTCTACCGAAGTTTTTTAAGAGGTGAGTTCTGGAAACAGTATGTCTTGTTAGGTTCCAATGCCAGGCAGTCTGATGAAATCTAATTCCCAGTCGAGCAGTTTGCATTTTGTAAAAAGTTCATATGAAGCAGATGCAGACCATTTAATCGGTCTAGCATACTGTGCTGACATCACAATCCTACAGTCCTCAAAGTGGCTAGTCAGATGCGAAAGGAAGTTTTTCATTTTAAAGAGATAGTTCCTTCTTGACGCGTATCAAAAGAGAATTACAAACAACGTGCTTCTTATTAGATGAGGATGAGAATTAATGTGTGACTCGGTGTCAAGGTTTGTGGGTTGATTCTCATTAAGAGTGATTATATTCGCTCTGCTACCACATCTTGCTTTATCACAGCTGTGCAATGGATAACTATTTAGACTTTAGTGCTCAGTAAGTGTGTGCTGTTGTCAACGCGCTTGTTTTGCGTCCTAATACATTATTTTTACCATTCGATTACTAAGGGTAACCATCGTGTTCAACTAAACTTAGTTCTCATTCTTTTTGAAAAAGTATTTCTATAATTCCCAGGAAAGTCTTATTCTGTTTAAGTACACATTGACAGTTTCAACCTGACAAATCAGTGCGCAACTTTTTCGGATGGAAATCCATGACACTACGACTGCTTAAACTAAATTAATGAAGCTAGATTCTGGTTCTTCATTTAATAACTAGTAGTTAATTGCTTAAACAAACTGCAGCTCTTAATTTGCTGGATTATCTTTATTTTTTAGCATATACAAAGACTTCTGTCGTCTGCAATTGATTGTTAGAGAATTATCTTGTTTAAAGATGATGGTAATTTGATCATTTCGTTAATCCTTTTAGACCTTTTTGATTTTTCTGTTACTTGTATATCCTATTATTTTCTCAATTAAATGGTTTATTCGTCATCGAAAACATGCCGTGCACCGTGATTTGATGGAGAAATATGGTGTTCCAGCCAATCACAAGATTGTTGGTTTCTTTCATCCTTACTGTAATAGTGGAGGTGGGGGTGAACGTGTTCTATGGACTGCAGTTAAGTGTATGTTGGAAAAGTAGGTTGTTTTATTTTCTTTTTGATTACAATATGACATTTTGTTAATGTAGATATAAAAACATAGTAATTGTTATTTATACCAATGATGCAGAGTGTCTTTCAAATCCTGATAAAGTCTTCAGTAACATCCGAAGAATATTTGGGATATGTTTCAACAAACCTTCCGATTATTCTGCTATACATTTTGTACCACTGAAATCAGATATATTACTAACTCCAAAGCTATATCGTTTATTCACACTAGCTGGTCAGGCTTTTGGTTCAGTCCTAGTTGGATTGGAAGCTATCTTTAGATGCCCACCGGATGTATATATTGACACTACAGGATTCGCCTTTACCATACCTCTAACCAAATGGTTGTGTAATTCACAGACAGCGGCTTACGTACACTATCCAACTATATCATCTGTTATGTTGCAACGTGTATCGTCCTCATTGTTCTCAAAAAATAAAAATGAAGTAGTTTTAACTTATAACAATCCTGAATGGGTTAGAAATAATAGGATCTTTACCAGCATAAAATTCTTATACTACCATCTTTTTATCAAAGCGTACAGATTTTCTGGTTCAAGCATAAATGTCGATGTTGCAATGACGAATTCATCCTGGACTCAAAAGCATATTCTGTCGTTGTGGGGTGGAAAACCTGTTGTGCTTTATCCTCCATGTCCTGTCGAGGATTTGGAAGGAAAATTAATCAGTGTTCAACGATTTAAGTGGATTTTATCTGTTGGTCAGTTTAGACCGGAAAAGAATCACGAGGTTTGCTTGTTTTTTTATTGAGATATATTAATTCTAGACAGTTCAATTTATGGCACTTTGTAAAGTATTTTCTGATCACAGTAATTATTAGATATGTACTCATGTAGTACTCTAAATGTAAATGCTGAACCGAAATGTTTCATGTAAGCTGATATACTTAACACTGTCTTATTTGCCGTTATATTGTGTAATGTTTGGTATTTCCGTTACTCAAATACTCAACGCTAGTGTTTTCAAATGTAGCACTAAACAAAACGTCCCTCAGTTTCCGACCAAGTAAAACCCTATCAAAATACCAAGTGTTCATTTCCAACCAAAATTTAGAACAGTTATATTTTCTGATTTCTAAGTCCCTAAGGCTCATTAAATTTCATCGGTCAAAAAGTCAAGTGAGTAAACCAAACTACCAAACGCTTCCTGGTCACTTGTGGTCGCGTTCGACGAGGTACCATGTGGAGTTAGATCTTATAAAACCACTTATTTAAATAATTCAAAACAACTATAATGTAAAATACAGCTGATGTGTTCCTTGTGTAAGCTCAACGCTTTGTGCAAACCTGTGATTTTATTGGCATTAGAATCCTCGGGTATTCACCAAGTAGATCATGGATAGTCAAACACTTAAATCAGGCTTGCATACACATATGATCCACTCATGGAGTTATTACATCAATGTTGTGCTTGAGCGTCAGAGTCCTTAAAAATCGAATAACGTATGGATCTATTTCAGTTACGAGTGATCATTTATTATCATTGTAATTTTTCCTCATAATTTAGAAAAATACTTAGCGCATTATTATACCATGAAACCCACCGCACACGTGAGACAACAGTATCATATATTCACTAAAAAGGAAATAAAAACAAGGTTATTGTGTTTTGAGCGGTTCAGTTTGAATAAGAATATATTATAATATAAATTTCTGTTATTTAGGGGAAGCATCTTGTCTGTAAACAATACAATAGAAGGCCGTAAAAGGACCGTCACTAGTCTATACTCTGAGTCATTATTCACATTTTTGGCGTTGGTCAAAATAAATTGTAACGCATATTTTGCCAACCAGATAACTTCCCTTAAAAATAATATAGAAACACCTATTCTGAACACGTGAAGTAGATTTACATCCTTATCATCTCGATTTCGGCCTTATTTCATAGTAAGTAAATCGTCATAGGCTATAATCTCATTCTGCTAATTTACTTTTGGTACATAGGGAAGAGATACAGCTATTTTTGGTATAGTCTTCTTACATAAATAACTGAGCTAGGTTCATACTCTAGTAAAGACTGATCCGCTTGTATAAAGCTCCTTTCGAATTTAGTCTAATTTGTTATACTGATGCCACTTGCAATAAATACATAAAAGTATGTATTATTGATTAGGCCTTATTTTATAGAAATGCCCAATTAGTATTAAGTTAGTTGGGTTTGTATTAAACAGTTATAGAATTTCCTATAATCACTATAGAATAATATAATTAAGATGTCCCGAAAATTTTTATTTCTAATATTTAGCTTCAGCTGAACGCTTTCCATCACTTCCTTAGCCGTCACAAATCAGCAAAAAGCGATGAAAAACACGAGTTCAAACTTCTTTTAATAGGTGGCTGTCGGGATGACAAGGATTTCGCCCTTGTCTCAAAACTTAAAGACCAGGCCGCTGCACTGAAACTTGGAGATACTGTAGAGTTTCACATTAATTTACCCTATCAGGAATTAAAAAGCTATTTTGGACGTTGTTCGGTTAATTTGCACACTATGGTGGATGAACATTTTGGAATAAGTAAGTAATTTAAAGTTGACACTAGAAGTATTGTATAATATGCCAGTCTGAGCTAAGTAAAATTGCATGTCAGAAAAGGCATCACAAAACACATTTATCGAAAATATAGAACGGCCCAGTTTGATTTTAAAATATTAACTATTATAGCCTGTTCTGTATATTAAAAAAGTTAGCATACTATCCTTGAAGCCTCAAAATCTTGGCTACCATCCAATCAAGAGTCGTGAGTGTGTTGTTGGTTAATTAGGGTAACTCATGTACAATATAGAGGTTTATGTACTGAGTTTTGTTTCATTAAGTTGTATGTGAGGTCTAGTGCTACAACCACTAAGCCACAACTCCGATTCTGACAAGTTACAGGGTTGAACGAAACGATTGTTTGAAATCTAGATTTTAAGTAATCGTTAAGTGTATATACACGGATATGGTTTTGTGATTGTTACTTAATTGGGCATTAGAGTTCAGTCAGTCATATGCAGCATAGAACTTGGTACGTACATGTATCGGTTCAAGTTAGCATACGGCATTAACACAGATAAGTAAAATTATTCTTAGAGATCTCAGAGTATTCAAAGTAATCACAGTGCCAGTAGTAATAGAAAAGAATAGGTGTAAAAAAATATAACGTGTAGAGGGTTTCGGGCGTTAGGATCTATGGGAACACAGGGAATACTCCTGTGCCATTAGAATTGTTTCGGAGTCACTTCACTTAGAGCCTAACCATTATTTACGGTAATCACGTAGACCCCTACTAGGCAGTGTGCAATCTATTTACGTGGTCTAGTTCAGTTGTCCGCGTCTTCATGGATTGATCCCACGTTTACGTTTGGTCGCCCGTAATGCTCTTGCAACCCAACCCCTACACCATCCATCATAATCCATGGAGGTAGGCAGGGGCTGGAGGTACGCAATACATGTCCCTATCGCCTTAGTTGATAAAGATTCATTACCCGACCAACCAATTTTCTAGATTTACCCAATACTCTGTGCTAACTTCAGTGCTCACTCAGTTGTCCTGATATATGCAAACAATTATTCGAAGACATGTTCAAATACTACTAGCCTCCGAATATCTTCCCCTCTTAACTGTTATGTTTCACAGTCATAAAGTAGGACAGAATGAGCCGCCACTCAGTAGACTAGATTTTTAGGTGGCAGATGAAGATTTCACCTACTTACCAAGTGAATCAGTTTGGCAAAAAGCCAGCTGAGCTTTCTAAAGCCGTGCCAAGATTTCATTATATATCAACGTGGTTTTACAACTTGGGCTGACTCACATGTGTGCCATTCTGTAAGTTGATTATTATTTGAGTACCTACCACAAAGAAAATTCTACGGTTATAAAATGATTTGTGTCAGATCATTGTGTCTATGCTCATGTCCTTCGAAGAGTAAATAAAGTAGTTTTTTGTACCTTATTATTATTATGTACTGAGTTTTAATGATGGAGTTCATTACCGTAATGGTGGATCGATCTGCGCTTTGCTAGATCTAGTAAAAGTCACTGCTAGTCCACTAAGTTTTCTGTTGCTGTTTCGATTAAGTCAGTCAGTCAGTCGTGACAATTATAAAAGTACATTTGATAATCTTCGAGATCATACTTCAGTTCACTACATATATTGCTGACTATCGCTAGTAATTTTGTATCAAGTCTTGAAACGTGTTATGCTATTACCCATGTGTATTGTGTTCGGCTAAAATGAAGTCTTCTCACATGTAGTTAATTACTCTATTTTAGCATCCACATGTTATGTGATCTCTGTTTGTGTCTCAACATCAGTTTCACACCTTGATACCAGTTAGGCTTCATGCATTATTTCCTCATAGTATAGTCTGTTGTTTTTTGTATTATTTTCAACAGGTATTGTGGAAGGCATGGCATCAGGTCTTATTACAATTGCTCACAGATCCGGTGGTCCACTTACTGATATAATTGGACCTTCAGAAACTAGTTCATCTTCCAATCAGTTAGAAAATTCAGGTGTTGGATTTCTTGCGTCTACAGTTGATGAATACGCAAATATTTTCGAATTGGTATTACTGAAAATGTCTGAATCACAAATCGATGCCATACGAAAAAATGCTACTAAGTGGGTACGTGAAAAATTTTCTGAGGATTGTTTCATCAGAGGTTGGATCGATCAAATGAATGTATTCAGTTTGTAGTCCATTTCATCATGATAAGCAAAACCGATAATAAAAAGCTTATTGTGATAATCTTCGAAAGATTCTCTTATGTATCAAATTGCCTATGCTGTTTTACAATATTTATTATCGATTTCATTCTGCATATTCTTTACTTGTATTGTATTTTTGATTTATACAAAAGACATTTATGTGAGTTAATTATCTTATGATGGCTGGAATTTCGTATTTATCGTTATTGATTCAGTTAACATATCAGCTTAAACCTATTGTTTATTGACTACATGGTGATAAAACTTGGTATTGCGTAACAGAGATTCAGTATGTATCAGAAAAAAAAAGGAAATACAACTAATAAGACAATGTATTGTATGGACTTTCCGGGAAAAAGTAAATTATTAATTACGTGTGCCTGAACCATATTGATCGGCCACGAAATCCATATCATATAAGGTGTTCCTCGATAGATTCATGACATATAAAAGTCGAGAATCTGTTATGCGACTCAAATTATGTATTGCTTATTTAATGTATACGTTAAATAGCGTGTCAGATTTTTTAAGATTTGATTTATTTGCATCAGTTATCATCGCGTTTTCAAATGAACATTTATGAATATTTTATCCATGATAAAATCTTGCGTTTGTTCATATAAGTAATCATCTAAGATTGCACTGACACATACGTGAATAATGGCCAATGAATGAATGGTCAGGTTATTATAAACATTTTATTCCTTTGAAGCAAAATATCAGGAGACTAAGTAGTTCATATTCCAACTATCTTATATCATACCCTTATAAAGAAATTTGTAACTTTCCATCTTGTTTTTCTCAATCTATGGTTAAACCATATCCAGGTTATGTTATGAAAACATTTGCCAAAAACATATAAGTTTGGATGTAAATGGTATTTTCGAAGCTTTAGTTTGAACCTTTCAGCTAATAAAAAAATCATACTAAGTTAGGAAGTAACCTCTCTTCCTGACGTATTTAAACTCTACTGATCACATTTTATCGCTAGAACTTCGGGAATTACCTCGGAGTTCCATCCATATGGAGAAAATGAGGCAGTCACTACACCGATAACATTTAATGGTGATTATGCAACATGGTCGAAGTTGTAAATATAAACCGTAGGTCGCCAACCTTCATTTCATGTTGATATTATTTAATTAACTCCGCCTGCAGCTCTTCTAGAGTTACTGCCAGTCCCAAGCCCGCGTAAAGGAGGAGGATTGAGCATGGAGTCGATGGCCTAATCCTGTAGAAAAAAATCTTGCTAAAGTAACGCCAACTAGATTAAACAAGTTAAATCACTTAAATTCTCCCCTGGGAGTTGAAGAAAAAATTATGACGCCTCATGTTGAAAGCCGAGATTGTTCGGGATTCACGAGGCCGATGCACCTTCTAACAATCAGAGCAACAATTTTTATCGGTACATGGAACGTCCGGGCAATGTGGGAGACCGAGAAGACCAGTCAAATAGCAACGGAAATGAGGAGATGCGACTTGGCAGTACTCGGAATCGGACCCAAGCTGGACAGCAAAGGCTAGGTACAGGAGAGATGCTGTTGTACTCTGGTCACGAAGAGGAAAATGCTCCACATACTCAGGTAGATGTTCTAATGCTCTCCAGAGAAGCACGAAATGCACTTGTAGGATGGGAATCTCACGGATTCAGGATAATCAAAGCATCATTCAAAACAAAGAAGGAGGGGATCACAATGAATGTTATCTAACGTTATGCACCCACCAAAGATAGCAACGACGACGATAAAGATCAATTCTACTCGAGGCTGCAATCAATTATAGCTAAGTTCTCAGGAAAGTACCTGACCATCATGATGGGAGATCTAAATACCAAAGTCGGAGTGGACAACACCAGATATGGAGATATAATGGGACGACGTGGACTGACTGGGATAAAGGAACGAGAATGGCGATAGATTTGCAAATGTATGTGCATTCAACAAATTGGCTATAGATGGCACAATATTCTCACACAAAGCTACATGGATCTCACCGGATCATACCACGGAGAACCGGGTAGACCATATTTGTATGAATAAAAAATTCAGAAGGACAATGTCAGATGTGAGAACCAGGAGAGGATCTGACATACTTTCAGATAACTACCTGGTTGTGTTCAAGATCAACTTGAAGCTAAAAAAACACTGGACAGCTGGGGAAGCAGCAGTACAGAGGTTCAATACAGCCTTCCTTCGAGATACTAACAGACTCAACGCATTCAAAATTGCTCTCAACAACAAGTTCCAAGCTCTACAGGATCTACAGAAAGAAGAAACTACGATGGAGGACAACTGAAAAGTTATCGAAGAAACATTAACTTCAACGTGTCAGGAGGTTCTGGGTCGCAAGAAGCATCATCATAAGGAATGGATCCCTATGGGAACCCTGGACAAGATTGAAGAAAGGAAGAACAATAGGACAACAATTAACAACAGTCGAACACTAGCAGAGTACGCAGAAGCAAACAAGCAAGTGAAGAAGAGCATTAAAGCCGACATGCAGAAATATATGGAAGAACTAGAAACGACGGTGGAAAAAGCTTCAAATGAAGGAAATATGAAACAACTATATGGTACAACGAAGAAACTAGCGGGTAAATATAGTAAACCAGAGAGACTGGTCAAGGACATAGAACGCAAAGCGATCACAGATTTGAAAACAGATGAACAGATGGGTAGAACACTCTGAGGAACTATTGAATAGACCGGATCTACTGAATCCACCGGGCACCGAAGCAGCAGATACTGACCTTCCCATTGATGTCACTCCACCAACAACGGAAGAAATCAGGATGGCCATCAGAAAAATCAAGAATGGGAAAGCAACAGAATCTGAAAATATACCAGCTGAAGTCAGATATAGAAGCAGCTGCTAACATGCTCCACGTTCTGTCAAGGAAGGAGGAGAAACAATTGTTGACGGACTGGAAAGAAAGATACCTTATCAAGACACGGAAGAAAGGAGATCTGGACAAATGTGAGAACTACAGAGGAATCACATCATTATCAGTACCAGAAAACGTTTTCAACAGGGTCTTGATGAACCGCATGGAAAATTCCGCAGACGCCCAACTTTGAGATCAACAGGCTGGATTCCGTAAGGATAGGTCGTGCACAGAATAAATCGTGCCACTACGAATAATCGTTAGACAATCAGTTGAGTGGCACTTGTCACTAGACATCAACTTCATTGACTATGATAGGGCGTTTGACAGTGTGGATGTGAGAACATTATGGAAACTTATTCGACACTATGGAGTTCCTCAGAAGATTGTCAACATTATCCAGAACTCATACGACGGATTACAGTGCAAAGTAGTGCATAGAGGACAGCTGACAGATGCAAGTGAGGACAAAGCTGCTTACTCACCCCCTTTCCCATCTGGTGGCTGACTGGGCTACGAAGACCTCGACATCTGAGGTAAAGCACAGAGTATAATCGATAGCGCAGAATCAATTCGCTGACCACCTGGCTCTCTTATTCCATATACATGAATAAATGCAGATGAAGGCAACTAATGTGGCAGCAGCCTCTGCATCAATAGGCCTCAACATACACAAAGGATAAAGCAAGATCCTCAAATACAACACGGAGAACGCCAACCCAATCACACTTGATGGAGAAACTCTGGAAGATGTGGAATCATTCACGTACTTGGTTAGTAGCATCATTGATGAACGAGGAGGATCTGATGCAGATGCAAAGGCGAGGATGGGCAAAGCAAGGACGGCATTCCTACAATTGAAGAACATATGGGACTCAAAACAACTCTCAACTAATTTCAAAATCAGAATCTTCAGCACGAACGTCAAGATAGTCCTACTGTACGGAGCTGAAAATTGGAGAACTACTACAACCATCGTCAAGAAGGTACAAGTATTTATGAACAGTTGTCTACGCAAAATACTCAACATTCACTGGCCGGATACCATCAGCAACAGCCTTCTGTGAGAGAGGACAAACCAGCTTCGAGCTGAGGAGGAAATTAGGAAAAGACGTTGGAAGTGGATAAGACATACATTACAGAAATCACGAGGCAATCCGTAACTTGGTATGGTGAAGGAAAGCGGAAAAGAGGAAGGCCAAAGAACACACTACTTCGGGAAATGGAAGCAGAATTGAACAGGATTGCCTAGTACAGAGTTGGATGTAGAGTGCTGGTGGGCGACCTTTGCTCCTTCACGAGGGGT
Source organism: Schistosoma mansoni (assembly GCF_000237925.1). Classification (NCBI taxonomy): domain Eukaryota; kingdom Metazoa; phylum Platyhelminthes; class Trematoda; order Strigeidida; family Schistosomatidae; genus Schistosoma; species Schistosoma mansoni. The sequence goes on from NC_031497.1 coordinate 14,195,568, forward strand.
AACAGGCGGAAGTATGCATTATTTGGTTACAAATTTATGCTACAAGTTTGTTATTAAATCTTTGAAAATATACCTTTTAATTAGTCTTCCATATATTTGGTCAGTAGGTTACTTATATTTCCTGAATCAAGAGTAACATATGGGGTATCTAAAATACTAAACAATAACAGGTCAAAAATTAATTTTAGGGAAAAAGTGTGTGAGGATTTGATTTTATTGTAAGTTGTCATTTATCAATTTTTGAATTATGTTCGGATGTACATATATCTGATTAGATAAATTAGTTTGGGGGTCTTTTCAACGTTTCTGAATAAAAGTTGGGCACATCTTTGCAATAGATCAATTGTTTTCACAAGTAAATGGTCTTTCAACTCAATAGTTTCTTTTGTATATCCATAAAAAATAACAGTAATAAAACTCGAATCTCATTCTTGGTCATTCGGTCTACCGAAGTGTTTCTATTAGTTGCTGTTGTTGATCAACGTAAATATTTGTTTCCGTTTAAATTTCTTTTTATTATTATCTCATTTATTGGTAATATTTTTGGAAATCATTTTTTCCTCATTTACTACATAGTATTCCTGTTGTAGACTTTAAGCGGAAGTATACCAGCCGCTATAATTCTATTTATAGATATTATTATCTATGAATATAGATTTCTTATTACTGTACAACGAATTAGATATTGTCAAGTTGTTATATTTTTAGGAAAGTTTGTCATATCAGTTGATAATAATTCAACAATTTACGCAACATTTTTTCTCTTATTTTCCGGTCATATTTTAAATATGTAAAGTTTGAAGAGATCTGTTTAGTTGAGTAATTTGTTGACAACCTAGTGATAATTTGTAATAAGTTCATAACAAGTGTTCCTATGACTGTTATTAATTATTGTTATTATTACGAATGAATGTATATTTCTGTTCTTTAGTTGAAAAGCGTTTCAATGTATTACTAGAGTTCTCAGTGTTACTGTTTTTAAAGTTCGTAATGCAGGTGACAAAATGTAAGTTAATTATAAAATAAGTGACTGTTTGATGTCGGAATATATATGTATATTTATGACGGAAATTGTGTTCCTTTACTATCATGCTATGAAATGATATTAGACGTAAAAATGTAGTTCAACATTATATATAAACAATCTTTTATCAAAAGAATACCTTAAATATTCATCTGTAAAAAGAGTTGACTAAAATACATAAGTTAAAACACGGTTTCAATTTTACTTGCACTGACAAATATCATGCAATCCATCCCATTGTTTATATAATTGAGGGAATACCAATACGAAATAACAGGAATAAAACAATAGTTTTCGTAATTCCAAGTTTTCTAAACATTATTCAATCTAATATAAAACAACATTAATAAACGGCTGTCCTGTGCTGGAAAAAATTTGTAGCTCGGGTAGATGGTTTAGGCGGAGTTTTGTTTCCTACATTTCCTACAAGAATCAGATCAAGAGAAGATGCAATCAAAATAAAGAGATAGTGACAGATTAAAGGTCAGCAATACCCAATCAAGATCGAGGTCGACAAAACAAGCGGTGAGTCATATGGGAAAAGTCGGACACTTCACTTTTACCCGAAGTTTGTGCCGATGATATTGTTAAGAAGAACAATGAAAGCTCCACGGCCAAGCCATTCAGCTCAGTGATGTCCAGTGCTTCCAGGTTTTCAATAGTATAACTGAGATCAGTTCGTGATCTATACTATTAAAACAAATAATTGTGAGGTGTTTGGGGTTAAATGGTAAAATATGCGTAAAATATATTCACCACACCAAATGAGGATGAATAAGAATTATGCAATATTATTAGCTAAATAAAGTTGGAAACTGTAAAGTTCTTGATTTCAATGGATTGAAAATTAGCATGAGTACTACGGTACCTGAACTTACTGGATTTAATTCCATACGGACAGCTATGTAAAGATAGCTTAACTTCAGCTTATTGTAAATACATCTCTGTCCTACATGAGATCAGTCACGAGTCGGATAGCTCAGTGTTAACATTTGTGACTGAAGTTGGATGACATGGGATCGAATCCACCAGGAGCATCAATCCCTTCAAGAATACGGGTACACCTTGTTGACGAGTGCCAAACAGCACTAAACTTATGTCTTGGGTTTCCTGTTGTACGTCTCTAGTCACCACGTCACATCCCAACATAGTCCACGCGGTGTTGAGTCATCTAGACTAATGACCACATTGGAACTTGGTCCATAGAATTCGATCTGCACTAGGACGGACCTGACATATAGGGCATTAGCCACAACCCAATGGCCAATCAGTTGTAAGTAGTTTAGCTCTTTCACGTTGAGTAGATCTTCCTAACTACTGCTAATACATACTACAAAAAAATCCAAGTACAATAGAGTTTATATTCATAATGTTGAATAGCTCCGATCATAGTGAAAAAAGCTAGAAGCTGTAATTACAGCATTGAAAGTCGTGTGGGACTGTATTTTCTCATTCGTAAAAATCAGGGTCGACCATCAATAAACTGATCACGAAAACGTTGTATATGAATTCCCTACTTCTATCTATAGGTATTTGTGTTAAGTAATCTGTTGTATCCTATGTAAAAGTTGGTATGTTCATATAAAAAGAGTATTATTGATTATGAGCATGATGGTTTTGAAAAAATGTATAAAGATCACTCACAACGGTGACATTTCAACCATTGATACAACTGTAATCAGGATTTAATAAAACTATTTGTGACTATTTTGCATATTAAAATTCCTTACGTACATAATGACCCTAACAAAAAGTGTCTTTTTTTATGGAAACACGTTAAAAGCTGGTTAAAACAACTATTAATTTTTTCAGGGAAAAAAACTTGCTATTTATTCAGCGTGTGTTAGACAATTTATTGAACCTTAAACAGCTTATAGCAAATAGCAACATTCTTTGCAGGTATTTTTATCGATGAATTTGTCTTACTTCTGAGAATCTAGTCCAGTATGCTGAAGAATGAGATGATCTGAAGGACTCAGTTTTAACAGAGCCTCCAACAATTTCAAGTGTGTAGAAAAGGAACACCACACAAATTCCCAGTTCTTAATTTTTCCGTTAGTGGAGTAAATGAGTAAATTAAAAACAGCTGTATAAGTATTGTGCTACAGTAGAAAAACTACTTGTTAGTGTATCGAATGAAACGATTGCAAGCTTTATTTGAAAAAGACGAAATCATTACAATGCATATGGTTTATAATCTGTCTTTCTAATGAATCGATATTTAAAAGTCTATTGTGTAATTATCAAGCTCAAAAGGAACATAAGATGAATTTCATAGACAATCATTATCTGTTAATCCAACAGATCATAAGTACATGAATATCCACTTGTGGGATTAATTTATATAGCAGTGAAAAAGAGCATACAAAACAATGTCAGGTAACATAACTGGATTCACAATAAAACTATCCGTAACAAAACATATCGTAATAAATAACCAGGTACAGTGAAGTCTAACTAAATTTATTCAGTGAAGTTTCCTGTGAAAATAATGGTCCAAGGATCTCATACGACATAAATTTGATTAGTTATCGTCCCATTTCATCATGCAATTTAAAGTTATACTAAGCTATTTATAATTACTCTGATTTGTTTCTGTAAGTTGTTACTGCCCTAACATTGAATGGTGAGAAAATGCCTGTTCTATGTCAATTCACAATAAAAAGTAAACTGGATATTAAGTTACTATTTCTTAAGTTCAGCACAGAAAGGGATAAGGAACTATTTGTTTGAACCTTTTAACCTTAAGGAAATAAACCTGATGAGAGTGCTGAGAAAACTTCTGTAGCGAATGTCTAAATTAATGGCAACATTAACACTATTATTTCGTTGTATAACCAGAGAGGAAAGTGTCTCACCACTTTATTAACATTTAATCATGTTTTAAAGTGACTAGCACGTTATCAAAACATTAGGCTCATCAATTATTCGACATTTTTATTGAGTGAAGCTTATTTTATAGGCGTTTAATTGACTTTCCGTGATAAAGTACGTTTGTTACATGCTGCTATTGTTTTGATGTTAAACATTATGTATAATTTATGGTTTGGTGTTTTTACCATTGCTTTGTAATTCCAGTAAATGGAAGTTCGTTTCTTTTACATGACAGCCGCAGGCTAGCCAAAATCCAATCAACAACCAAAACTTAGTAGTAATATCAAGTCAATCCTCTTAGGATGAACAAATGTCAACAGAAACTAATTAATTGCAGTCCTAAATATGAATAGCAGGAGATCATAAACCCTTATATTTTCTTTGTCCTTGATATTTATTACTGATTTAAGATAGACTCATTTCATCACTAGACACATGTACTTTTGGAAAATAGTTCGCTGTGAAAACATTCAGTCATTAAAAACGAAAATACAATATAGCATATTAAGCTAGTATAATTTGATTAGTTATGATTATAGTAGTCATTCAGGTAGATAGCATTGTAGTGAACAAGAACACAAGTGGGGACAATCGAATATATTTAAGCAAAAATTACAGACTATCTTACTAAGGTCTGATAACTATACAGCAAACAGCTAACTTGCAAAATAATAACCAATTGTCTCAATGTTCACCGTTTCTTCTGTAAATATCAGTTCATCTTCTCTAATTCCAGTGTTCATACATTTTCTCACCAATCGCGCTTCATTTCAGTTCTTTCCTTATCGATCTTCTTCAAAAATACATTCTATATCTCACCATCACCATATACTACTTATATGGATATAAGTAGACCACACTACAGCACATGCGGAAGCTATAAATTCAGAAATGATAAACTGAAACCGACTGGTAACTCATTGGAGAGCAAGTGAAAATATTATATCAATGTATTTCGACTTAATTTTACAGAATCAATTGTCTTTTTTAAAATTATTAGCTTCCACATCATTCAACTAGGTCAAAATCTATAAGTTGGTGCTTTTAACTTTAAAACATGAATAGTGCCTAGTTATTTAATACGAATCTTATTAGTAATCATCCGTCCTTAATGTTAGTTGATTTCAACTTACAAATTGTTATATCGAATGGGTGTAGTGCGTGCCCTGTTCAATATATATGGGATGTGATATGACCGCCCAATTAGAGAAAAGTAAATTTATTGATCGCCCAATGATACACAAAAGCTGTATGAGCAGTCTTGAGTACTTATAAGTCCTGCTTTCTACCTAGCCCAGCCAGTTAATTCTAGAACACCAATAACAGCCTATGCAATATAAATCATTATTCTCAAACATACTGGGTTTATATACCAAACATACTGACCACATCGTACCATAAAATAGAAAATAACATTTGTACAAGGTTCGGCCAAATGTGACTGTGAATAGGGGGAACAGTGATTAATAGACTGGGTATAACTCAGGAATGGTAATTCGTACAATAAGTCTATCTGTCAAAATAAAGCTTATAATGAGGGGCACACGAATATGAATAGTTTAGTTACTTAACAATTATACAATAGGAAATATACATATCATATTGGTCCATAGATAGTTCTCAAAGTTATCATTCATAAATCTTCACGGGATATAACACAAATCACAACTTATAGCAAAATGTGAATAATTATCTTCGGTAAAATTATTTATGCACGGATAGGAGACATCATAATTGTCCAATATCCTGCTTTCAGCTCCATATCACTATATTATGAAGCTGATCTGCTGAAAGAAATATAAATTAATGAAGGATAACTATGGAGAATGTCTATTTAAGGTTACTCATACAACTTATTTGCAAACTCACTAGCTCATAGTTGAAATCAATCCCTAGATTTCAGCATCGCGTCTAAAAACAATTAACGGCCAAACAATACTATAGGGTTGAGGATGAGAGATTCTGAAATCGTTTTTGAGGAATTTTAGGTCGTTTTAAGCCATTTGAAAACTATTATTACTAAGATAGGTGTATGTGGCTTTCGATTATCCAATTTTTTGAAATGTCTTTTGTGAATTGTTCTATCCTATGCTTCAAAAATATACTACACTGAGAAAACAGACTACCTTCCCGTTTAGTCTCTACACTTCTTCTTTTGTTATATTTAAGTTCTCTGTCCATGATTTCATCTTTTTCTCCATTATCACCAAAATGCACTTATAAAATTAACAATAATTTTGAAGACATTTTGGGACACGAATGAAACCATTACACTTCAGTCACTTGGACTTTCAGTCAGTGCTTCTGTACTTGCTACAGGCTGACTGAGAAGTAACATACTAGTTTTAGCATAAATTGTCTGAAAGTAAACCCCAAACCACTGAAGTTTGAATTCGTTCCAGTAGATTTTCCGTAGGAGTAAGAGTAGCATCCAATAACAAAAACACCATAGTTTACTACTCAGACATCTATTGTAATCTATTAACAACAATGGCACTGGGTGCTTATCTGTAACAAACTAACCTGTTTGTAGGTACTTTACGATCATTTCTACCAAACTTATTCATGCGCTTTTTCAAAGTAAGCGTTTTCATTTCACACACGCTCCATAAACTTCACCTCTTAGTCTCACAAAAATACGAACTGCCTGCAAAAATAATATGCAATTGTCATTTCCTTCATTGTACAACCGAACAAATTTGTTGACCGACATATGAGACATAAAAACCACACCATAAACCGTTATGTGCAAATATTCAGTACAGCTATCAAACAACACACAGTCATACTACTTTTAAATACTATCAACCATCATCAAACCCCAATATTTCCAAACCATTTATCAAAAATAAAATAAAATTAAACAATACACATTTTTCAAAGTTTTCTCAATAATTCATTTAAAAGATAACATTTGAACAGGTAGAAATCTGGTAGGTTTTGCTAAAACTGAATTTGGAAAATGTCATACATATTCAGTGAAAATTTCACAACTTTTAGGCAACAATGAGAACTATATTTTAGTAAAATAATATAAGATCATTCTTAATAGTCATTTTGACAGAGAATTAACTTTAAGTTTGTTGAATTTGTTTATCAGATTGTATAAGTATTAGCAAATTCAAAGTACTGAAGCGAGATAACTCTTAACAGTTTTATGATCTCCAGTTATTGTGACTGAAGTTGAAATGTATTTAATCTACACATTGTACTTGAAAATAAATATTTATTTAGGATGTGAATGACTGGGAATAAAGCTATGGTATATTTCTTTTCTTAGCATGAATTATAGATATCTGTGGTGTTTCTTTTTCCCAAAATTTATGAAGATTGTCTTAATTATTTGGCAATAATAGGAGTATTGTAATAGTTATCGTATCATTTTGAGACAACAGCTAATCTCATCATGTAAAGAAGTTGTTAGGGAGATTATTTTGTGTAAACTGTCTAAATATTAATCAGTCAAAAATGAAATTAATAATTCTGTTTTGGTTTTCTCACAAATCTGAAATTTTTAGGATATAACAAAATTAAGGACGTAAATAGTTTTTTTTGTGGCTAACGTTTTTTTAGCGAGTTGGTTTTCTACGGGATGGGTCTCTAACCCCATGCCCAACCCTCCTTTACCCGGGCTTGGGACAGGCAGTAGCCCCCGGAGGAGCTACAGGTGGAGTACATTATTTAAAATGTACAAGGAAAGTCAACGAAAATCAGTTTACTTTCAAATTTAAGGCATTAGAATAATGCAGTAAACGATAAACAAGGAATATATTAAAGTATGTAAATATAAGATATATAAAGACTAGTTTGAATTAATGGAATTATTCGTGAAATGTGAGTAATTAAAAGTAATAAGAAAAAGTTTATTCACATGTCTTCTGTACCAAGTTTATGTAGGGTGGATGGAACGTGGCTAGTAGTGGAAGTCAGAATGTGAGTTTTGTCCTATACTGGATCACCCAAATCAATACGAATTAAACTAAAATTCGTACCTGTAGCACAAGTGAATAAATATCCAAGTTTAGTAACTAATAGGATGACACATTGGTTTTCGACGTAAAGGGTATTGGGTTCAAATCCCGGAATGAACGTCAACTCTGGAACGAAGGCACATCTAGCCAATGAGGCCCAAATAGTACGAAACTCGTGCCTTGGATTCCACTAGTAGACATATTTCATCTGTATTATATTATCTCGTGACATGAAACAATTTGCACAGGTTGTACATATGCTAACCATATCTGATTGAAATTCGGTCAAAATATCAAAAACAAGATAATTCAAAGTTTTATAATTTAATTCATTTCTGAACTGGTTGTCTTAGTCTTCACATTGTGGTGTAGGACTACGATTGATTAGTCTCTTAATGTTATACGTTCATCCTATGCGGATTTCCTCGGTAATGTCTTGAGTTATAAGCATTATAAGCAGAGATGGATGGTAGCTAGCAGTGGAATCCACAATGCGTGTTAGCTGGATGTACCTGCATCCTAGAGTTGATGTTCACTCCGGGAAGAAACACGAATCATGGATTCCACTGCTAGCTACGATCTATCTCTATTCATAATACTTATGACTCAAGGCAATATCCAGAAAGTCCACATAGGATGCACATATGTCAATATGAGGCTGATCAATTTCAGTCCTAAACATCAATGGGAAGTTCCACGCAACCAATACAGAAATGGATCATATTCTATTTATCACGATAAATACCTAAATATTTGTTATTTCTTTTAACTGATATTTTGAACTTATAATTATAAAATGTTACCAGAATTTATTAAAAACGATTTCATTTAGACATCAGAATATATGTTAATATAATGAGAATTTTCAAATGATTATGATGAATTATATACGGTATATACTTCATTGAAATAGTATCGTGAAAATAGTTAATATTTACTGAACAAACAATTGTTCATAGGATTAATATCAGAAGGAGTTTTGTGGATATTATAGTAATTTCAATAGTTGAGATCATGAATCAATTGAAGCTAGACCACCATGGAAAACGTGGAAGCACTGGACGGCCGTTTCGTCCTATTGTGGGGCTCCTCAGCAGTGTGCATCCACGACCCCGCCTCGCGAGATTCGAACCAGGACTTATCAGTCTCGCGCGCGAGCGCTTCACCTCTGGAACCACTGAGCCGGCATCCGACCCAATTAAAGGTCAACAAGCACCCCTTCCATGTTACCACCAACTGTGTTTATAAATTTACGTATACCTGCCAAAGCAGGTACATTGACCGAACAGAAAAGAGGACATATCTTAGATTTTTTAAGCATGTTCCAAAAAGCCTTAAAGCAAGAGAAAGGATGATTTTATTAATTATGTAATCACCTGTTTCTGGTTCTTTGAACTCTTGTGCAGATCTTTATTCTAATTACACCGTTTAACTACCAGTGGAGTTTTTTTTTAGATGAATGGTTTATTCGTGGAGCTCTCACTGGTCTTCCAAACATCATCGTCTGGAAAAAACTAAACTCAATCAAAATCATCTACCTTCACTACAACTCTCCATCATCACTATATACATATTCATACTCAGATTATTAAAAGGAAATCACATATTTAAATTTTTAAAAGTGGTTTAGCTATTTTGGTGTATTCAAAGAAACTAAGTAAAATTATGAGTTTTATTAGGCGTTTTCCTGTTGGCAATTGACTACTATTTCTGTCTTTTTTATTCTTGTGACAAATAAAGTTTAATCATACTCAAGACTCTTAATTTTGTTAATTTTCCATTTTATGACCATTAATTTATTCATTTAGAAAAATCCATGTCGAAACAGTAAAGAATATGCCGTTTGAACTTGAAAAATATCGGCACCGGATGAGGATTATATTACTCGGATTGTTAAACCGCGCAAGTATGTTTAATATCAAATGTTGTTTGAAAAGGTAATTCAATAATTCATTTATGTTTAAGCTAACAGGTTAGGGAGAAGAACTAACCGGCCGAGAATGAATTATTGTCTACCGTTATTCAAAATTATTATTCTGAATAAAAATCCGTAAAGGGTAAGAGAAATTGAGTAATTATTTAATTGTTGGTTTAGAAGCACAATTTCACTAATTACCAAATAGATGATAGTAACTGACTTTTAAATTGTTTGAAGGTTGTGCTCTGAAATTGTTATAATAATAATACTTTACGAGATTATCTTGTTGTTTTTAGGCTACTGACCATGACCGAAATAGACATGAAATCAGTGAAATCAATCAATGCTTTCTAAAAGTGGTCAAATAATTTTGGTTCATCTGACCACTTTTCTATTAAACTATCAAACATTATCACTTTTTTCGGGGTAAAAAGCCCGTAATTGATTCATCAGATCTCAACTTTGATATTTATTAGGTAACCAGAGAGTATAAGACAGTTGCTAAAATGGGTAATATCATAACTCGAAGCCATTTGTTGAATAGCAAATATTTACAAATGATCTGTTTTTAATTGATGTAATATAAAATTATATAACAACTATTGTTTAAAGGAACTCGATTGTTATTGGTATCCAACCATCGACCACGTTTTCATTACAGTAGCCTCTGGAATGAACAGCGTGAATCGTTTGAATGTAAGCAAGTCTGAAAAGTTTATTTACATATTGTTGTTCACCGTTTATCCTTTAATTAAGTCAGTTATAACTAATTCTGGAAACCTATTCAAGTGAAATTGATTATTCAAAGTTTTTGGTTAATAATATTTTTTCTGAAAGATCAAATGTCTTGTCTGATTAATTTTCTTATCGATTCTCTTTTACGTCGCCCCCAAATGCCCTGGTACGGCCGAGAGTGGGGAGAGTCCGCTCTCCCTCTCCAAATGCTCTCATCACATGGCCAGCGAATATATAACCTCTGTCAGGGAAGTCCTACTCACTGCCTTCTCGTGGCAGGGGTGTTGTTTACAAAATTGAGAGGACGAAAAGCGAATGTCCGGCGCTTTAATCGGGTTAGTGGACACGGGAAGTTCGCCTAAGGGAGTTGGAAAGCCCTAATTCCAAACCAATGGTGCACATGGGCTCCAGCATCCTGAGGAAACAAATGGCGTATGAATCAATCGTTGGTCACCGGCTACCATAGGAATGTATCTCCTTACGATGCTTCACTGCCTTGTGGATCAGATCCTTAGGTCAAAGGCTCGGGTTGTGACCCCCTAATGAAACTACCTGCTTCAGTTTGGGCACCTGGGCAGTATCACAGCCCTCACACAAATCGAATGAGATTTGTGCGGCGCATATGAATTCGGTGCCCCTTTGTACCAATATTTATGTGTTCAAATAAAATAAATGAATAAATTCTTTTACTTCATAATCAGCAGTTATTTTTAAATACCTAGTTGTAGAAGTTATTGAAAACAATTGTTTACTCAAATAAGGTTTTGTTTTCTTTTAGTAATAATTTAAAGGGATTGGTGAATTTTATAATTTTTAAAAATCTGATAGCTAGAGGAAGTAAATCTATTTTCTTAATATATTTTGGACAATTTCATCTCCTTTATTTCTAATCATCAATTCTTATTGATTTAAGCCTTTTTGGTTAATATTTAGTGGATCTTCACACAAAATGCTTTGAAAGGTAAACATGCTTTAAAATTTTTAAAAATAATATGAGTAAATGAACTACGTTTCACAGATTGGATTTACATTTTACTTTTATGATAATAACTTAGTCATACGGGGATAGACTTCAACATGAAAGATTATTTCAATCGACACTTTCAATTATTTGTAGATTTTATTAATTTATATCTTTTAGAACCAATTATTACCTGTATCAACTTGTGTATCAAACATTTCATGCTAAGAAAGTGTTTCAGAAACGATTTAAGAGTCAAATATAAGCGTGTGTATTGTACCATCCATATTTAACGTCTAGACACATTTGGATCTGCAAATCTGATAAGATTGTCGCTGAAACGAAAACTCAGTAATTACTGATTGAGAAGACATTATTTGAACAAAAGCCAGTACCTTTTCGGTTGTTATTTTATAATATATCTAATAAATAGATTTTGTGGACAAATGACAACTCTTTAGTGCCTGGTTATTTAGTAGGCTGAATGCCGCAGTAATCAACAGTTTATGCTGTATCATACATCTGGTTGCATGAGGTAATTTTCAGCGAAAAATATTAGAAAAACATACATTTTAATTGATAAAATGGAGAAAATAATACCGGTAAACACTTTCTGAATCCGTAATGGTCATCAGTATTATTCCGAACAAAAACTGATTAATTGTATTCATAAATATCAACAACGCGAAACTGAAAGCTCTTAGTAATACCTTCAAATCCATGAAATAAGTTAGTGGCTATCTGAAATTAGTAGCTAAGGTGATACAGAATTAATATTTAGGGCATAAAGTATTGAGTTTGAGAATCACTGTAAATATCAGTACTGAGATGCAAGTAACTCAAGCTTGAGTATGACAAATAAGACAAAAAAACTCATTTTGGATTGCACTACTAGACATCAAATTACTTTGTATGCTATTAAATAAACTAATATATCAATTATATATATGGTTGCAGATAAGTTAAAAATCGATAGCTTTGTTTTGTTCAATGGCTCAGTTCAATACCGAAACATATTCAGTTTGTCTCTGTTTCTCTTTTTTTTCTGCATTATTTCATCTAGAATCAACTGAAACCAAATAGGAATATAATTGTTACATGACATATGATAGGGTATATCTTATTAGAATTATAAACAAAGCATAGAAACACAATATTACTCTTTTGGTCATAATAAAAAAGATTATTACATTATGAAGTGTCGATGATTGTATGTAACAAAGAATGGATGAACAATTTTCTAATAGACTCTATTCATGTGTAGTTCGCTCACGTTGTTCAATTCGTTTTTATAATCGTCATTGAAATGTCCATTTCGTCATTTTACGCAATCAATATTGAACATGGAATATTATTACATAAAAATATATAACTTCCTACACTCATATCTATGTATACTTACAGAGTAGGATAAGTATTAGAAAGGAATTTATTTAGAAATGAATTATCCGAAAACAGAAGCCTTTTAACACTCGAAAAATTAATGAGATACATTCATTTGAGACTAAAGTATTACCAACTTCACGAAATCACAATTCCAACCTCTTTTGAGCCATATTAATACATTATTTTACCAAGTTAAACCATATACAGCAAAACAATCAAATTAGAAAACGTTTTGTTGCAAAGACGTACATGTTTTGGTCAATTTCTATACTATTGAGTATGACAACTGTACAATGTATCATAGTTTATCTGATGAGGATTCTTAGCTTGAAGTTACTCTCCTTCTACATGAATGTATTGACTAAAAAGTCAGTTAACTTTAAAACTTGAATGACAGTCTTTTAAGTATCAAAAAAATCGCCTACAGTATTCACATATTTACCTGTTAGAAAGTGATAAGTTAAATATTTAGTTTTGTATTAGTAGGCAGAACTGAAATAAATAAAAGTATCATCATAACGTAATTATCACAATGTATAATGATAAGTTATTAAATGTCATGGCTGTTTCTTGTAATTTATTTCCCCTTTTGGTTCATTTGAATTCGTACATTATCCTCTTTAATTGACTGAGTTTACAAATAATCACAAGTAGAAGTAGTTTAGTGTACTGATTTGAATAAATCAAAGTATTCACTTTTACTAGCACCAATCATGAAAGTTAAAAAGATCCAACAGAAGTACAATAAATTATCACCATTATAATCTCATTATGACAATCCCACTCACTATATTCAATATACAAGTTAGACAGTTACTATTATTAATTTCTAATTTTAAGAAAATCAGATAAGCAGAACTTTATCTATTTTAAATTAAATGTATACATATGTTTGTGTCTACACATGTAAGCTTCACAAGTAAGTTAAATAAGAATTTGAGGTTGATTATTGTAGGCCAGCTAAAATCCTTGATTTTTCAAGATATTGTATGGGTCAGAGAAAATTTTAGAAATCTAACGCTTATTCATATACTTTAAATCTAGTAATTCTTTTCTGTAAGTATGCTACAAGTGTGTTAAGCGTAACCTAACAAGCCGTAGTAAAAGTGAGATAAGTAAGATAGCGAAATGAATCCAGTGGTTAATGAGAAAAAGGCTGTGAAACCAAATTTTCTTTTTTTTGAGACCGATAAGTGGGGATTTATTTCGTTCTTTAAATCTATACCATCATTTTCAAGTCTTTACTAGCTGACTCGTAATCGGCTTAAAAATACATGAATTTAATGATTGTACTAAGTACCAACAAGTCCTTATTTATAATGAAGTATTTTGTTAAATATTTCAAGACTACTGTACTGTCATATTGTGCTGAACGAGAATACAAGTGAGGACAACCGATCATATTTAACACACTACAGAGCTACTTGATAAAATAGAAAAACCATACTGCAATACTTCATTTGTAAAATGTTCATTAATTGTTTCAGACTTCATTGTTCCTTCATTTCCATACCAGTTACTTTCTGTTCCCGTTCTTTTCTATTCGATCTTCTCATCCTTCTGCTGCCAGACATTCCATTCCTGATTGTCGTTATATAATACTTGTGTCGACGTAGGTAGTATACACCACAACATAATAAACATGTTCATTTTATATACAAAAATAACTGCATTAGTGTAACCAAGATGTTATGTATCATCATCAATGGTTTGTGAATAGTAAGTAAAAGGAAACAATAGTTTTTGAGTTGCCTAAATAACTTTTACTAAACAGAGATGGATGGTGGCTAGCAGTGGAATCCAGGCCGCGCTTTCCGTCCTATTTGGGACTCGTCAGTTGGATGTCAGATGGATATATTCATCTTTGCTTAAAATGCTTGGGACTTCAGGCAATATCTAAGCAATCTACACAGGATGTACATATTGCTAATAAGAGACTGATCAATCGCAGTCCTAAACACCAATAGGAAGATTCAAACAACCAATACAAAAATTAATTAAAATTTCCACCAAAGTTATACGTAAGCTATAAAAAACACTTATCTAAGTACACGAATACAGTCTCATACTGTTGAAGACTAATTTTCTTATTTTCCACATCCACAATTTTACCTGTCTTGGCTGTATGAAAATACACTTTTACTACACATAAAAAAGATGGAATCCAACGCAGTCAAGCAGTTGTAGTATCTCAAAAAAGATACTATTCTAAGACACAGAACTCAATTTTGGTTCACGTAGTATAGTTATCTATTTACGCGAACTTATTATTCTTATCTTGCTATAAATCAGTGAAGATTTAGCAGTTGGTAAACATTTTACTTTTGAGTGTTCATTATAATAAGTATCTCATCTGACATCGAATAACTTTTGAATATCGTCTCATGTTAACTAAGCATAATTCATGTTCGTTTCTTTTAAAAGAAACATTCATTTGAAAATCATTAGAAATCAGAAAACAGTGAACATCTGTTTCATCAGAGTCTGGAAAGCCACCTACATTTGTAACAGATAAATCGTGTGAATATCATCCAGTATCTGTTATATCTTGTGGCCGAGTGGATGCCTAGTTAATGTGTGACTTGATCAGACCGCCAATCAGAGAGCAGCGAATTATCGACTGGAACAGTGACACACGAAACCGTACGAACAGTCTAGAGCGCTAACCGGTCCTGCTTCTGCCTAGCCCAGCCAGTTAAGTCCAGAACACCAATAACAGCCTCTGTGGTATGAATCATTGTATTTCAAACATACTGGGTTTATATACCAACCAAACAGACCACATCGTACCATAAAATAGAAAATAACATTTGTGCAATATTTAGCCAAGTGTGGCTGTGAATAGTAATCAATAAACTGATTATAACTCAAGAATCGTATAATAATAGTTCAAAGGTCAAAGTAAAATGATAAGAGGAAACGAATATGATTAGGTTAGTTACAATAGGAAATATACATATTACATTGGCCAATAAATAGCCCTCAAAAGTTATCATTCACAATTTTCTTCGGGATACAACAGTATCATTAATAAATAACTCTATTACTTGTTTAACTCTACAAGTTACAGGATCTCATTGAAGCTTCCAAGGAATTCATGCCCCTGAAAATTATTGATTATGTATTTCGTTTTATTTAACGGGCAAAACAACCAGGTAGTATGTAATTAATTTCTCCCTATTTGCATTGCTGCATACTTACAGTACCGTAAAAGATAATTATATAAATCAAAATGTAATAAATTTAAAACAAACAAATAAATAAATAAATTTTTATGATAAAAGTAGCTGCCTTCTATTTTCCTCATAGATTATTCAAATCTGATGTGAATATGCTAATAGTTTCTGTGAAATAAGCTACCTATCTTATCATAATGAATAAGATGTTAAATCATATCTTTCAGATAGAAATCTGTTTTAGAAAAATCTAAAAAGTTATACACTGATAATATTTAGAATTCTTAGACAAAACCAAAAATATTTCAATGAATGAAAGTCAATTTTTTTTATCTTGACAAAAGATTTTAACAATGAGGTGAATGCATTTGATAGGTACCTAAACTGAAAACAACTTGAAGTTCATGTTTTGTAGCTTTGTACTAATATCTGAAATTGTAAGGAATACAATGCTGTTATAGTCCTGGTTTCGTTGCTATTTTTCGTAATTACCATGACTACAAATTTTGCATGAGTTGAGATGTCCTAACTATTGTTTAAAACTTCGGAGTAATTGTTTAAAGCTCTTAAATGTGTATCTGTATAGAGAAATAGACATCGGGTGTTTTTAAAGATTTATTTTGATCTATGAACACTATAACTAATTGAATTTTTTAAATGTTATCATCATTTTCTATTGTGTATCACACAACAAGTTACCATGTTTGTTTATTGAAATAAAGGTATAATTCAGTGTTATTACTAAAAAATACCATCAATAAACTAAACATTATGAATTACCAATAACTGAGATCATGAGTCAATTCAAGCTAGACAAACATGGAAAACTTGGAAGCACTGGACGGCTGATTCGACTCCTCAGAAGCGCGCATCCACGATCCCGCCTCACGAGATTCCAACCCCGGGCCTACCAGTCTCGCGCGCGAACGTCTAACATTCATTGAACGACTGAGCAAGGTTGACTATAGTGATTCAATAAGATTACTGTCACCGCCTCGCTGCTAGCGAGCATGAAGACCACTGTGGCGTCAGTCGAAAGTGACATTTCTACAGGGACCGGGGCGAACCC
>NC_031497.1:14212881-14236170 GCF_000237925.1 Schistosoma mansoni
GATGGTATTTTTTTAGTAAAAACACTGAATTATACCTTTATTTCAATTAACCAAACATGGTAACTTGTTGTGTGATACACAATAGAAAATGATGATAACATTTAAAAAATTCAATTAGTTATAGTGTTCATAGATCAAAATAAATCTTTAAAAACACCCGATGTCTATTTCTCTATACAGATACACATTTAAGAGCTTTAAACAATTATTCCGAAGTTTTAAACAATAGTTAGGACATCTCAACTCATGCAAAATTTGTAGTCATGGTAATTACGAAAAATAGCAACGAAACCAGGACTATAACAGCATTGTATTCCTTACAATTTCAGATATTAGTACAAAGCTACAAAACATGAACTTCAAGTTGTTTTCAGTTTAGGTACCTATCAAATGCATTCACCTCATTGTTAAAATCTTTTGTCAAGATAAAAAAAATTGACTTTCATTCATTGAAATATACAAACAATACCTAAATGAATTTCAACTTCACCCCATCGCACAAGCAAGTGGTTATCAGGACTCAGTGGCCGAGCGGATAACGTGATGGCGTTTGAAGCGAAAGTTACTGGGTTTGAGTCTCAGAGTGAACATCAACTGTGAGATGCAGGTACGTCCAGCTGACGAGTCCCAAATAGGACCAAACGCGCGTCCTGGATTCTACTGCTAGCCACTATCCATCTTTGCTCACTATTTTTTTATAGTTTCTCCTCCAATATATCAATAATAATTATAAGCTTTTGAAGTAGATTTTGTAAGTACATTTTACTAGCATTCACTATCGAGAAGAATCCCTTTTATTATACCATGGTGATAGCGAACACAGTGATCCCAGCCACAAAGTATCTCCCACAATTTAGCCCTTCATAAATATTATATGTACAATGTTTTCAATATAATACTTAATGCTTAAATAATACTAAATGCGTGTAATTTTACTTATTCATTGTCTAAAAAAACTAAAGTTTACAGTTATCAACAATCAAATGATTAGCTATTGTATTGATTAGTGAATTATTCTGAGACAATATCTGATGATAAAATAAAAGCTTTTTAATAGTGAATCATGTATTATACACCTTGAATGTTGAATCACTAATGTATAAAATTTCTTATTTGGTTTATATTACAATATCTGTAGTGAGCAAGAACACTGGTGGGGACAATCGAATATATTTAAGCAAACATTACAGACTATCTCACTAAATTCTGATAACCATACAGTAAACAGTTAATTTGCAAAATAACAACCAATTGTTTCAGTTTTCACTGTTCCTTCTGTAAATATTAATCCATCTTCTCTAATTCCATTGTTCATGCATTTTCCTACCAATTGCGCTTCATTCCAGTTTTTTTCCTTATCGATCTTCTGCCAAAATACATTCTATCTCTGACCATCACCATATACTACTTATGTGAATATAAGTAGACCACACTACATATCAGTATTTATGATTTTACTCAAATGTACAACATATGATAGTTCAGTTTCTTCAATATCTGATAAACTATTTTGTCTCATTCACTACTGTTATCAGTTAATAAATTGATTAAACTACAGGTTAAAACAACTAAATGTAATTTTTTTTTAAAGAAAAATAGTTTGTTCTTACTTTATGAAACCTTTCGAGATAACCATTTTTTAGAAGATTCAATCCATAGTATACTGATTTTATCAATACGTTTGAAACACTACTTAAATTACGAAAAGTCTCTAATTGAACAGTTTGAAAATGATAGTATTACTTCAGTGAACAGAACACTGATTGGGGCAATCGAACGAATTGAAGCACAAATCAATGACTATCTCAGTAAATTCTGATAACCATACAATGAACGGTTAATTTGCAAATTAACAACCAATTGTCTCAATCTTCACTGTTTCTTCTCTAATTCCATTGTTCATGCATTTTCCTACCGATTGCGCTTCATTTCAGTTCTTTCCTCATCGGTCTTCTGCTAAAATACATTCGATATCTGACCAACACCATATACTACTTATATAGATATAAGTAGATCACACCACAGTACAAGAAAGGTTTCCCAGTAATGTTTAATTTCATTTTGAGCATCGAATGACGTAAAACAAATCAAAATGTGCATAAAACGCTTGGTAAGTTATTCTTTTCATCGCGATTCAAGTTAAAATAAAAAGAAGGCAGACAATATTAGACTTTAATTTCTCCAAATGAAACCAGATTACAATTATAGTTTCTATTCAAATTATGTGAATGATTTGATTTCTTAAATATTTTCGGTTACATCACATTTAATGTAAGATTTCTTTCATCGATGATATTAAATAAAAAGTAGGATTATTGTCAAACTTGAAAAAAATTAGTTTGTTAACAATTTCTGTCATGAGACGGCATAGAAATGTAAAATAATCCTTGCTTAGAAAGCCTGTTTGATAAAAATAATAATGCTGAAAAACAGCGATAAATCCAAAATATTCTTATCAGACTGTGAATATTTTCACATTGTTTTGAACATGACAACATCAGCTCAAAAAATTAAGGAGATAACCACACCAAAAGATTGGACTTGATTTTTTACTGAGTAGTTACCAATCTCATATATGTCTAGTCCTTTTAGTGCCGATGGGAGTTTACCGATCAAGTTATAATTCAGCCTTAGGCGAAGTGGCTGAAGTGCCAAGCAGCAGGAAATGTAAATCTGGCGTATCCTGTAAGTCACATTCAACCACTTACCAAAAAGAGTAAAATCACACACAAAAAGAAAATGATTTTGTTGCCAATTATGTGATCAGTTCACTCATTTTGTTTCTATAGCCAAATATACTTTAATTTCAGATTATTTAAGTCAGAGTTGTCTTTTTTGTATAGTAAGCGTAAAAGAAAACTGTGATAGTGGTAAGGATAATATCTTTTATTGACTAAACGCGTAGTTATGTAATTGTGTTCGTAGAAAAGCTGCAAAGAGAAATTTCGAATCTTTTGTATGTTGGAATAACTTGATAGAAAGATGTAGAATAAATATAAGAATAAACATTCACGTACCTGGGAAGCATCATTGATAAACAAGGAGGATCTGATGCAGATGTAAAGGCGAGGATTGGCAAAGCAAGGACAGAATTCCTACAATTGAAGAACGTATGGGACTCAAAACAACTCTCAACCAATATCAAAACCAGAATCTTCAATACGAACGTCATGAAAGTTCTACTGTACGGAGCTGAAAATTGGAGAACTACTTCAACCATCAATAAGGTATAAGTATCTATAAACAATTGTCTACGTTAGATACTCAATATGCGTTGGCCGGATACCATGAGCATCAACTTACTGTGGGAGAGGACAAACCAGCTTTCAAATGAAGAGGAATTTAGGAAAAGACGTTGGAAATGGATAAGACATACATTGAGGAGATCACCAAACTGCATCACGAGGCAATCCGTAACTTGGAATGGTGAAGGGAAATGGAAAAGAGGAAGGCCAAAGAACACACTACGTCGGGAAATAGAAGCAGATATGAAAAGAATAAATAGCAACTGGGATGGATTGCCCATGACAGAGTTGGATGGAGAGTGCTGGTGTGCGACCTATGCTTCTCAACGAAGGTTAACAGACGTAAGTAAGTAACTAAGCAAGTATACATAAACATTTGTACATGAAATGATTTTTTTCAGTCTATGTTGACTTGAATGTGAAGGAGTAGTGATAAAAATAAAAAGGTTAATACAATAAATCATTTGAATATTTTAAAATTTATAGCGGTAGAAATTTGGAAACAATTTTACTGTTGTATTTTACTTAAGGTAGAAATCCATAATTGAATAATATTCACATATGCATTCAATTAAAGTATGTCCTCCTTTACGGACGCATCAATTATTTGCATTTTTAAAGTTACAGATGAAATTCGTTTATTGAATCTTCTCCAGTGAGTGAATATATAAGAGTATGTTTTACGTGAAATAACTTAGCTTATTCACATGAATTCCTGTGGACTCAGGTGTGTAATAAACTGGTTTAAAATCCATTATACATATATACATAGCTCTTTTAAATAATAACGAGTTATAACATAACTCTGTTTGATAGAAATATGCAAGAGCTCTTCGAGAAGGAGTTCAGAAAATTGTTTAGTGATCACTTACTAGATCGGATTGAGTTACAAACGGTTGATGCATTCATATCACACAAATATTATTATAATTGGATTGTCCGAAGTTATTTTCAAAATTTATTTTTTAATCGTTTTTTTCACCATTGTACTACTATCTGTTCGGATGTCAGTTTTCTAATAAGTAGTACAACCAGCACTATATGAAATGGTTTTTGGATGACAAAGGATGTCATACTGTATACCCCTAACCTCTTATTGACTATTTACAATTAATTGACCAATGAGCAACAGTTAATATGTTGTGGTGTGGGTTACTGATATCCACACAAGTAGTATATGTTGGTGGTCGGGCATTGAATGTATTTCAGTAGAAAATCGATAAGGAGAGAACGGGAACGGCACGCAGTTGGTACGAAAATGCATAAACCATTATAATCGGAGACTATGGACGGATATTTGCAGAAGAAACAGTCAAATTGAGACAATTGATTGTTATTTTGCAAATTAACTGTTTACTATATGGTTCGCATATTTTAGTGAGATATTCTGTAATGTCTCCACCAATTGTTCACTACAATGTTAATGAATTAAAATAGTCAGAGTTATAGGGTTTACCAAAAACATTTGTCAGAAATATTACTTGATATTATAAGTGATAATGAAGTTTATATCTATTATAATGATCTTTAACATTATCATAATGATTCGATTATAATGAACATAATGTGAGCGGATGTTAATAATCATATCTATCGGTTGAGTGCTCTGGCGCGAGACTAGTAGGTCCTGGGTTCGAATCTCGCGAGGCGGGATCAAGGATGCGCACTGCTGAGGAGTCCCATAATAGGACGAAACGGCCGTCAAGCAGTGTTTCCAGGTTTTTCATGGTGGTCTATCTTCAATTGACTCATGATTTCAACGATGACAATTTTTATTTTGTCAAATTTCAGAAAATCAATAAGAATATCCCTAAGAACTTGTGATACTTCAAAAACAGAATAATCAGGTTATTTTTTTATTCATATTTAATGGTAACATGTTTATATCAATACGATAGTTAAGAATACAATAATAATAATTTTAGTGTTGAATTTTCTGTAATGACGTTTTCTATTTTTCAATATTCATCCCTTACAGAAACGACATCTCGAAGTCAACTGAATTATATAAAGAATATTCAGTAGTTTAGTTGCTGACAACTGACTATAAATATTTCCACAGGCGAAATTTAGTACATTCACTTAGTATTGTTTGTTTGGATCTTCCCATCTATGTGTTTAGGACTGCAACTGGTCAGTCTCTAATTTAGTACAGTTGAGGTTATTTTTTTTATCCAATGTAAATGAAATTATTTACCTAAGATGATATATGGTTAAATGCAGCCCAAAGGTAATATGAATAAGCTAACTCATAATTTTTTTAATGCTTATTTTGAGAAATTTTGTAGGGTAAGAACAGTATCGTTCTGGTAATGGTAGAAAGATAGTGGATTATTATAACTTTTTGAAGCAATTTATTTCCATAAAGTGACTTAATCTGGCTATATGTTGTTCACTCAGGGGTCATAAACAGATACTTCGTTTCTGTAAAGAAATATAGTCCGGTGAAATTCTGCATCACATGAGAGGGAGCTGAGAAATTCCATGTATTGATTGTACCACGGTACATTTAAAGAAGCAAGTTCGAATGCACTGGTTCCCGTTCTGTACATCAGCCACTTTATTATATGAGGTCATCCATATTCAAATTTATCTCTAGGTTACTAACTCACATATAATTTGGTTAATTCATTGAATTACGGATTCCTATGCTAAATAAGTCTTTAGGATAGTTATCAGCAAGTTCGTGCTTGTCATTAATTTATGTAGCTTGATAGAAATATTGTGTAATTTTTAGAGGGAGCATATGAAGCATATGTAATGAGAATGTACCTGAATCCTCATCAATCCAAATCACTGATAGTTATCGTTGATAGAAATCACTAAATAATTGCAGTCATTTAAAATTAATAATTGCATCTTGTTTACAAATTTTATTTATTAATTTCCATGTCGCTACTAATAGTTCTCACTTTCTATAATTTCATATCAAAGTTCATCAATATTGTTAAATATTGACTTCTGAGGATTCACCAGTGAACAGGGTATCGATTTACTCATTCAAAATAGTTGTTCATGAACTTCTGTAAAAACAAAAACTAACACTTTTAATTATAATCTAACTAAATATTAAATCATTCTGTTCTATATTGTCAGAGTAAAATCTAAAAAAAAACATCCCAATTAGCTGAAGAAAAACCTCAACAATAGAGTGTTTCTGAAAACTTCATTCTTTTTCTTTACATGGTAATAATAAGAGGATGAAATGTCTTACAAAGTTTTAGATCATCGAAAAATGATATGATGGATTCTAAAATAGTCGAAAATAATGAAAACTGTGTCAAGTCACAGTCTAATTGGATCTGTATAAGAAATATATAGGAATTCAGTAAATAGATTTTTATCATGAACCCAAATTAGTTTTCTAAACTATAACATTGTTGTCTAAGAAAGTAAAAATGTTACTAGTTTCAAATTTTGATGTTTTATCTAAACAAAATATAATGAAAAAGAAATCTATTTTTAATTAGGATCATGAACCGATCAATGTTATACCATCGTTGAAAAGCTAGAAGCACCGGACGGTCATTTCGTACTAGTATGGGACTCCCCAGTAGTGCACATCCACGATCTTGCACGTGATGCGCGAACCCATGACCTTCAATCTCGCGCACGAATGCTTAACCTCTAGACCACTGACTCGGCATCCAGCTAATCTATGATATTGGCCAACCATCTTTCATTGATCAGTTTATGATCCCAATTAAAAATCAACAATTTTCACAATTCTATACTGAAAATTTAGTTACTAAATGTATGATCTAACAAAATTTATTATATTACCATTTCGTCATCATAACATAGTTTTCATGATAGCTCTCCAAAGTAATCATCATGATAATATTCATAAACTTTAGTAAATATATATCCATGTAGATATAACTACATTTCATAGTGTTCAATGTAAACATAGAAATTAATTAAATATTATATTCATATACCTATTTGATATTTCAAAAAATATAAAAGATACTTAAGGCAATCTCGAGGCAGTCCGCACAGGATGCACATATGCCAATAAGAGACCGATCAGTTGCAGTCCCAAACATCAATGGGAAGATTCAACCAAATAATATCAAGTGAATTAAACTTCACTTCATTGCACAAGCAGGTGGCTATCAGGACTCAGTAGCTGAGTGGATAACGCGATGGCGTTTGAGGCGAACGGTACTGGGTTGGAGTCCCACAGTGAACATCAATTCCGAGATGCAGGTACATATAACTGATCAGTCCCAAATAAGATGAAACGCGCATCCTCGATTCCATTACCAGCCATTATCCATCTTCGCTTATAAATATATCTTTTATTTAAGTTTGATTTATTAATATAAAAGTCTTATAAACACTTGATCAAGTCGTATATATTCTATTCATAAATAATGACAGATTTTATAAACTTGACAATCGAATGATTTATGATTACTTTTCTTTAGAATATGACTAGTTTTCTTTCTTTTGTTTATCATTCTAATTTTTATTAAATTTAATTATGGTAATCTATCAAAGGTTTTCTTTAATTAACAATATCAAAAGCTTAATTTTACTGATAATTGATAGGATCTTCATTTAAACAATAACCAATCGTAAAACAAAAGTGTATAACCCAAAATGTAACAATTCAGAAGTAGAATAATCATAATGGAAATGATTTAGGGGTTAACAGGGATTAAGTTTTCATACAACTAACTTCGTTGATAATTTTTTATCAAGCAAGAACAACATCTAGTTTGTACAATAAACAGTATAAAATGACTTCAGTTTATTCCACGATTACGGTTATTTCCTTTTGCTTATTTATAAAGAACAATAATTTATTTAATCAAGGAGAAGTTCAGTTAGTTGAACAACTATTTCAGTGGGTTTTTTTTCTGGGAGGAAACTAATGTTCAAGAGTTCATTACCTGATATCAACTTATTACACAATATAACTTTAAGCAACTAGCTTCTTAATAGAATTCAAGTTTTAGACATGATCAATATAGGGGGTATGTTAGTTATACTGACAGATACAAGTAGTATGTAACACTAATCGGAAGTCGAATGCTTGCCAGAATAAGATCGAGAAGATTCAATTGAAGAAAACAGAAAGCAGTTGTAATAATAACAGCATTGAAAGAATCATTGAGTATTTAAATGATATTTAAAGGAAGATGTACAAATAATGTATGTAATGTATGTTTTTCATATTTTACGAAAGTACTCTGTAATTCTGGATTAAACAATAAATTAGTTTTCTCACCAGAGATCTTGTTCACTACAAATAAGATTTGTAACTCGATATCACAATAGGATTTACAATGCCGAATGGGAAGCAATATAGTTCGCTTGAAAGTTTTATTCTAGATTTTATGGCTTCTGTTTATATATATATATATATATATATATATATATATATATATATCGTGTTAACTGATGTTTTCTTGCGTTGAATAAAAGTATCGGATCAGTTATAAATCTTACACAATTAGAAGTACAGTAATAATTCCATATTATCAGTAGACAGTTTTAAATTTATCTAATCAGATCAGACAACAGTATATGTTAAGTCATGTTAATCCTGGGTATCAATCAAAATACTTTATTCATCTAAATATATTATACAAAATTAGAAATACTTGTTAAACATACTTCTTGTTATTGACATTAGACAAAAAAGTTTCATTTATTTTACAAGCAAATTAGAAAATCAAAGTTTGTTTTTTTATAGCTAAATGGATAACATGAAATTCATTCTTCTTATTTATTCATTCGACAATCAGTTAAGAAGTTCCACAGATTTTAGAATGATTATTGAATGACATTAGTATGAAATACTTTTCAGTCAAACAGATCAAACAATAACTTTTAACATCAAAAGACTATAAACACTCAATCATATTCTTATAATAACAAAGGAAACGTGAAGTAAATATATGAATGGGTTTCTTTACAAGTTCAGTAGAGAAAAGAAAACTCACACGTACGTAATTAGTTTTAACCCGGAACGTTCAAATAGTACTAATCAAACTTGTCGTATTGTTATAACTTGTGACCGCCTGGATGCCCTGTTAATGTATAACCTGATAATACCACCAATTAAAGAACAGAGATTTATCGATTGGACCAATAGCACACGAAACCCGTACGAGCAGTCTAGAGTACTTATCGGTTCTGCTTTCTGCCTAGCCCAGCCAGTTAAGTCCAGAACAGCCTCTGTGGTATGAATCATTATATTTTAAACATACTGACTTTATATACCACTCAAACAGACCACATAATACCATAAAATAGAAAATAACATTTGTACAAGCTCTAGTCAATTGTGGCTGTGAATGTGGGAGACAGTAATTAATAGACTGGGTATAACTCAAGAATGGTAAATCGTATAATAATAGTTCATAGGTCAAAATAAAGCGTATAATAAGAGGGAGACGAATATGAATAGTTTAGTTAGTTAACAATTATACTATAAAAATATATGTATCATATCGGTCCATAAACAGATACGAAAATTTACCATTCATTATTATTGTCGAGGCATAGCACATATCTATAATTCATTGTCAGTAATTTTGAATTTTCAGAAATGAATGAATCAGTTAATTATACAGTTTTATCCACAAAATTTGTGAAAAAGTTTACAAATGCAATCATTAGAAATTTACCTGGTAAACAGTTTAGAGAAATCCGGTCTTGAATAAATACTGTTCAATATTATCAATTACAACAAAAATTAAGTTATTTCTTGAAGTAGTTTTAAGTAGCCCATATTTTCAAGATATCAGTAATAATAATACGGAACATGAACGTTTTATATTATTCAACGAAAATTTAATCCAACATTGACAGTTGATAATGAAAAATACTTTCATATTAATATAAAGACTAATGACTTAATTTATTGTTGTGAGATTGGCATATAAAACTGATATTCAACATTCGTTTGTGATAGGTCATAACCTATTGAGAATAGTTATTGATAATTCATTGTATGATATGGTAAATATGTGTTCAAACAGTACGTCATTGATTAATTGGTTTTAAACACTACTCATTTCCATTTAGAAATATCTAACTGTAAAAAAGTCAGTTAAAATTGGTGTATTCATATATTATTTAAGATATTTTGGCAGTCAAATAAATAATTAACCACGATCTTACTTTACATTACCCGTCGTCAGATTGGGTGTTGTAGTATCAATTGCAAGCCATTCAAATATATCCGTAGACACAACAAGTAACAGATTTAATGCAAAATAGTGATAATGCTGATAATGATAGAGTAAACTTTTGTTTCGCTCTCACATGGTCACGCGAATATATAGCCTCTGACAGGGAAGTCCTACTCACTGCCTTCTCATGGCATTACTGTTGTTTACGAAATTGAGAGGACGAAAAGCGAATGTCCGGTGCTTTAATCGGGTTGGTGGACACGGAAAGTTCACCTAGGTGAGTTGGAAAACCCTGATTACAAACCAATGGTGCACATGGGCTCCAGTATCCTGAGGGAACAAATAGCATAGGAATCAATCGTTGGTCACCGACTACCATGGGATAGTATCTCTTCACGATGATCCACTGCCTTGTGGATCAGGCCTCTAGGTCTAAGGCTCCGGGTGTAGCCCCCTAATGAAACCGCCTGCTTCAGTTTGGGCACCTGGGCAGTATCACAGCCCTCACACAAATCGAATGAGATTTGTGTGGCGCATATATATCTGGTGCTTCCTTGTACCAATATTTATGTGTTGAAATAAATAAATAAATAAACTTTTGCTTATTAAACTACTGAACTAAAAAAAGCTTAACATAATTAAATACATTCATACAAGCTATGAATTGGTTGCATCATATTATCTACAATAATATTTCAATATTTTCGAAAAAATAATTAACTGAAAAACATATACACTTGATAACATGGAAGTGCTACAGTTATCATTACTATAAATAGCTTAACTGAAACATTTGGTGAATTAAAGATAGATAAAACGAACGAAGTAATAATTCTTTCCAATTAATTTATTATAATTTTTTTAAATTGATATTTAGTTTCGTATTAGAATGTAATAACCAAATGGATGGTGACTAGATTCATGGAAATTTTAGAACTGATGGACACTTACTGAAGTAACAAGAATCTATAAATACTATTGGTTGGCTAAGGAACTACAAAAATAATCTTTCGGTATTAAGTGTTCTTATTGGAGGCTTTCTTAAATAGATTGTCGTAATTTTGATTTCATCTGCGTCCTTGATATGTTATGTGGAAATGATTTTCACACTGTGAACTATGCAGATAACTAAAGTTCTTCTTCATCGTACTGAAACAGAACTTGATAATGTTAAAATCTATACATTGAGAAGTTGGTTCTTGATAAAAACGTTCATTTTATTTTTCTATCTCACCGTTTTGTTAACAGAGTGTTTAGGAAGAGATTTCTATGAAACTGATTGGTTGATGCATCAATCCGAAAACTTCTTCTTCCCATTGGAATTGTAAAAGCTAAACAATGGTTTTCATCTATTTTTAGAGCTTCATTGTATTCAGTAACGAAAATCTGTCTCAAAGATTTTAGTTTGCATCACATGTTTAACATAAATAGCAACATTTACATGTTATATATATATAAGCTTAAACGTGATCCACTTAATTTCTCACTGTTCGTCTTTTTTTCCATAAATGTGACAAGGAATTGAAACCAGCTTGTACAAATAACAATGAAACAAAAATAAACCATTAATGTATTGATAATCAGTCTAGACTATTCTAGTTAGTAGTTTTTAGTGTGATCAGTAGTGAGCATGAAAAGACAATAAATTTCTTATCTATAACAACTTACATCATTTCTAATTTTTTCAATCCTTAATAGGAAAATAATGAAATAAAGCCTTTCCTTTGTAATCAAGGCTATAGATATTAGATGTAGAAAATGAATTTTGAAACATTATTTCATTATTATACAATATTCAATAATCCCTTGTTGTCTTTATTATTGTTGACATGGAAACTATTTTGAAATTTTCGTTAATTTACGACAATATTTCTGTTGTAAACGCCATGCTTTTATGAATAAAGGAAAAAGCGTGAGTTGTGTCTAACAAATAAAAAAATATTATTCATTTGCTTTTAATTAGTGTTCTTTTTGAATTCAACAATAGTATGAATTATAGAATAACTGAAACAAGTCTCCTTAGTCTGACAACTATAACCAGACGAAAACATATTTAATTTACAAATGACTATTATAAAACAAAAAGTGGTTAATGTTAAATGAATTCATTGTAAACGGACATAATGAACTTATGTAAACAGTAAATTTTTCAAATTCTGTGAGAATATTGTATAATTAGAAGATAGCAGTAACTTACCCAAGTCTGCTACTCTTTGTGGATCACCGGCTGCTGACTAGAGATCTCAAAACAACTCTTCTACGGGAATTCACAATAGTATGCATTAGTGGCTCAATACGAGATCAAACAAACGATGATGATTTGTTTTGCGTCAATAAAAATATTTTTGAGTTCTTCATTCCAATATTATCTAGTCCATCTTTTAAACTTTTATAGATTTATGACACTGGAAGTTCTATCTACAAATTAGTAACTGACTTCAGATCTAATTAGTTCCTTAGTTTAAGAATCCTCGTTATTGTAAATTAAACATACATAATAAAAACATATTTCATTTTATTTTAATTACGCTTTCAAAGTATCTTTTATATATCCTGAATAATTCATTGATATCATGAAAGTATGCAGCATGTTTCGGATAGAATACAGCTAATATTCAATAAAGAACTTTCAGATATTCAAAAAGATCTAAATAAACAATTCTAAAGAACTTTAAATAATACAATTTCGAATATGCATAACTAATTATGTTTCAGATTTAGTGAAATGGCGAAGTAATTCACAAGAATCAGTAAATCATAATATGGTTTTTTCTAGTACAAATTCATCTGAAATATTGAATAATCTGAAACAGTTATGAAACTAAATTCACTTAGTATTGTTTGTTTGAATCTTCCCATTGATGTTGCACAAGCAAGTGGCTATCAGGACTCAGTGGCTGAGTGAATAACGCGATGGCGTTTGAAGCGAAAGGTACTGGGTTTGAGTCGCAGAGTGAACATCAACTCTGAGATGCAGGTTCATCCAGCTGACGAGTCCCAAATAGGGCGTCCTGGATTCTACTGCCAGCCACTATCCATCTTTGCTTAATTGTGAAACTAGCTAAATTGATTTAACTGATCTCAGTTCTTGAAGAAACAACATTTTAAAGATATTACTGAAGTGACATCAATTTTTCAAATGAATTTATTTTAAGTTTTTCAATTAATATAAATTTTATCAGAAGGGTTTTTGTGGATATTATAGTAATTTTAATAGTTGAGATCATTTATATATAATATCTACAAAACCCCTTCTGATAATAATCAACATATGCTCACTAGTGACTGGCTCCATGAGGTATTTTCTGGAGTTCTAGTGAGAAGCAGTGACCAGTGGAATTCAACCAGGTCCGTTGTGAGATAGTAACTCACTAAAGATATTTGTGGATGATGAAGCGATTTCGTGGATCAATTGAAGTTAGAAATTAACATTGTCGGATACTGGCTCAGTGATCTAGAGGTTATGCGTTCGCGCGCGAGACTGATAGGTCCTGGGTTCAAATCTCCTGGTGTGGGATCGTGGATGTGCACTGCTGAGGAGTCCCATAATAGGACGAGACCGCCATCCAGTGCTTTCAGGTCTTCTATGGTGGTCTAGCTTCAATTGACTCATGATCTCAACTATTAAAATTGATATAAATTTCTTGGAAACAGTAAAATATCATGATTTAACATTTTATAATTTAAGATGACAGTTTCAATCTTTTTTTAAAAAAATGACATGATATATGCCACATTCATTTATAATTTAAGTGCATTTCATTTATTTTATTTTCTTTATAAAGATTACCTTGTCATTAAACGTCAAAATATATAAATTAGAAATGATTCTTGGTTGACATATGAGTCTTATCTTTTAACTGAAAGTGCATTGGTTTATGCTAGATATTAAATGCAACTGTATTGAAATTCACAAAAAGTTTAATGCACTGTTGAATTTTATAGTTGAGATAATGAGTCAATTGAAGCTAGACCACCATGGAAAACCTGGAAGCACTGTACGGTCGTTTCGTCCTATTTAAGGGCTCCTCAGCAGTGCGCATCCATGATCCCACCACGCGACATTCGAACCCAGGACCTATCAGTCTCGCGCGCGAAGGTAACATATAAAATGATTGAGTTACATACGACATTTAAAAAAGTGATATTTCATCAAAATCATAGTAACAAATCTATGTCAAATCAAACTGATACAAACTGTTTTTGTATTACTTAAGATTGAAAATAACGTCAGGAGCTGGTATTTTGAAATCTTAGCTAATAATTGTAAACTATGAAACTTGATGTATAGCAAAGAAAACATTTGAAATATTCCCACACATTTTGATAAAGATTTGGCCATCAGAAAATAGACGCTGATTACGAGTCTCACTTATTTACTAACGCCTAATTACCCTCTTGGAACATAGCCTGCCAGGGTTATTTAAACAGATCTTTATCGTTTCAATTATTGCAAGTACCTTGAATATTTCAAGTTAGAGTTTGCTCAGTGATGCGATTTGATTATTTTCGTAAAGACCAACCTATCTAACACAAGCATCTCTTCCTAATGTCCTCTTTGGCTAGAACCTAGTCTATTCTATGCCATAACAGACTATTACTGATGATGTCTGGTCAACGAACTTATAAATATTTATACCTTTTTCATGATGGTTTCAGTAGTCCCCCAAGTTTCAGCTCCTTACAAAGGGACTA
Organism: Schistosoma mansoni; assembly: GCF_000237925.1. Lineage (NCBI taxonomy): Eukaryota > Metazoa > Platyhelminthes > Trematoda > Strigeidida > Schistosomatidae > Schistosoma > Schistosoma mansoni. The sequence goes on from NC_031497.1 coordinate 14,227,973, forward strand.
TTTTAATGTTAATGCTGAGAATTGTAACTTTGGTTTTGTGTTCTATATGTTCTTCGATTGTAGGAATGTTGACCTCGCACCACTAATCTATGACTTCACATCTGCATCACAACTCTTTTGTTTGACAGTTATACTTTTCGAGGTACGTAAAAGTTTCCACCTCTTTTATTGAATCTTCTTTAGGTATATTTTGGCTGTTTCGCTCTGTGTTGCATTTCAGAATCTCAATTTTCCTCTTGCGACCTCTGATGGCTACTTTTGCAGTAGCTGCTGTAACAGTATCTGTCTTCTCCTGAATGACTGCTGTTCATAAAGTAATATAATTAATTCATCTGTGTGGTCCAAATCGTCTGGCTGCACTCAAGTTATCCACTTTATTCCATGCTTCTCATAAAATATGGAGGTCTTCATGATCCAGACAACAGCTAGGTAAAAGAGCAAACGTGAAAGTAGGTAACCTTATCTGACTTCGCTAAAATCACAAGCTTCTGTTATCAACTATTTAAAAAAAATTGCGAAGTTCTTATTGTATACGATTTTTAAGATAATTATCGGACTATATTCTGACTACTGAACAATACCATTTACCAGTTATAGTATCGTTGTACTGATTTAACAAACGTGTGTAATGGAAAAGAATGAGAGATAGTCATTTAACGAATGTAAGTTATTGGGTGCAAACGGATAACTTGCTCAGAATCAGAATGAAACACTTAAATAAGTCGCAGATAAAATTTCGATATTACATATTATGAAATAAAACTTCTTAGTAGTTAACATTTCAGTAAAAGATACTGATTAAAAACTATACACTTTAGTGACCTCATTGTCTTCATATTCTTTATCGTTTTTATAATGAATAGTTGTGTTACGTCCTTGAATCTGTCTACCTACTTCCGGGTCGAGTATAATGTAGATTAAAACCTTGACGCGATAGGCTGACTGGCTTAACCTTGTGGTTAGTATGCGTGAGTTCGAAGCGGCGGTAGAGAGACGAAAACTATTCTATCCCTGATTGTCTGACAAGCACGCGAGAGAGAGAAGACAAGACAACTGGAACACTAATCACTTTATTCCAATCCCGATCTAGCACTCGAATTCCGAATTCAGATTAGTGTGTAAAGATACATGAATAAATAGATGACTAACCTGATCACAACGTACAATAATTAGGAAAATACAATTATGTCCAAAACTGGAGGATTAGAGTAGAAAATAGAGTACAAAAGGTTGCGTCTAAATCACAATAGCTTTGGAAAAGAAAAGGTTATGGCAGTGAATCATACATCAAACGAAAGCTCATGATCTGTAGAATAGACTAGGGGCAAAAGTAAATGTTACAGTTTTACAAGCTTTGAATTAAATGAATTAAGGTCCCCAAAAGTAGTTTCCGTAGTTTGTTAAGGCTTCTTGTTTCACGGTTCACATCAAGTTGTGATTTGTTTTATCCCATCTTGAACAACTTGTTATCGATTTAGTCGATATCAATTTACCTAATATACATTTTTCAGTATCATATAGAATTAATTACTTGATGAATGTGTTTTCTTAGTTGAATAAAAGTAAATAGGATGAAATGAATAAATTTTCATCATTGGTTGACAGTGAATTTGAAAGAAAAAATATATGAATGTATATACGCCCACTTAATTTTTAGAGTAAACCATAATTATGCAATAACACCCACTATCATGCTTCATTGGTTCATTGAAGTTAGTAATAAATCTTATATAAATAAAATGAAAGTAGGAATAAAAATAAAAATGAATAAGTAATGACGTAATATACTCATATTTTGACGGTTTCTTGTTTATTTTAATAGGCTATTCAGTTTTTATAAATGATCCTCGTTCAATATTCATGACAACTACATAATTAAATTAGTGATGTAATCAATTTTTTGTAAAAAAATGCATCAACCAGATCAAGACAATGATATTTACTTACTACATTCTAATACTAATAGTAATGGTACTATTATCAATAAAAGTAACGTTGACAACATGACAAAGGGGATAATGATTTCAAATTATACAATGACAGATGATTACAACTTATGGAAAACTATATTACTTGGAGTTCTATTAATTGTTGCTGCCTTGTTAACTATAACTGGAAATGTTCTAGTTTTTATAGCTTTTCTTCGTGAAAGATATATGCGTAAAAATTTAACTAATTGGTTTTTGGTTTCTTTAGCTATAGCAGATTTATTAGTTGGAATTATTGTTATGCCATTTGCTATTTATCATACATTATATGATGCATATTGGCCATTTGGACGTGATTGGTGCGATATATGGCATGCATTTGATGTATTAAGTTCTACAGCATCAATATTGAATCTCTGTGCTATAGCATTGGAAAGATTCTGGGCAACTGAAAATCCTATCACGCATACATCAATGAGAACACGACGTCATTGTTTATTAATGCTTACGATTGTATGGATCTGTTCAGTACTTATATCATTTCCAGCAATTTTATGGTGGAGAAATACACAGGATTATGATAATAGCTCTCCGGAAGTATGCCACTTTACATCAGATAGTATTTACTTATTTGTCTCGTCATGTGTGTCGTTTTACATTCCATTAGTGGTTATGTTAGTTGTGTATGCACGCATTTATCGAACTGCTAATAATTTAATGAAATGTTTTAAAACTGGCGAAAAAATTGTTGTTTACTCAAATACTAAGCAACAATCACCATCAAGTTTGGATTTTCTAGCAACTAATGTGTTAAATGAAAACAAACAAAAACACTGGCTGAAGTACTCTCACAGCAAAATAAAAACAAAGAATTTCATTACACCACAACTTTCAATATCACATGGAGATAAAATGATACTACGTGTTCATCGTGGTGGAAATGCTGTTAACAAATACAGTAATAAAAGTAATAGTACATTTAAAACAACCAAATTGAAGACACATCCTAAACCTCATCGTTTGACCTTCAATTGCATTGAAAAGGGTATAATAAAAAGAAAAAAAACGAATGATTTAACAAATCTCAAAAGTTCACTTTGTATGAATAAGCATAACTTCAGCACAATGTCAAATACCAATACAAGAAGTAACATCACCTCTAAAAGTTGTGTTCTGGGTAATTCTATAATTTCTTCACTAAATAAATTTGATAATCGTCAGTTAAAATCTGATAAAAATCATTGGGATCATACAAGTTCTTTGATGCAAATCCCAATTCATTCTCAAATTATTACTGACAGTTTTCATAATAAGTTAACAAATAATCCGTTACTAGATCAAACTGATTTTAAACGCTCATATTCATTCAGTATCCTTAGTTGCCTATCTCATCCACAAGATAGTCAAAGATTTAAAAAATCTCAATGCCAGAAATCACAAATATTACCATTTCAATCGTCGACATATACGAAGAATCCACAAAGGTTACAATTCAAACAATGGAATAGTTCAACATGGCGATATGAACAAAATCACTTCACTGATTATCAATGTAATAATAATAAAGATAAAAAGTATTTAAAAAATCACTCTAGCGTATCAAATGAAAAGTGTAAACATTCAATTGCTAGACTTAGTATGAACCAACAAAATATCAACAACACTTCACTGATGAATTACACAACTGCCAATCTTACTTCAGCAACTGTTAATACTAATATGACTTATAATCCAGTAGGTAATACAAGTCAAATCGAAATTAATTCACTATCAAAAACAAAATGTTGGATAAATCAGTTGAGAGAGTTTGCTAGAAAAAAGTGTGTTTGTAAATTTGCACGTGAACAGAAAGCAGCTAAAACATTGGGAATTATAATGGGACTATTTATATTATGTTGGTTACCATTTTTTATTTGTAACATTCTAATTGCATTCAATCCACATTCACTGAATCAAAATGATGGATTTAAACAAGCCCACATTTTGGTGACCTGGTTAGGTTATATAAATTCGTGTATTAATCCAATAATATATGCACATTCAATGCATGAATTTCGTAGGGCATTTAAACGATTGCTATGTTTTCACTGGTGGTATCGTAAACAAATTCAGCTTAGGAAATCAACCACTTTTACAAGTCGTTGTTTATCTCATCGTATAACTTCCCAACATCATCATCCTAATCATAATCATCATCACCGCCATCATCATCATCATTATCGTCATCACCAAAACTGTCAGCATCAGTCTGATGATCATTTATGTAAATATAAATTTGAAACTGTTTATGAAATGCATCAACCAACACCGAAATATCCCAATATTACAGATTATCAATCAACAAACTGTCGTTTATTACATCAAGATCATGAGAATAGTTATTTATCATATAGTATACTCGTACCCAATTTAAGTGATTCTATTTGCTCTTAAAATCAATAACAACAATAATGAAAGAAAAATTTAAAAATTATTTTTGATTGAATTTATAAAAAAAATTATTTTTTAAGTAATAAACTGAAATATTCTTCTAAGAACTAATCATTGCTCAACAACAATTACTATGGGGTTATATTATTGAAAAATCAATTATTGTAATGTAATCTTAATACAAATAGAATATTCTGTAAACTTTTTTTTCTATTTTTGTTGTATTGTGACATAATACTATTTTTTTAATATTATGCTTATTGACGCCATGATATATATATATATATATATATATATCATCTAAAATGATATCCTAATAAAAGTGAGTATATGAATAAATGTAAATAAAACTTAGATTTTCTGACGTTTCGTGACTCAATGTAAGCGACTTCTTCAAAAAATCAATAACCAATTTGTTTATTTATTCTTTGAAGAGGTGGCTTACATTAAGTCACGAAACATCAGAAAATCTAATTCTTCTACTCATTGGGATATTACAAATTATATTAATTTATTTAAAACAATCTACCCAATGTTCAATTTATTCAAAATTATCAAATCAAAACTTGGTAATGATACCTGTAAATAAAAACTGTTTTAAATGTGAAACATGTTTATCAGTTTGTCGTTTTGTTTTATTGTTGTTTTTTTTAAATCAAATATCTCTTCAGTTGAACTAAGTATATGCTTTCGAAGATAAAATCGACTTTGAGTTAATTGGACCACAATAATCTTAACAAGGTGAAATTTAAAGTAATTTATTTGTTCTGATCTTTTAAGCTTCCCAAATTATGTTAAGTCAATTGTAAATGATACATATGACAGCCTTTTTAATGTTTTCAAAAACTTGAAAAAAAACAGTCATATATCGGGAATTCTTGTGTAAGTGTTCAAAATTAAATTAGATTTTCAGTACTTATCAAAAACCATAAAACAAATAGTAGCCAGTAGAAAAATTGAATATAAAATCCATATCAGCAAAGATGTTCCGATCTTAGCAGTGGAATCTAGGATCCATGTTTCGTCCTATTTGGGGCTCGTCAGCTGGATGTACCTGTATTTCAGAGTTGATGTCTACTCTAGGATTCGAACCCATAAACGCGCTTCCTGGATTCCACTGCTAGCCACTATCCATCTTTGCTTACAATGCTTGTGAATTAAGGCAATACCGAGGCAATACACACAGTATGCACATATGCCAATTAGAGACTGATCAGTTGCAGTCCTAACACATCGATGGGAAGATTCAAACAAACAATACTAAATGAATTTAAACTTCACCCCATTGCACAAACAAGTGGCTATCAGGACTCAGTAGCTGAGTGGATAACGTGATGGCGTTTGAAGTGAGGGTACTGGGTTTGAGTCTCAGAGTGAACATCAACTCTGAGATACAGGAACATCCAGCTGACGAGTTTCGAATAGGACGAAATGCGCGTTCTGGATTCTACTGCTAGCCGCTATCCAATCTTTGCATATGTAATGTTATTATAATACCATATGCGGATATTTGATACCTCTTAAACATTATAAAACATTGAATTATACAATGTTGTAGTTAGTTAAATTGTAGCTACGAAATTGTAAAACCAATTTGCTTCAAATATTTCTTCTCGTAAAGTATCTATACCGAATTTCACTTTTGTGACCCTGAATCTGACTCCATTCGGATCATTTTTGATTGCTATTGAGAGATGAAATAAGATAATTTTTATTAAAGGTAAAATCTTAAAGAGACAGACTTTATTTTGGCTGGTGTCATCATGAAAACACATTTTGTTTTTACAAAATAGGAATGATGAAACTATAAAACGATTGTAGAAACTCAAAAATAAAGTTCAGATCTCCGTCTATTAAAAAGAATCTATACTGAAACAGAAACATGATAAACAAACAAAACAGTTCCCATTTTGTTCATTTATATGCTTCAAATAAATTATAATTATCAGTATGCATTTTTTATTCACATATGGAATTTTCTGTATGAGATGATTATAAGAAATGAATTTCTAATTGAATCTTTACACGAACGGTCTTCACATACACGAAAACAAGAGTAAAAATGTTTTTTTCTTTTTTGAAATCAAACTGAACATCAAAACAAGCAGATTGCACCAATGCATTCAGTGTTGCGTGTATATTTCTTTCATGAGACCCGTGATAAACTTTTTCTAGCGTTGACTTACATCCTACTGATCATACTAGTGAAGATGACATTTAACTTGTTGACATTTTAGAACATCCAATGAACAAATCAGGTATAAATGAACAAAAATGTAACATATTTTATACTCTTTTGTAAAAAAAGATTAGTAAAATGTCACTATTATCACCAGTCTAATCAGTATTCACACTTTTATTGCAATCTTTCACCGATACGTGACTTGTCAAAAAGTTAAGCTTCTTCTAACAATGATATAAATGTCACACCAGTCACACCAGAGTTGCCACAAGGACTCAGCATCTCAGTAGATAACACGTTAAGTGTTCGAAGCTAAATGTACTGAGTTTAAATCCCGGTGTGAATATAAATACTAAGATTCAGGTACACCTAGTGGAAGAGACCCATATAGGACGTGACTCATGTTCAGGATTCTTCCTCTGGCCACACTTTATCTATCCTGTTTAAACTTGTGAAAAGTGGTTATACCAAAACAATTCACTTAGGTTGCACAAATAACAACAAAAACTGTTCAAAATTAAATAAAATAATTCGAATCCTATTAATTACCGAAACAATAAATTTAATGGGAGGTAAGAATGAATAACACCCTCCTTCAACACTAAGCAGGGTGCCGCCAGATGCCCTGGTACAGCCGAGAGTGTGGAGAGTCCGCTCTCCCTCTTGAAATGCTCTCCCACAGCCACGCATATATAGCCTCTGACAGGGAAGTCTTACTCATTGCCTTCTCGTGGCGAGGGTGTTGTTTACGAAATTGAGAGGACGAAAAACGAATGTCCGGTGCTTTAACCGGTGCGGTGGATACGAAAAGTCCACTTAGGGGAGTTGGAAAGCCCTGATTACAAACCAATGGTGCACATGGGCTCCAGTACATGGAAGGAACAAATGGCGTATGAATCAATTGTTGGCCACCGGCTACCATAGGAATGCATCTCCTTACGATGCTCCACTGCCTTGTGGATCAGACCTTTAGATCAAAGGCTCTGGGTATGACCCCCTAAGAAAACCACCTGCTTCAGTTTGGGCACCTGGGCAGTATCACAGCCCTCACAAAAATCAAATGAGATTTGTATGGCGCATATGTATCTGGTGTTTCTTTGTACGAATATTTATGTGTTTAAATAAAAATTAAAAAAAGGGTGTAAATATGTAACAGAACTAATCAAAGCTCATTCTTTATAATGTTGCATAGAAGCTAACTGAATCAGATGCTTGGACTTATTAGAACCTTGGGTATATAAAAATTCATATCCTTTTTGTATATTCAGAAAATAATACGTCGAGTGAACTCCTGTAATATTGGTTTCAATTTCATATCAGTGTCGATTTGGTTAATCACCTCTTCAAACTCTGATCAGATGTTACATTTAAGCTTGATAATAATCACGGATGATAAATTTAAGATTTTAAGACCAGTTTATGATTAAAATATTTGTTAACTATGCAAAATAATCCATCAAATCATCTAAATCAAATCCCACTCTCTTATTCCATTACAGTATAACATATTTCATTTTCATTTTACCTAATTCCAATCCATTGATCTGGTTTTACACGATGTTTAGTCAAGTAAATCGAAAACTTCTGTCATATATTTATCAAACTTTTCAATCTTTTCCAAGCTTTATCATCTTTTTTTTCTCGACTTCGTTTATTAG
>NC_031497.1:14236370-14242068 GCF_000237925.1 Schistosoma mansoni
TACGAAAGATCAGCTCTACTAACAATGGTCTGCATACTTCTAAAATCAATAATGAATGCCTACCTAAAAACCAATAATATTATCTGATTTAAAAATACTTTAGTTCAGTAAGTTTCAACACCAAGGTTGGACGTGATATTCTCAAATAAATCGAGCATTTGTTGGAAAGTTTATAATGATAAAATAATTGTATTTTTGTGGTATCTTAATGTATAGAAATTTGGACTGTTGACGTTTCTTGACTTAATGTAAGTCACTTCTTCGAGGTAAATAAATAAATAATCCAATAGCAGTTATTCATTTATTTTGCATTTAAAATTAAACATGAACTAGAGAATAGATTTTTCTCAATCGCAGATGTAATTCTTAGTAGTTTGTTAAATATCAATTCTTAAATAAGAAATTATTATTCCGTGACGATGAGTTGAAGAATTTTACAAGGATTACATGTGACAGTGTTTTTATCTTGAAGTAGGTAAGTAAACGTCTTCAAAGTGCTTTTATATAGACTGTTTTGTTAAACATAGTAAATATTATTGATCTACACATGAATGTACAGAAGAAGACTTATTCATTCGTTGCACATTGCCCAACGAATTAGCACCCAGACTTTTAATTTGAACAGTTTTGACTAATTGAGTTTTATATTATATCTTCATTTATTACATCTCATACACTATAACATTATTATCTAAAAAATCCTTTGGACTTTTTTGTCAGAATGTTGATAAGTAGCTTTCTATTATTATGTAACCTAAGTTATAATTATGAATACTTTTTATGTATGAAATAAAACAAACAGTACTTCGTAGCTTTTTAGGGAAAACCGAATATCCGCTTCAGTTAGTATACAATAGTTTAAATTGTATAAATAATGCTGCCAGATTTTTACTAGTTAATAAAGTAAACAGTTCTTTTGAATGATATGATACCGTTTAACAATGTTTGAACATTATATTCAAAGCTTAATCTTATCATTTTTATAAGACAAGACAAGGTGTTTCGTTATTATGATATAGTATCTTGCCTGTCCAAACAAATCTATTTTTATAATGGATTGATCACTGAGTGATTACCAATGTCATGTGTGTCAGGTCCTTCTCAGTTCAGATCGAATCCTATCGACCAAGTTGGAATGTGGCCACTAGTCTAGGTGGCTCAACATTGCGTGTAACCATCTTAAATCTATTTTGTATATATTCCGTTTTTTTGCGTATGTCACAAATAAATCAAGAAAATGAAATAGTTTATGCCTTAAATTTATTATTGAAATAATCTTTGTTTTTATTGAGATGGCTAATAAAAACACATTTTTCATTTTATAGCTCTCAACTGTATAAACAATGAAATTTTGTAAACAAATCTATAATATATCAAAAATATACTCTGACATTAATAACAATTTTACTTCATCAAAATAAAATAAATTCGGAATTTCGAGTACTTCTTTAGTTGGAAACTAATATTAAACCAGGGTATCAAAGAAGTTTGTTGAAGAGTCACGGTTTACAACAATTCCAAGACTAATCATTCTTTATTTTCCATAGTAAAAAATAAACAAAAATATTTTAGGGTTTGGACGATTTTGGAGATTTTTGAAGAAAGACAAATAAAGACTATGGAACCTTTATTGTTCATCGTTAAATTCATAAATAAGGGTCAGAATCAAGTTTAATATCTCAGACTCAAATAAATTCATGAAAAGACCAAAATGTTTTGTATTAATGCTCTCGAAAGTCGAATCTTGTAGTGTCGGTTGATATGTTAAGCCCATATACCTTATTCTAACTTCTGGACAGAAAATCAGAGGGACGAAGCGAAGATGACACGCACTGGATATGACGTGTAAGCCGAATCACTTTAATCAAGCGTTAATCAATATTCATAGTCAGATAAAAATAAATAACAGACATGTGATGAATAAGATAAAAAGTGTACACACAAATGTGCTCATATAAAAATAGTCAGGGTTAGTAAATGAATAATTAACAAGGTCAAAACGGGACTCAAGATAGATAGATAAATTGGCTTTTCCAGAAGTTAGAATAAGGGTATATGGGCTTAACATAGCAACCGACACTACAATATTTATGTTTAACGATAAAAAAGTTGATAACTTTCAATCTATTTCGTATCAAAATCCCTTGTATATTATTTGTAAACATTAAGTTTTCACTTTTCTAATTTTGAATGTGATATACAATATAAGTAAGTTAAATATAGTATTCATACCACTAGTTTCATATCACTATATGATACTGAATACATTAAATTCAATTCATCAAATGAACATCACAAAATTAACTAAATTTCTAGTCTACACTTTTCTGATCATGGAATTCTTTCTTCCGATGTAGAAAATCATATACAATTTCATTTAAATTCTTTTTTATTGTATATTGATTTCCGTTTCTATTTTGTATTGAAATGAACCAATGGTAGGTAGGTATCATTGTCTTATTTTAGAAAAAAAAAATATTTCCGTTTTATTTGTTCTTTTTGTTTCATTTTTTTGCGATCTAACCAAAAGAAGGAGACGAAATATCAGTAATATATAATTAATTCACATTTCTGAACTGAATGAAAGTAGTTTAAGTTTGAATCGTTAATTTATTATTTTATTTATTTAAACACATACATATTGGTACAGAAGGGCACCATATACATATGCGCCACACAAAATAATGAAAATGGGAGGAGAAAGGGGGAAGATGCGTATACATAAGGAAGAAAACAGGATGAAAAGAAAGAGAAGAGTAGTGATGCGGGAACTGAAATGTGCAACCAGAAGGACTCTCTCAGTTAAGAAAGTTATAATCACTCTTTATGCAGAAAGTAAAAGGTTACAGCAGCGTCGCCACTGGCTTCTATTCTGAACCATATCTGATAGCGTCTCTAGCCACTATGTTGAATCGTTAAACTAAATAAGTTTCAATAAAACATGGATTGATTGTCTCACAGTATGATAGAAATATTTTGTCGTTTTTATTGCTTAGTGATTTAGTTATCCGTTACTATCTTACTAGCTTCTTATGTTTCCTTCTGTTAAAATCGTTTGATAATTTACATAAAGCATACAGCTTGTTTTACAAAGTATTATATTTTTCATAACATAAATTGATATCAGTTTGTATAATTTTATTTAAAAGTGAAAAAGTATCCTGTCACTGAATACAAACACACTGTATTTCCATAAAAAGTACTATAAAAGTCTTATTGAATCAATTGAAAAGAAAATGAAGAAGAGGTGAACTAGAATGTGGAACCCATACCTTTCTGGCAATGTTAATAGGTCTCCAGTTGTGTTCTTTATTATATCAAAGTAAATACTTTATGCTTGACAGTAGTATCTGTGACCCCGGAAACTTAAAACTCAAGACAGTGTCCTCAGTGTCTTAGGATATATTCTCTTACAATGGTTAATATGGAAGATTATGTATATAAGTTCAAATAGGAAGCTTTGAACCTTGAACAGAGAGAACACAAGGAAAAGCAAGAAATGTTACAATCATGTGACTCAACAAATCAAAAAAACATTTTGAAACATGGCCAGTATTTCAATAAGTGACAAAAAATGATGAATAATAATAAAATCGAGGATTCCATCAATGGTAAAAATAATCAAAGTGATTTTTAAACCAGTGACTACATTTATTGGCAACAATAAATTATTTTTGTGCTCTAATTGAGTGAGGAATACAATGAACAGCTTGAATGCAATTAAATGGTTTGGACTTCGCAGATGACCTATCCCTCCTATCCCATACATACCAACAAGTGAAGATGAAGACAATCGATCTAGCAGCAGCAACTGAATCAGTGGGCCTCAACACACAAAAGAAAAAGAAAGCAAGAGCTTTAAATACAACGCGGAGAACACCAACCCAGTCACACTTGATGGAGAAACTCTAGAAGAGACGGAAACCTGGTTAGCAACATCATCGATGAACAAATAGGATCTGATGCTGACGTAAACTCAAGCATTGGCAAAGCAAGGACAGCATTCCTACAGTTGAAGGACATATGGAACTCAAAACAACTGTCAGTCAACATCATAGTCAGAATTTTTAATACGAACGTCATGACTGTTCTACTATATGGAGCTGAAAATTGGAGAACTACCACAACCATCTTTAAAATGATACAAGTATTTAAAAACAATTGTCTACGTAAGATAACGAATGTCCGTTAACCGGATGCCATCAGCAATAGCCTACCGTCAGAGAGAACAAATCAACTTTCATCTGAAGAGGAAGTGAGGAAAAGATGTTGGAGGTAGATAGGATACAGATTACGGAAATCATCAAACTGCATCAACAGACAAGCGCTAACTTGGAATCCTGAAGTCCCTTGACTTTTCAACAATCAATATATATATATATCTCACTAGGCCTAATTATTTCATTTCCTTTTTTACTACAACAAATTTCAAATGAGATTTAAAAATTTACTACTCATCGTTTCAATCACAAAATATTTTGACAAGAACAAAAGATCAAAGAACTTTATCGTTAAGATATTCTTTCACAAAATGTATCTGTATTATTATTCACATACACAATGCAAGACAGGAAATAAAGTTTAATGATTAAGACAGCCAAATCTTTAACAAGGTAATATCAAATCAGTCTTTGTATCTTACATAAAACAGTATTTAAAATTTTGTATTCATCTTTCAATATATACAAAAGAAATGTCATTAGAATTACATAATAACGTATGTATCTCCATGCATAGAGCTGTTTGTGTTTGAAATATTCAGTATACAATAAAGGGAGTTACTTTTTCTACAGAACAAGAATCATATGGATTTAACAGTCGAAAAGCTTTTAATCTTAATCAATCATTAGTTCGAACAATGTAAATAATAAATTAAGAAATAACTTAATTAATAATAATATCCTGTGTTAGATGATAAACTTATAGTCAATAACCAAGAAGGTTAGAACGTTTCAAACAGCCAGAAGTTTGAATTTCTGAAAACAATCAGTTAATCATGTTGACTGATGGTGAATGGCGTTTATTAACAAGCGAATTTATTTTTTTAATTTTATGTTGGTTTATAACGCTTTCTTCATAAATGAAAAGATTAATTCAATAACGTATAGAAAGTCTTAAATAAGATGAAGTCACCATGTTCATTGTAAAACGGATGATAAGTAAAGTAATTGTTTACAGAACTAATAATAATCTCAATAAATCATTCGTGTTGACATGAATGTAAGTAAAAGACTACAATACATTGATTAAAGCCTAAACAACAAACCCTGGAATGGTGAACAAATTCATATATAAGAAAAAAAGGTAATTAAAAATACGAAGTTCAGCGAAGGGATCTCTTTTCAACGAGTTTATTATCAAGCTGTACAATCGTATATATATGAAAATGTTTTGTTAAAGTACTAATTCCGTGAGGAAATGTAAGCACTAATAACCAAGATGACGTGATAGAAAGATTATAATCCTAGATTACGTAATACGAGCAATAACAATAGATTTAGTGAACATAATAAGATGATTAAAATGAATAAAATGTTTGTCACAGTAATTAAAACTAGACCACCATGGAGAACCTGAAAGTACTGGACAGCTGTTTCGTCCTATTGTGAGACTCCTCAGCAGTGCACATCCATGATCCCGCCTCGCGAGATTCGAACCCAGGGCTTGCGCAAAACTGGTAGATCCTGAGTTCGAATCT
>NC_031497.1:14242268-14246079 GCF_000237925.1 Schistosoma mansoni
TCCACGATCCCGCCTCACGAGATTCCAACCAAGGACCTACCAGTCTCGCGCAAGAGCACTCAATCGATAGACAATAACACCATCAGATGCCGGCTCGTGGTCTATGGTTGAGTCCTGGGTAGGTCCTGGGTTGGAATCTCGTGAGGCGGGATCGTGGATGCACACTGTTGAGGAGTCCCACACTAGAATGAAACGGCCGTCCAGTGCTTCCAGGTTTTTCATAATGGTCCATCTTCAATTGACTCATGATTTCAACTATGTATAAATGTTTCGATTTCTTATGCAATTTTATTATTTTTCATAGAAGTGTTATTGGATTGAATGAATCTACACTTCAACTGTAAACCTGATTCCTTATAATGAGGCCAATACTCAGCTTATTTATCATTAAGATAAGTGTATTAGCGACATCCTCAAACTTATTTTTCAACCTTTTGAAAACTGTAGGAAATTCAATATTCTATGAATTATTTTAAGAGGACAACTACATACGTAGTGATCACTTATCGTATCCAAGTGGTGCTATAAAAATTTTACGGCCTATTGAGAAAATAAACCATGATGGAATCATTAAGGTAGTTGCTATATATTTTTTTTCTATTTACTTTTTGGCAAAACATGAGCTGAATATTTTGAAACTAGAGTATCAAATATGTTACACGTTGAAAAAAATGTAAACGTATTTTGTTTGTTAAAAAAGAATATCGCTAGATTGAAACTGGTCAGACAACTTCGACAGATAATCATTGTTGAAAAATGCCATTTTACTTATATTATCAAACATGAATAAAAGAAATGAATATCAACTTGTTTGAATACTATATATTTGTTTTGAAAGTTTTTCACTGTATTCAGACGTGTGGTATTTTAAAGAGAGACTTGTATTGTCAGAGGATTAAATATAGTCGCTTAGAGAGTATGAAATTCAATCCCTATATATTTGTCAAATGAAGTCCAACCTAAATCGGTATTCTATCCTCTTAAGGTTCTAAGCAATCATGTACTTATACCAGCCGATCTTTAGGTAGGAACTAACATTGTCTTGTAATAATCCTTAGTGTTGATCAACTGTAATGAACAATAAACCTATTGAATGACTTTTGATAGTTAGCGGGAGTTGGCTAGAAGTAAACAACGGTTTCATGTCATATATCCTGTTGTCCCCATTTGAAAATTGAGAGATAGAGATCAAAAAAAAATTTGGTGTCAGCATCTTGCTTATATAATAATTCAGTCAATAGAAAAGTAACTGAATGATGTGATCTCTCCTTGTAACACGAAGTGACTTCCATTTGAAATGGAAGGAACAAATCAGCTACATTATTAGTGTAAATATAAGTTGACAAAAATTTTAAACTTCACCAAAACCGTAACTCTAGGAGTTCACCCCCACTGCTCCTATTCTTTTAACACTGGACGGTTAACATTCTCAGACTTAAAAGGAAATAATACACTGACAAATATAATCATATCAACTAATTATGTCTATTGAAATGTTTAAACCTTTCATTATAGATAATGTGCTCAAATAGTTTGTTATAATAAAACATTAACCTACTTTATTAACACAACTTTTGAATTATTTATCTTATTTTTAAATCAATCAGTTAGAATTCATGTTTACGAAAATAAATAAAAAAGTTTAGTTAGCTGAAATATCTTTTTTATTTATAAATGATTTTGATTATATTATTAAATAATAGTGAAGACTGGTAGGTCCTGGGTAGGAATCTCGCGAGGCGGGATCGTAGATGCGCACTGTTGAGGAGTCCCACACTAGAATGAAACGGCCGTCCAGTGCTTCCAGGTTTTCCATGGTGGTCTAGCTTTAATTGACTCATGATTTCAACTATAAGAATAATTTATATTTAAAAAAATAACCCATTGAAAAATTTAAAAGACTTACTGTAATAAGAAAACGAAGACTATCAGAACTATGTAGTATATTAGCGCAATACATTTCGAACAATCTGATCATACATATACTTGTTCAGAACATTTATATATAAAAATAAAAGGTCATATAGACAGGAAATGAGGGGTAAGAGGAGACAAGGATAATAATAATGATAAAATAATGTGAAAAAATTAGCGCATATTACACAAACTGACAATAGAATTGGATTAACATTTATACCATATTCTATCAGATTTTCATGTTCCAAGTTTAATTCGATTGGAAAATATTTTATATGAATATTCGTCAACATTAGAATGAATAGCTTGACAAAAATTGGGTGCCGAGTATAGAGAAGTCAGTATATATGAGAATTATATTTGAAATAATCTCAGCGATTGAAATTTAAATAATTCCAACGTTTCGTCCAGCTAACTTTCTGAACCTGAAGAAGTCCAGACAATTTCAGTCGCTGAGATTATTTCAAACATAGTTTTCACATATAATGATTTTTCCATGTTGTTTTCAAAGTCTATATCTTAAATAACTAATCGTTAAATTTAATACCTACGGCCATTATGTCAAAAACATATTCACTACTATCTGTAAGTACATTAATAAAGAAAAAGTGCCATGAATAAATTAACATAGTTCAAGCTAAACGGCTTTACATTTGAAAATAAGAATATTACAATTTATTAGACTTTTTTTAAATCAATAGGACATAAAAGAAAGATGAGTTGATCAAAGAAAAATGTACATAGGACAGTTTAATCTATTTGTTAAAGCTTACATTTCTTTACATGTTTGCCAATCTGTTATAAAGGAAACTTTTTTAAACTATTTCAATAGAATAGTCAAAAAAAATTGATCTGTTTAAAGACTTTTCTGAAGCAAGAATTAAAATTTGTACAGAAAATTTTAATTTTATTGATTCATTTCATCATAACAACAAATTACATTTCTACTTCATTAACTTGATTTTACTTATTTACTCCTGTTACTCCCAATGGAGCATAGGCCGCCGATCAGCATTCTCCAACCCACTCTGTCCTGGGCCTTCTTTTCTAGTTCTATCCATTTTTTGTTCATTCTTTTCATGTCTGTCTCTATTTCTCGGCGTAATGTGTTCTTTGGTCTTCCTCTTCTCGTTTGACATTTAGGATTCTATGTGAGGGCTTGTCTTGTGACACAATTGGGTGATTTCCTCAAAGTGTGCCTAATCCACTTCCAGCGCCTCTTCCTGATTTCTTCCTCCGCTGGAATCTGGTTTGTTGTCTCCCACAGTAACTTGTTGCTGATAGTGTCTGGCCATCGGATCTGAAGTATCTTGCGTAGACAACTGTTAATAAACACTTGTATCTTCTGGATGATGGCTTTCGTATTTCTCAAGGTTTCAGCCCCATACAGTAGAACTGTCTTGACATTTGTATTGAAAATTCTAACCCTGGTGTCGGTTGACAATTGTTTTGAGCTCCAGATTTTTTTCAGTTGTAAATATGCTGCTCTTGCTTTGCCGATCCGCGCCCTCACATCTGCATCTGATCCACCGTGTTAATCAATGATGCTTCCCAGATATGTAAAAGTTTCCACATCTTCCAAAGCTTCTCCGTCGAGTGTAATTTGATTGGTGCATATTGTAATTTATCGCAGAGTCTTGCTTTTCCCTTTGTTTATATTGAAACCTACTGCTGCTTTGGCTGCTGCTACACTGGTCGTCTTCTCCTGCATTTGTTGTTGCGTGTGCGATAGAAGAGCCACATCATCTGCGAAGTCTGGATGGTCTAGCTGCATTCTAGCTGTCCACTGCATCCCATGCTTCCCACCAGATGTTGGCGTCTTCATAATCCAGTCGATCACCAGGAGAAAGGGTGAGAGTAAGCAACCTTGCCTAACACCGGTCTTTACCTCGAA
>NC_031497.1:14246406-14259274 GCF_000237925.1 Schistosoma mansoni
TGGTGGTTTAGTTTCAATTGACTCATGATTTCAACTATGAAAATACTGAAATTTCCACAAAACCCCTTCTGACAATAAGTAAAGGTCATTAAAGGTCATAGGGGCGTAAAAATAAATAAGGTGATATGATGAGTATTCATTAATAAAATAATGAGAATATTAGACATAAGTAAAGAGGAAATGCAGTAATAATAATAATAGAATGATAATAATAATATTAAGGCCATAGTAGCGATAATGATAAGACGTACTTCTTTTGTACGCATAGTTCTGGTTTAAGTTCATGGATGGTAAGAGATTCGGCTATTAGTAGATTATCTTTAACTCATTTTTCAGTTATTAGCTAGTTTGGTTTATTGATTTACTTATGTTTTAGCAACTTCGAAGCCAGTATTTTATAATTTTAAACAACTTACTGAAATGACTTTAATTATATAAGTTAAACATCAGACTTTCTTTATGATTGAATGAATGGATAAAACACCAAATGAAAACTGATCACAAAAGTGACTATTAGAACTGCCGGGTTTAACGCTTCAGAACCCTACATCTATATGAACAAGATTCCAACAATGTTGTCCAGTATCTGTCCGGAAGCTTTACAAGAAAACCATCCAGCTCAATGATTACATCAACAAAACCGCCTATCTGGGCTGTGAATCCTTCCCACTGTTTTAGCTTGAACATTGATCTTATCAAGTCGACTAATATAAAGTATATTACATAGAAAAATATTTTTCTCAGTTACAGCAGCTTATTTCTTTATTTAATATAGTATCGTTTCTCCTCAAAAGGATTCATCATGGTCTATTCTAGGTTTATAACTTCAATACAATAAAACACTATTTCATTAAATGAAAAAAATAATTGTACTGTGTTAAGTCAAGCTGCAAACATTTACATCTTGGTATTTGACACACAATATTTCTTTTAACCGCAAGATGTTAAACTACTTGAAAATGGGAAAGCACTGCGAGGAAACTGATGGAGAGAAAGATTTATTTGACCTTCCAAAACTCATCAACAGTTAGTGTAACTTAGAATAACTGATATTGACTACTTGAACCTATGAATTGTAAAAACGTGAAGATGACAAATGGGTATTTAGTTAACATTCAAAGGTAAATCAACAGTAATTTCTGAATATACTACTATTAATACAGTTTACTTACATTTCGATTAACATTTAGATTTGCACAAATTGAACTGAATAATACTTTACTTACTTATGCCTGCTACCCCTCATTGAGGAGTATAGGCCATTCACCAGTATTCTCCATCCAACCCTGTCATGGGCAATCCTTTCCAGTTCTTTCCAGTTGTTATTCATCCTTTTCAAATCTGCTTCCATTTCCCGGTGTAATGTGTTTTTTGGCCTTCCTCTTTTCCATTTCCCTTCACCATTCCAAGTTACGGATTGCCTCGTGATGCAGTTTGGTGATCTCCTCAATGTATGTCTTATCCATTTCCAACGTCTTTTCCTAAATTCCTCTTCATTTGAAAGCTGGTTTGTCCTCTCCCACAGTAAGTTGATGCTCATGGTATCCGGCCAACGCATATTGAGTATCTAACGTAGACAATTGTTTATAGATACTTGTACCTTATTGATGGTTGAAGTAGTTCTCCAATTTTCAGCTCCGTACAGTAGAACTTTCATGACGTTCATATTGAAGATTCTCACTTTGGTATTGGTTGAGAGTTGTTTTGAGTTCCATATGTTCTTCAATTGTAGGAATTCTGTCCTTGCTTTGCCAATTCTCGCCTTCACGTCTGCATCAGACCCTCCTTGTTCATGAATGGTGCGTGAATGTTACGTAAATGTTTCCATATCTTTCAGAGTTTCTTCATCAAGTGTGACTGGGTTAGTGTTCTCAGTGTTGTATTTGAGAATCTTGCTTTTGCCTTTGTGTATGTTCGGACTGAATATTATTTGACATTAATTTATCAATTACTCACTGTATGAACATATATTCACCATATCACAAACTTAGTATTTTATGAGCATCAGATATAACTAATGTGACTAATGTGACTAATTATCATAGATTAGGATCATAGGTGTGCTCTGTTGAAAAGCTACTAGTGCTGGTTGGCGTGTGATAAGTTAGCTCAGGGACACGGTCATAGAAATAAATATTCTGATTAGTGGTTTTGTCACGTGATATTAAACAGGGCCATAAGATAACAGTGGTGAATATGAGAGGAGAATATAGTTACTACTAGTATTTTATATTATTCATTACCATATTTTCTTAGTCTAAAACATTGTCAACCCAAACAAGGACATTCAAATGGTATCGATCAAGTATTTGTTATAATCCAGGATCCCTGTTATGTCTGTCAATGTTATATCTATGGAATGTTGAACTGACTTGTGCTTAATACTGAAATGCAGAACCAGGCAATGCATCGTGAGTACACAAAGACTAGTAATATAGATTTATTTGACCCAGGAAATAAATTGAATCGATACACAAATACAACCTTATATATATTAAACTTACATTTGATGATTTGTTAAAAGTTATCACACTTGGGGGAAATGCATAGAATCAATACAGGCTACGAATTTTACAGTAAATTAATGCAAGGAATATTAAAAGAGTTAACAGATAAAATTAAAAAAATATTAAACTAAGTAATCATCATATTGGAAGTAATACTAAATAAAAATCACAATGAGTTCCAAACCTAATTTTACCTAACAATCCTGTCCTATCAACTATGATAATCACAACAAGGTGAAACTTTTTCTCAATAAACTTCATTTGTAATCGAGGTTTGAAAGTCATCAAATAAAATTGTAGCCATCGAAATTTCTGATAAAAATGTTTAATTTAACTTTCGAAATATCGTACTCAATCTTATGGTAACCTTGATGTATTTTGAGCAAGTTTATATGACCAGTTATACTACTTATACTAGAAATAGACTCACATAAGCTACAAATATTGTCAGTTGAGAAGTAAAAGGCAGACAGTCAGTGTCTATAAATTCATTTAGTATTGTTTGTTTGAATCTTCCCATCGATGTGTTAGGACTGCAACTGGTCAGTCTCTAATTGGCATATGTGCATACTGTGCGTATTGCCTCGATATAGCCTTGATTCACAAGCATGATAAGCAAAGATGGATAGTGGCTAGCAGTGGAATCCAGGACGCGCGTTTCGTCCTATTTGGGACTCGTCAGCTGGATGTACCTGCATCTCAGAGTTGATGTTCACTCTGAGACTCAAACCCAGTACCCTCGCTTCAAACGCCATCACGTTATCCACTCGGCCACTGAGTCCTGATAGCCACTTGCTTGTGCAATGGGGTGAAGTTTAAATTCATTTAGTATTGTTTGTTTGAATCTTCCCATCGATGTGTTTGGACTGCAACTGGTCATTGTCTATATTATATTTATATAAATTATTTGATAAATTTTCAGCCAAATAAAGTAGAATTTAATGTGCATGTAATTTTCTATGTATTTAAATGTTTTATGGTGATTAGAGAATCCTACAGGTTTTACATCAATAGCAATTACACAACATGTAAATATAATAGTGGTATCCTGAATAACCCTAACCAAGAGAGTTTATGATATGACCAAGCATCTGATATTTCTTCTAGGGAAGTAAAATCATGTGAAATCCTACAATGAATAGTTCTCAAATAAAAGTACTTCATAATGGTCCAAGTTTATCTCATAGGGTGGATAATATTTATATGACATACATATAATAGAACCTTACTTGTTTCTTTGTTATTCTGTTGTCGTGTTTGTTTGTTAAAACGGAGGAAGGTTGTTCGATCAGTATCATGAATTGATATGATTTGTGTACTGAGTTTAACAGAAATGTTCAGTGTTCACCAAGTACTCCGTACTAACAATTGTGAGCACTTTTTTTCGTTCATTTAGTGAATGCGTGTTGTATCTTAGAGTATTTTCATTAAATGATTACTTGACGAATTTTTTGTTTAAGAAAAAAAGGGAGTGGACAGATTAACAAGGAAATATTCTGTGTTTATTAAACTGGATGATAATAATTTACTTAGTATTGTTTGTTTGGATCTTCCCATTGATGTTTTAGGATGATAATAGACTGATCAGTTACTTCTGTCGTTGTATATGAGTCTGCCGGCTTATTTAAGATAAAACATATTTTTTAGTCAATTTCTTCCGAGATTAAATTCAAGTAACATTTAGTTATATCATTGCTTATCAGATACAAGATTGTTACTGGTCTCTAAACAAGTTTTAGATTAACTTTCGTTTTTCTTAACACAATAAATTCTTATTTATTTGTCCTTAATTTTATCTGTAGTAAAAATGGAAGATAAATAGGAAGAGAACTGTTCAGTACTCCAAAGACTTTCATGATTGAATATAGTTTAAATATTTAAAACATATTTCCAGTAATGTCATCATATTTCTCGAGTTGTATGTTTCACCAGTTTCTTGGAAATATCAAACTGAGAATCAATAAATTTATGGATTAGTGAAACAGACTTCCATGACAATCTATACTTATGTGAGTAGAACTAGACCTGAGGTTCCTGTATCTGCTCATGTATAGGTTGGTATTAATCGACTGCTACAAGTCTATAACTGAGATGAGTCAACTGTTCTCTGCCCCCTTATTTTCAGTGGTTATTCACTTGTCATCAGTTCATAGTAATAAAATATTTTTTCAAGTTACTGGCTATTGATAGTAAAACGTAAAACCTGAAGTAGAGAGTTATCTACCGATAATTATAAATTACGTAATACAAAATATAATGCATTACAATGACTTATTAATTTGTCCGTCGATCATGTTTCTAGCTAAAGTCTCAATAGTCTAGCATGAAAATAATTTTAAATTTATTAGTGATCAGCAGATAAATAAGGATGTTGTTTTTAAAAAAAAACTCAGGTTTACCTTAAATATGAGCATTTGACTCCCATCAGATTTTAGCTTTTGGGAAACAAAAAGCTAATTTCATGTGTCACTAGCAATAGAATCATTTATTATTACATAACTTCTTTTAAGGATTAGATATGATAGATTATGATTGTTCATCAAATAAAAGATATTTCTTATGTATTAATCTTTCATGTGTGTTCAAATTCTATTTGCTACCAAACCAATTACTAATTTCATACAAAATAAATAAAAAACTCTCCATAAAATTTAATAGTAATATACTTTGAATTAAAATATGTTTCAATGCTTTGAACTTGAATTTCTTTTGATGCTTTCTTCATTATATAATGAATATAGAAGTTTTTTTAGTGAAGTTGATTGTATTAATCTAATTTTGTAATAAAAAGTAAATCCTAAGCTCCACTACCAAACCAACCAGATGAGAGAACAAAACTCCATCAAAGTAAATCGTAAGTCTTGAAATACTTCAATATTGATAAGAGACTTTCATTAAAGATTTACAGAAATTTCTCAGCATTTACAATATCACATGAAAACTACTCTAATTTTGTGGTATTTTATCCTGTAAGTTGAAAAGTATAATCACAAAAACGTTCATTGTCTTTCTGGTTAGTACTGTTTACATGAATCTCACTCTTTTGAGCTAAGAAAAAAAAATCTCTACTTCTCATCTGAAATATCAAGCTAATAATGATTGATGTATCTATAGAGAACATATTTTCCCCCATGGTTTGATATCAGTTGGGATCATAGTAAAACAGATAACAGATAGATATAGAACAATGTTTTATGGTTTGTTTGTTAATATTAGATATTAATAATAAACGAAAAAACTATCTTCAAAATAATAACCTGTACAAAAAAGAAAATCAGATGCGAAACTGACTGGTTACATGATAAATGTTATGAGATATAATTTGTCACATGAAGAGAACAATTCATCTGAATATTGGGTTTAATAATACATTCCATCATCTATTGAGTTGCAATGGACTAAATTATTAGGATGAATACCTAGGTCATTTATCTTTGATTGAAGTTAAATCATAGTTATACAACTCTGTTTTTTATATTGATAGTCAATTATTTTAAATCTATTTATCAATAAACTCTATTCGTAAAATTCGTTTTTTCAACATGAAAAACTGAATATCATTAAATCGTTTCTCGAAAATTTACAAATTAATCATACAAAAATATTTAATTTAATAATTTTATTATATTCGAATATATAAATCATTTATGAAATGAAGTAAAACATTAGAAAAACAGACATTTATCTTGTTTTGTTTTGCGTTTTTTTCAAAAATCTAGTTTAAATTTCATGTTTAGACAAGTTGGATAAATGTCAATTTTTGTGTAGATCTCCCTTTGATAAGCAAATGAAATTCATCAGCAGTTTTTTTTATTAGAATAATTATTTTCATAGTTGAAATCATGAGTCAATTGAAGCTAGACCACCATGGAAAACCTGAAAACACTGAACGGCCGTTTCGTCCTATTATGGGACTCCTCAGCAGTGCGAATCCACGATCCCGCACTCGCGATATTCGAACCCAGGACCTACCGGTCTCGCGCCAGAGCACTTGACTGATAGACCACTAAGCCGGCATCCAACGGTGTTAGTGTCTAACTTCAAACAATCCATGATTTTTGAGCAACTGTTCACTAATTGTCTTCGGTGAGTTGATATCTCTCCAACAGCTTCAATTGACTTATGATTTCAACTATAAAAATACTAAATTCTCCACAAAATCCCTTTCTGATCAACAAAAATATTTATTCTCAACTTACCTAGTTCATTATTGTTAGGAAGAAGTAATGATATAACTCTGTAGAACTTTATATTCGTTGATTGAAACAGTTTAGTGTAGTTTAGTTTAGTTGAATATTGAAAATAAATATGATCATGGAAAAGTGATATTCAAAATATGAAAATACGGATTTTTACAATACAAAGAAAATGATAGAACTGATAACAGTTAAAGGGTTAACACGCTATTTAAAGAACATGATCTTTTGTTTTATTTCATCTTCATATCTATAAATCAATGTATTCATATATAGAATACGTCACAATTCTTTAGTTTTATCACCTTCAGCATGGTTTTTTTTAATACTTTAGTAGCCACTACATGTAGTTTACTAGTCATTGTAACCTTTATATTTTTAGTATTCAACTCTGTTATTCTAGGTTTCATCGGAACGCAGAGTTAAATTTTATGACTGAGACTGAATTTTAAATTTATTGTAACACTTGAAACACTTCGTTTTCAAAATGTATTCTGATAAAGAGCTAGGAATTCTTCCAACGATATGACTGATGTTTTGGTTAGTTCCAGAATGTTTACATACTGCTCGAATAATTAGTGACATTAAATGATCCATAAATGTGGACCAGTGCCTAGAAACTGTTAAACTATCCTATTGTATTAGGTAAATCTAATAATGACGGAATATTGATCTATCAATCAAGTTGAACTGCAGGATATATATTGGTGTTAAGAGTCAAAAGCCACAAAAATCTTATTGCTAACTTTCCTCTGGTTATGGATATCTACCAGCTGCGAGAAACACTATGTCGGACAAAGTGGACGCCCTTTGCATCTTCACCTGCAAGAACATCAATTAGCGGTCAAACGCCATGACATATCCTCGCTTATATCAATGCGTGTGGACAACTTTGGACACACATTCTACTGAGAAAATGTTGAACGATTTCTAAAAACGCCATAGAATTTTTAGAAGCTTGGCACTTAGGTCAGTCAGCAATCAACAAACACATTGAAATCTATCCAATTAATCAAACAATCAGAAAAAATAATGGACAAATATAGGGCCTAGAATCAAATCAATGGGAGATGCAATCAAAGTAAAGAAGTAAAGAATGACAGGTTAAAGGTCAACAATAATCAATCAAGATTGAGGTCTACAGACAAGCTGTGAGCCATATGTGGAGAAATCGGAACACTTCACTTCTGCCTGAAGTTTGTGCTGATGATGTCGTTCAGAATAGCGATGGAAGCTCCACGACCAAACCATCCAGCTCAGAGAACAAAACTTTACCAGGATATTTACCTCACATTCAGAACGAGATTTATTTTAAAATTATTTTTATCCAAAATATTATATCAGGATTTAGTATACATGTCAATAAATATCATGACATATCAATGAAAAATAAGACTATATGGGAAGAAATTTTAGGGAAATCAGGTATTTGTACGCTAAGCGGTTACTTCAACAGTCATAATAAGATAAAGACAATGTCTACTAGCATTAATCGATAGATATACCTTTAATCTGTAGGTAACAATCGATAATTTTTGGAATTGTTAAACTTGAATGAATGAAGAATCTGGATAATCCTCTTCAAAATATCTTTCATATAATTAAGCAGACTGATTACTTGAATTTTCATTACAGAAATATATTTTTTAAACATTTAATACCTAGTGATAAGCAAATGAATAAATTAAACATATGCATATTCTTCAATTGTTTCTGAACACCTATTCTTTTAAGTACATTTTTAATAAATTCTGTATGGTGTTATTTTTTGAAAACCCTGTTTAAAACATTCTACATATTTAAATGTTCTCTTTCAAAATGAACCTAGACAGTCCGTCTAAGATATTTATTTGATATCCTTCTTAAATATTTTCATTAGTTGAGTTTTATTAGGAAAAAATACCTTCCACTTAGTTACTTTTATACAATTATTTTGAAAGGTATATACTGAATGATTAGTGTATTTGTCTCTGGTATGTTTCAGTTGTGTATATACAAATAGTGAAGTATTTTATTGTTATCTAATTTGATTATTGTTAGATAGTTATTTAGATAAAAATTAATATTTTGAAGATGACATTTCCATGAAAGGGTTCCAAGTAAATACAAAGTACCACATATATGTTGAATATAGATAACTGCAATTTCAAATATTTTAAAGTACAATTTCTCATACAGTTCACATAAAGATAAAATCTATCAAAACAGAAAAAAACTTTAGTATCTTAGGTCTTTCTCAGAGCTTATAAGATTAGTGCTGCGAATAATTTAGACAAGTGATGATTTATAATATTTCTAAATTACATTTTAATGTTACTGTTTAGAAGCATAGTCAAATTTTGTAACTAAACACGAACAATAAAATTAACAAATGTAGTAATTTACATAAAACAAATGGAATATGGATGGTAAAGGAATCCAAGACAGTCATTTCGTCCTATTAGGGACTTGTCAGATAGATGTGAGTGATAATCCAAACCAAAAAGCAAACAAACAAGCCAAAGATGGGATTATTTTTACTGATATTTGTCAGGGTTTGAACTAAAATTTTGACAGAAATTGAGAATCGGGTATATGAAAAACATCAAATATATAAGCGATATATTTGTAATGATTGAAAGACTGAAATTTTTGTTTGTTAACCTGCAGAAAGTCAAACCAGTTTCCTAAGCGAAACGTTGGAATTAATTAAGTTCCAATTTCTTGTACTATTTTAAAAACTATTCAGCGATGATCCTTTCAAGAAAAGTAATTAAATTTATTTAGAGAAATGCTGATGAGCATCGGCTAGAATTATTCTTCTTCACCATAACAAAAAAAAGACTTTTTTTGAATGATTTGATTCATTATATTAAGATAAATATTAGTGAACCTTGAATGTGAATCCTATTGTCTTTAATGACGACTAACTATTTGGTTGAATTCTGATACCATTTGTGATAAATCAAAATAATAATGAAAGTAAAACTAACTTTGCGTACATTGCTAACAGCGAATCTTTGAAAATATAGTCTTCTGACAAAGCTTAAAAAGATCAGATAACATTCCTAGTGATCAAGTGATACAATGCTAGAAAGGACGAAATTCCATATACTTACTTGATATATTCATTTTCACTTATATAAAAAAGTGATGAAAATTTCATGGAACTTATTTTCTTACTAAATTAAGCTTATTATACCTTATGGAGAATAAGCCCCTATCCGAAGATCATAAACCTATTCTGTCCTGGTCTCTTCTTCCCAATTATTATAGATGTTTTTCCTTTAGTAAACATCAGTCTCCAATCGCAGACACCATGTGTGTTTCGGTCTTCCGTTTTTTCTTTTGCCTTAAGGATTCTAAGTTAAGGTCTACTTTTTGATAGAATCTCATAATTTCCTCGAAGTGTTTCCTATCTACTTTCAGAATCTTCTCCTGATTTTATCCTCAGCTCGAACCTGGTTAATTCTTTGCCACAGTTAATTACTGATGATAGTCTCTAGTCAATGGATTTGGAATACCATGTCTAGTGAGTTTAATATGAGTACCTGCATATTTTAAATGATGGTTAGGGTAGTTTTCAAGGCATTCAGGTCTGTACTAAACTTTTTAAAGAAAATCTTTAGTAAATTGTCTTTTTTTATCAGGCTTAAATTCGAAACATGAAACACTACATTTTACAATTGTCAAATAAATTAAACTGGAAGTATAGTGAATTCCGAAATTATGTACATCGTAATGCCATCTGGTTTATAAATTATGCATTAATAGCATATAACGATACACTTAAAAAAAAAAATATTTAGGCATAATTTAAAATTAACATTAACATTATAAAGGATTAATAAGTTTTCCTCAATTGTATGATATTTACATGATCCGAAATAAAAATTCTATCACAGGCTTAGGATACAATTAAATACATGCAAACGATTGAAAATTTATACTAAATCGGATATTGTTATGTAGAAATGGTATTATTGATTTGATTTCGTAATAAAATACATTCTTTAAGTAATAAGTTCACAGATCCTATCGTCCTACAACAAAAACGTTTTAATTCACTTGGTATTTTCATAGTTGAAAGCGTTGGTCAATTGAAGCTAGACCACCAAGGAAAACCTGGAAGCACTGGACGGCCGTTTCATTCTATTATGGGACTCCTCAACAGTGCGCATCCACGATATATATATTTATATATGTATATTTAATTACTGAACTGCTAGTAAATTAAAATAAATATTTACTCTGGAGGGTTTATGGAGATTGTTGAGAATCAAAGAGCACTGAACGGCTGTTTTGTCAGTACTGTAAGATAGTTAGACATTATTATGAAGTGATTAAACGTGGACTTGTAAATCATCGAATACTGACTCAATGGTTCAAAGACTAAGAGTGCTTCCAGGTTTTCCTTGGTGGCCTTTCTTCAAATGACTCACGCTTTCAACTATGAAAATATTAAATCTCCACAAAAAAAAACCCTTCTGATAATCACTTGGTGTTGTTTACTTGAATCTTCCCACTGATGTGTAGGACTGTTATAACGAGTGAGTGCGTGCATGCCCTATTCAATATATGATGTGATGATTCCCGCCAATCAGAGAGGAGTGAATTATCGATCACAGCAATGATACACAATAGCCGTATAAGCAGTCTTGAGTACTTATCAGTCCTGCTATCTGCCTAGCCCACCCAGTTAAGTCCAGAAAACCAATAACAGCCTCTGCAATATCAGTCATTATTCTCAAACATAATGGGTTTATATACCAAACGAACTGATCACATCGTACCATAAAATAGAAAATAACATTTGTACAAGCTTTAGCCAAATGTGGCTGTGAATAGGAGGAACAGTGATTAATAGACTGGGGATAACTCAGTAATAGTAAATCGTACAGTAATAGTCTATGAGTCGAAATAAAGCTCATAATAAAGGGAACATTATTATGAATACTTAAGTTGCGTAACAATTATACAATAGGAAATATACATATCATATTGGTCCATAAATAGTTCCAAGTTACCATTCATAAATCGCTTCGGGATATAACAAGGACTTCAATTGATCAGTCTCTTATTGGTATATGTCCATACTGTGCGTATCGATTCAACATAAGTCTGTATCAAAGATTTATAAACAGTAGTAGCTTTTTCAGCGCACTTAAATAAGGCTTAATGTTTGCTTAATGTTCGATCAGCACTAAGAAGGACTACAGGAGGTCGGTCGCGGCCCGGATAGCTCAGTGGTAACGTCTCTGACTGTGAAGCTGAGTGAACCGGGGTCGAATTCGTCAGGGAGCATCCGTTCCCTTAGGATTACAGGTACACCTTGCTGACGAGTGCCAAGTAGCATGAAACCCGGGTCCAGGGTTTCCTGTTGACCACCTTCAACCACCATCTTATCTTGATATTTGCTTTCCAAACTAACACATCTAGTCAACCATTCTATTATGGTCTATATCTCGTTGAAACTTGTAATAGTTCATCATGAATTCCTGTTTGTTTCTTCACCTGTTTTAATTTTTTTAATTAAACTATTAACTCTCACACTTCATAAATATTCAAATTACGTATTTACTGCCCTTTTAGACCATTATCTAGTAGGTCTGTGATAATATAAATTTCCTAAATAACTTTATAATAATACATAACTAATCTATTTTTTTAAAACATGCTACTGTACGAAGTAAATAAAATATAATAATGTTATTACAGCTTGAATAAATGACATTGCTAAAAATAGAAACCCTTTTTTTCACGTAGAATAGCTTTCATTTTATCTCTACCATATACTTACTACTTTAAATAAAATAATTATTGAGATTTGAGAGATAAAAAAATTCAACATGAAGATCGTTAATAGTTTGCACCTGACAAGATAGTGAACCAATTTGAATTTAGCCAGAGTATTAAATAATAAGAAGAAGAATAAGAATATTATAGTAACTAGGTATAAAATTAATCTATAAATAAGATTCTACTAGTTTTAAATAATAATAATAATAATAATAGTGATGTATCAATTAAAAATTTCACCAAAAACATCAAACAAAAAATTTAATTTCATTAAATAAAAATATTCTTTTTTCAATATTAATTACTTCATAAGTAAATTAACTGAATTAATAAAAGGTTGAAAGCATGAGTCAATTGAGGCTGGACCACTTTTGAAAACCTGGAATC